>NC_045774.1:41667338-41975161 GCF_008692025.1 Phocoena sinus
ACTTGGCACTTACTGTATGTGATTGGAATTATTTACGCTTAGGTCTTTCTTTCCCATTATGCTATAAGGTCCTTAAGAGTGATTTATTCATTATAAGGATCCTTGTAACCCAGTGCCCTGCATAGTCCCTGGCAAAGCGTAGGCATGCAGTAAATGTAAGTCTGAATGAAAACCAAAATGTGGGTTTTCAGCTTTCTGGAAGAGAATATATTGGTCAGGAGAATCATTGACTTTATTTGAATTATCACCTGTGTTTGACATTTTAAGTAGCTCTCCAGACTTAAACTGTACCCAAGGGTATGACCATGTCTCAAGAGCCACTTTATGTGTATTTGTGTCAGTGTATGTTTAGGACTAACTCTTTTTAAAAAGCATTTCACTAAGATGAGCCACAAGGCAATAATTTTTTAAGCTTATTCCTTTGACCTCTTTCAGATTTGAATTACATAATTTTGTTGAAGTTCTTGAGCATAGATTAAATAGGTCATGGAATACACGAGTGCCTTAGAAAATAGGTAAAATTGTGTGAAGGGAAACATAAGAAAGGAAGTCTAGTAAACGGGGAGGAAGTTTAAAGCAGGGTGGAATGAGTATATAACTAACGAATCTTTGAAATACATCTTATGTCCAAGAAAAATGTTGTATATAATGTGAATGTCTATAAAAGTCCCTGGACTCTCAGACTGAAATTAATTAAAATGTTGAAAGGCTTAATATGGGATATGGAGCATGATAGGGGTGTTTTGGTCTGATGTTGTTTTGTATTCTACTTGGATTGGGTGTATATCTCTTTATGGCACCTGTACCTTCTAAAAGATTTGTTCATCAGCAGCAAGCACATAACAACTTCTTTCTGACTTAAGTCAAAAGTAATTTTCAATTTGAAGATAGGAATCAAAGCCTGAAACCAGTAGCCAAAGAAAGCAACACTGGATATTTTAAAATATACAGAGCAAACTATTAACTGAGGTGTCATTATTCAAAAGCTGTCTCTTTCACTTCTACTTAGAGCTGCAAAAAATGGAATCATTCTGACCCATAACTCTTCACTTTCTTCTCTTCTTTAGTGGGATTGGAAGGAATTGGCCCTGGGCCTCAGGAGGCAGCAGTATTTTGGCAGAATTTGGAACTCTGCATTTGGAGTTTATACACTTGAGCTACTTATCAGGAAACCCCATCTTTGCTGATAAGGTGAGATTCTTCAGTATACCTTGCACTGCAAAAAAGTACTTGTTGGAAACAATATCCCTCTCTGGGGAGATTTAGTAATATGGAATGTGGAAAAGAAGCACCAATTTTAATGTAGCCCTTTATGAAGTTTTGTTACATGCAGCATTTCATTTAACCAAACTGTAAACCATTCTTTTCACAGCACCATTCTAACTCAGTGCAAGAGGGCCTTACATGTCTGATTCTCTACACCTCAAGCAAGTAACTTTACATCTCTGAAGCTTTTCCCTTATCTAAAACTATAGTGTTTTGTGGACTGTGTGAACCGTATACATGGAAGACTTTTTAAACTCAAAGTGTTTTACAAATGCAAAGTAGCAATTGAATCAGTTTCTAATTTTCAGGAAACACACCCATCACCCCACCACTCACCCCACTTGTCAGCTCCCCTTTACAGCAGAATTCTTTGGAAGAGTTGTCTGTGTTTGTTATCTTCTCTTCTTGGCTCCCACTCCCTTGAATGCTCTCCCGCGGGGCTTTTCTCCTAGCCACACCAGTGAGGGCTGTGTTGCCAGATCCAGTAGTCATTCTCACCTCTCCCTCTCCCTCCCTTTTCCTCCCCATTTTCCTCTCCCTCCCCCTCCCCCTCCCCTCCCTTCCCCTCCCCTTCCCCTCCCCTCCCCTCCCCTCCCCTCCCCTCCCTCCCCTTCCCCTCCCCTCCCCCTCCCTTCCCCTCCCCTCCCCCTCTCCCTCCCCATGTCCCTCCCCCTCTCCCTCCCCTCCCCCTCCCCCTCCCTCTCTCCCTCCCCTCTCCCTCCCTCCCCTCCCCTCCCTCTCTCCCTCTCCCTCCCCTCTCCCTCCTCCCCCTCCCCCTCCCTCTCTCCCTCTCCTCCCCTCTCCTCCCCTCCCCTCCCCCTCCCTCTCTCCCTCCCCTTCCCTTCCCCTCCCCCTCCCCCTCTCCCTCCCCATCTCCCTCTCCCTCCCCTCCCCCTCCCCCTCCCTCTCTCCCTCCCCCTCCCCCTCCCCCTCCCTCTCTCCCTCCCCTCCCCTCCCCCCCTCCCTCCCCATCTCCCTCCCCCTCCCCCCTCCCTCCCCTCCCCATCTCCCTCCCCCTCCCCCTCTCCCTCTCCCTCCCCTCTCCCTCCCCTCCCCCTCCCCCTCCCCCTCCCCCTCTCCCTCTCCCTCTCCCTCTCAGCATTGGCACACTTGATCACTTCCTTCTCCACAGGTATTCTCTGCCCCTGGCTTGCCTCCGTCTTTGCCAGGTGCTCCTTCTCAGTCTCCTATATTGGATCTTCTTTATCACATCAACCTCTAGACATTGGAAAACCCCAAGACTCAAACTGGGGCCTCTTCTTTTTACATTCACTCTCTCCATTATTTCATCCAGTCTCATGACTTTACATACTGTCTGTAGGCTGTTAACGCCACATTTGTAATTCCAGTTCCAACCTGTCCCCTGAACTCCAGGCTCTATAGCTAAGTACCTATTCAACATTTCCACTGAAAGGTCTGTCAGACAACTCCCACTTAAAATGTCTCAGACCCTACACTGGCTTTTACTCTAGTCTTCATTATCTGGGTAAAGACGCCTCAGTTTACCCAATGTCTCAGACCAGAAATCTTGAGGTCATCCTGGTTCCTCTCTTTTTGGTAAACCTCAGATCCAATCCATCAAGAAATCCTTTGTATCCCGTTACCTGTGCTGCTACCCTAGTCCAGGGATCCATCATCTCTTACCTGGACTGTGCAGTAGCCATCTGACTACCACTTCCTCCCTTGCCCCCTCAATCACACCAATCCTGTAAAAACACAAGTTTTCAGTGGCTTTGCGTCGCACTCAGAATAAGATAAGTCCACATTATGGTCTGTGAGGCCTGCAAGATGTGGGCCCTGGCCACCTCTAGGCTCTCCGACATTCTCCCCTTCACTTCCTCACCTCCACCCTTGGTGGTCTTGCCAAACCCACTCTTTTCTCAGGACTTTTTTGTACTTGCTCTTCCTTCTGCCCACGTGCTCTTCCTCCATTGCTCTGCATGACTTACTCCTTCATTCCTTTAAATTTCTGCTGAAACCCTCTCCCAGTAGCCTCCCCAGCCCACCCTGACTAACAGAGTACAGCCTCACCACCTCACATCACTCTGTCCCATTACTCTTTTGTATGTTTTTCATAGCATTTATTACCACCTGATATATTTATTTGTTTGTTAGCTGTCTCACTCCACTGGATGCAAATTCCAAAATGGTAATGACTTTGTTTATCCACTGATACATCCTAGTTTCTTCTATGGTGTCTGGCATATGGTAGACTGTATTCACTTACAGTTATTATTTTTGTAAGCTGGTGGCAACTCTCTTTGCTCTAATTCTGCATCATTTAAATCAATGGGTTTTTTTTCTAACATGGAAAAATGTAATCAAGAAACAGAGAAGAATGGCACCAAACTTGTTTTTCATATTTTCATAGTAACATTCCATTTTCTAATGTAGGTAATGAATATTCGAACAATACTGAACAACCTGGAAAAACCACAAGGCCTTTATCCTAACTATCTGAATCCCAATAGTGGACAATGGGCTCAATGTAAGTCAAAAGTTAAGCATTGTTGATACAGATGAACTTATTTGCAAAGCGAAGCAGAGACACAGGCGTAGAGGATGGAAGTATGGATACCAGGGGTGGGGGGTGGATGGTGGTGTGATGAACTGGGAGATTGGGATTGACAGATATACACTACTATGTATAAAATAGATAACTAATGAGAACCTACTGTATAGCACAGGGAACTCTACTCAGTGCTCTGTGATGACCTAAATGAGAAGCAAATCCAAAAGAGAGGGGATATAGGGACTTCCCTGGTAGTTCAGTGGTAAAGAATCCGCCTTCCAGTGCAGGGGACCCAGCTTTGATCTCTGGTAGGGGAACTAAGATCCCACATGGCACGGGGCAACTAAGCCCACGCACCGCAACTACTGAGCTTGTGCGCCTCGACTAGAGAGCCCAAGTGCTGCAAACTGCAGAGCCCACGCACTCTGGAGCCCCTGTGCCACAACTAGAGAGAGAAAACCTGCATGCCACAACTAGAAAGAAGCCTGCACACCACAACTGGAGAGAAGCCCGCGTGCCGCAAGGAAAAATCCTGATGCCTCAACAAAGATCCCATGTGCCGCAACTAAGATGCGACTCGGCCAAAAATATATATATAATTAATTAAATTAAATTAAATTAAAATTAAATGAAAAAGAGAGGGGATACATATATATGTATAGCTGATTCACTTTGCTGTACAACAGAAACGAACAACATTGTAAAGCAACTATACTTCAGTAATGAATAATAAAAAAAAGTTAAGCATTGTTTTAGCTCTTTATGATACCCAGCACTGTTCTAGTAACGGAGAGAAGGAACACCAAGAAAAGCACAAATCTTCTTGGAGAATCTTTAGAAAAGGGGAAAGGGAGCATGGTTCCTTTAATAAATAGGCTTCTGTCATAAGACAGACTGTAAATGTTACCAGGGGAACTAGATTGTTCATTTTTCATGCATAACTGTGAGCATGATGATCTGTGAGCACATTTAAAGCTGTTAATCAGAAAGGGAATATCTGGTCAGGGTACTGTGGGGATGCTAGCCTATAATAAACTGGTTATATAGATAAGAAAATTGTTCCTTTGTGCTAATGACTAGCAGGGTTTACCCAGATTAGCTAGAGTATTCTATTTCATAACATTTTCTCTTTCTGTTTGGCTACAGGATGGGAGAGGAGACTGAGTCTTTAAGGGTTGAGAAATTGTAAGAGCAAACAGGGTGCTTTAGTCAATTTTAAGCCAGCAGATAAAGGCTTCCTGCCAGGAGAGCCAACTTCACCATAGAAGAAAGTATTGTGCTAGAAGCCCTCACTTCAGATCCTTAGGGACTTTAACCAGGCATATAAAGATTCAGAGTAGCTGAAAGAAATGTTCTCAAGCTGATTTGGAAAAACAGTGGTAGATTAAGCAGCACCTGAGAGCAAATGAAAAATCCTAAGTGAGATGTCTAGCTGTGCCGCAGATGTTGACGACGTCTTGAAATTTTACTCTAATTTGAGTTTTTTTCTTTATATTTAAATATGATATTCCTAGATGATTATGCCTCACTGCTACTTTACAAGTATTTTTCTTAAAGAATAATGTAGTAGAAAAAATGTGCTAAAATCTATGTCTGTGTTAATAATGTCTATGGAAGGCCCTAGCATTGAGACCACAACACCATAGCCAAGGTTGCCACTTAACCTACGTGTGATCTGCAGATCACTAGATATCCCTGAAATCTCTCAGGGCATCTACACAATCAAAGCTTATTATATTTTTATAATAACACTAAGACTTTCTGCCTTTTTTACTGTGCTGACAGTTGCAGTTACATTGCAAAAGCAATGGTGGGTAAAACTGCTGAAGCCATAGTGATAGCCATGGCAGAGACACCAGATAGTACTAACACCAGGCATACCTCAGAAACATTGTGGGTTCAGTTCCAGGCCACTGCAATAAATCAAATATCACAATAAAGCTAGTCACACATTCTTTTTTATTTCCCAGTGCATATAAACGTTATGTTTAGGGGGCTTCCCCAGTGGCGCAGTGGCTGAGAGTCTGCCTGCCGATGCAGGGGACACCGGTTCGTGCCCCGGTCCGGGAAGATCCCACATGCCGCGGAGCGGCTGGGCCCGTGAGCCATGGCCGCTGAGCCTGCCGTGTCCAGAGCCTGTGCTCTGCAACGGGAGAGGCCACAACAGTGAGAGGCCCGCATACCGCAAAAAAAAAAAAAGTTATGTTTACACTATACTGTAGTCCATTAAGTATACAGTAGTATTATGTCTAAAAACACTGTATATACTTTAATGTAAAAATACTTTATTGCTAAAAAATGCTATCCATCTTCAGTAAGTCATAGTAATGTCAAAGATCACTGATCACATAGACCATAAAAATATAATAGTAATGAAAAAGAAATATTGTGAAAATTTTCAAACAGAGACACAAAGTGAACAAAATGGTGTTGGGAAAATGATGCTGATAGACTTGCTCAATGCGGGGTTGTCACAAACTTTCAATTTTTATAAAACAAAGTGTCTGCTCTGCAAAGGGCAATAAAGCAAAGGGCAATAAAATGAGATATACCTGTGATCATATCCTTCACTGCAGATAACAAATAAAAAGATGCCAGTTTCACTCATGAATGCTCTTAATGAAGCAAAAAATTGACTGATTCTAGTAAATCTCAATCATTGAGTGCACATCATTGTAATATTCTGTATGATTAAATGGAAAGGACGCTTAAGGTGTTTCTGCTGCATGATGAAAAATAGTGGTTGCCTCCTAGAAAAGCACTCGTGTGATTGAGTTGCAAGCTGAACTAGCCGCATGTTGTTTCACAAGTCACCATTTTTACTTGAAAGAACTACTGAAGACAAACTGGTTATTCAGACTTGGGTAATTGATAGACGTGGTCGCAAAAGTGAGCACGTTGCTTCAAGCAAAACTAACAGTATCTGTGCCAAAGGTAAAACTTGAGCTTCTAAATGAAAATTAGAATTTTGAAAAGCTTGCACATTGCCACCGTAACCTTAATGTCTTTCACCAACACTAAAAGACTCTTCTGCTGAGATTGGTGATGATTAACAAATATGGTTTTTCAATGTTGTATAATCAAATGTATCAACATCTGGAAGATGTGCATAATTCAGTGAACCAATATTTTCCAAATGACCAATGCATGCTGCTATAAAATCATGTGTGAGAAAAAGTGCATTCAAAGTGCAAGATGGCCCAATGGATTTTAATGTAATAGTACAAAAATTAATTGATGTGGTTTCTAACTCCACATTGCAACTGTTAAAAAACCTTGACCACCTGTCAAGTTTTGTTGTAGTACCAAAGAAAAATTACCCACAATTATCTGAAAAGACTATCAAAATACTCTTTGCTTTCCAACTGTACAAATGTGTGAGGCTGAATTTTCTTCATATATTTCAGCCAGAACAACATACAGCAGCAGATTGAATGTAGAGCAGATATGAAAATCCAGTTGTCTTCTAGTACAGCAGACATTGAAGAGATTTGCAAAAACGTAAAGTGGTATCAGTCTTCCCACTAATTATTTTTGTTTTGTGAAATGCAACATATTCTTATGAAAAATCTATATATTAATATAATGGGTATATTATTACTTTAAATAAATTAATAAAATATTTTAAATTCTGTTTTCATTTCCAATATGGTAAATATTGATAGATATTACATAAACAAGTTCTTTAGGGTGCTTATTCGTTTTTGAGAGTGTTAAAGGGTGCTGAGGCTAAAAAGTGTGAGGGCCACTCTAGTATTTGGGATAAAAGAGAACCTGAGTAGCTTTCTGAGTTCAAAATAACTAGATAAGATTCTCTGAAAGGACAAGCGTTTTTAAAGTTCTCCTTCTCACGAAAGATTTCAAAAGTTGAAGAAAAGTCTCTATGATTTACTTTTCTCTTCCTGTGATATAGGATTTAGAGGTCACTGAAGAGGGACAAAAAGTCAGTTGTTCTGGAACATCCCAGCTTCACCTTCTGGGTCACCGATACACTACGTATTTGGCCATGCTTCGTGGTACAAAGGGCCCTTTGTAATTGGATTGTTTATGGGCCAATTCCTGATGGAAAAACAAATAGGGTTCATGAGTCCCCTGTCTCTCTTCCCACACCCCCATCCTGTGTTCCAGCCACAAGGAAGACACACTTTTTTTTATTCTTTAATCAAGATCTGCTTGGCCACATCCAGGTCTTGGCTTGTGCTGTTTCCTCAGCCCTTTTACTGCACTTCTGGCTCCACCAATAACCAGCCCAATCTCCATTTCTTCTAGGTGGCTTTCTTCAAGACACTGCTTGGAAATTGTTAGCACCCGCTTCTCCTCTGCCCGCCCCCTTCTTCCTCCTCTGTCCGCCCCCTTCTTCCTCCTCTGTCCGCCCCCTTCTTCCTCCTCTGTCTCAACCCTTTGGGTACTTTCCTATCACAGTCTTTTCCTAATGATTCATATACATACCCATCTTCCTATGGATCCAGAACTTTTGAGGACAGTGACTTCATCATATTTGTTAACTCAACACATAGTATCTTACAGCTAGTAGGAGCTTACTTGAGTTTTGTGAATACTCATACAGTCCATATCCAATCTGCCTCTGCTTTTTTTTTTTTTTTTTTTTCGGTACGCAGGCCTCTCACTGTTGCGGGCCTCTCCCATTGCGGAGCACAGGCTCCGGACGCGCAGGCTCAGCGGCCATGGCTCACGGGCCCAGCCGCTCCGCGGCATGTGGGATCTTCCTGGACTGGGGCACGAACCCGTGTCCCCTGCATCGGCAGATGGACTCTCAAGCACTGCTCCACCAGGGAAGCCCTCTGCCTCTGCTTTTAACAATGGTTCTGTTTTTCCTCTCTGAACAATTTGTCTCCTGCTCCTCAGTTGTGGCTAAGAGGCAGCATCTGGTCCTGGTCAATGATAATCTCTCTTGACTGTTGAGGCCAAGTATGGGGCTCCATGTCTTATAAACAGAACAATTATCACCCTTCTTCAGTTAACATAACAACATTATATGTATGTGTGTGTGTGTGTGTGTGTGTATCTATAAAATATGGTGTTACTAGTATCATTGGGGGATTGCTTTGAGAGAAGTTCAGATGAAGTCTATAAAATTAAGAAGTGAAGATACTGAGTATTTAATCCTTTTTGTCTTGATTCTTTTGATTTTTTTTCCCTCTTTTTAAGTATTAGGAATCCTTTTATGTGACCCAATCCTATTGAAAAGAATACATTACCCCTTTTATAGAAAAGAATACATTACCCCTTTTATAAAAGAACATAATATTTGAGTAGCTATTATACACATTATGTTTAGAATATTTGGGAATAAGAATACCATACATGTTCTTTCTAGAAGTAGACAGTCCTTTCCTGCTGATAAAATCAGGCATGTTCTCTCTTACAGCCACTAAGATATTTACACAGCTAACACAAATAGTCATCCAGACATGGGGGAAGCTTAGTGAGTGATATGCTAAATTATCAAAAAGACCTTTTCTTGTTTCTCCTCTATGTTCCTTTATGTTCCTTTATTTGATTCTTTCCAAATATAAAAATTTATAGGTAGGAAAATAGAAAATCACTAGCACTTAGCAACATTAATTAAAACAAATATGTAAACCCTTTTCCTTTTTAAAAAAAATCACCAAATGCCAAGCTTGCTTCTTCCTTCATTGTAGAAATCATACCCAAGGGAGAAGAAAATGAAACTGCTTCTGGCTGTTAGTTTTCAGCTCTCATTGCTTTAACTCTGAAGGACATGTCTGGATCATGGCCATCATTTCCTGTTACTTCATTTAGTCCCCGTTATTTTGACAGTAACTGGACAGTGATTTGCTTTACCACACATCACTTGCATTTGTCTCCTGCAATCATGTTTATAACAACAGGGCTTATTATCGATGAGATAGTACTTAGTCTATTTAATTTGTAAATGTCAGAGGTTTCTGTGGCGATTTATTTAGGAAATTGTAAAGGTCACTTCAAACTGCTATTTTAAGGATCAGCCTTACAATTATAAAAAGACTAACTTTACATTAAAATTAAAACTAATTCTGGACTTTCTGCAAAAGAAAATCCATATTTACTTAAAAATATAGCCCTTCTGGGCTTAATAGGTGTAGTCCTTAATAAGACTGACTTAAAAGAATTTTGCTTTGTTCATCAATTTTTTTCTGAGTACCTACTATGTGCAAGATGCTTTTTAGGAGCTGATGTGGACTGGGAAACATAATAGGTCTGGTCCCTGCCCTCCTGGATCATATAATCTTATGAAGGAGACAAAAAAAATTTCACCATCTTATGAACGTGCAGGTGTGGTACACGTGTGCTATCAGAAAGTGTATAATGAGAGAACTTAGTGGGCATCAGATATGAAATATGAGTAAGGATTACTAAATGAAGGAAAAAGGAATCAGGGAGCTCACTTCAGACAGAGAGAACAATGCCTTTAGAATCCCTGAGGTGGGAAGCAGCCTGATGGTTTTGAGAAACCAAAAGAGGGACCATATAGCAAGAGGGCAGAGAGCAGATAGAGCAGGACTGATAATATAGAGAAGATTGAGGTCATACAGGGCCTCCCAGGTCTCCAGAGACCCAGGATTTGAGTCTTCATCATTGAAGGCTTCAAGTAAGGGCTGATCTGATTCACATGTTAAAAGGGTTGCTCTGGCATTCATTAATGTGGGAAATAGATTGGAGTGACACTGCCATCAGAACTTTGTGTGATGATGGAAATGTTCTGTATCTTCCCTCTTCAGTGCAGTAGCCACAGGCCACATGTATGAGCACTAGTATGGCTGAGGAACTGATTTTTTTTTTTTAATTTTAATAAATTTAAATAGCAAGATGCTGTCACAGTGCAGGAGACCAGATAATTTGCCATTGCAGACTCAGGCAGGGCATAGTGGTAGCTTGGGCCAGAATCATATTAGTGAGGACAGGAAGGAGTAGATGGACTTAAGAGATACATTGGAGGTAAAATTAGTAGAGTTCGGTATCTCATTGAATATGGGAGTGAAGGAGAGAAGAGGTAAAGAATGACTATTTGATGTCTGACTTGTGCAGTCTTGGCAGGATGGTGGCACCACTTAGTGAGATAGGGACCAAGGCTAAGATAAGGTTGAGGAGGAAAAGATAATACATTCACTTTTAACCTGTGTTCAATTTTAGGTCCCCATGTCCAAGTGGAGTTGTTGGGTGGGACTCAGGAGAAAATTGTCTTGATAGTAGTATAAAAACCAATTTACTTTTGTGTAACTAAATCAACTAAAAAAGGTTTTATTTTTTTAATAGATACATAAAGTTAGTTTCGAGTTATGAAACTTCAAATGCAAATTTCCCAAATAAGACTATCTTATTAATGCGCAAATTCTCTATGAATTCTAGGAATGATATTTCAAAGAGAGTATGTCTTCGTTTTTGTAGGTAAATGTGCTTGAAAAGTAACAGTATTAATTCAAACAGTAGGCCAAAGAATATGTACATTTAGTGTTATATGTTAGAGAGCAAGTGATTCCAAGTTTGAGACCCTGTGTGGGCTGAAGAGTTAGCTGGCACCTACCAATGTTATAATTTCATTTAGCCCCTCTAAGCCTCAGTTTTCTCACTTTTAATGAGGATTACCTACCTATAAGTCAAAGACTGTTTGTATAGCAATAATATAAATATGTAGTGGATCTGGCATAATAAATGACAGTGGAGGGGGACTGTAGGAATGGAGTACATTGATTCCTCCCTATCTGCAGGGGATTGGTTTCAGGACCCCAGGGATACCAAAATTCATGGATGCTCAAGTCCCTTATGTAAAATGGCACAGTATTTGCATATAACCTATGCATATCCTCCAGATACTTTAAATCATCTCTAGATTATTTATAATACCTAATACAATGTAAATGCTATGTAAATACAATGTAAATGCCATGTAAATAGTATTTGGCTGTGCGTGGCAAGTTGAAGTTTTGCTTTTTGGAACTTCCTAGAATTTTTTTATCATATTTTCAATCCACAGTTGATTGAATCTACTGATGGGGAACCTACAGATATGGAGGGGTGACTGTATTAAAAAGAAAAACTTCTCCTGCCCTGTCTTCTTTCTTACCTCTCTCAAAGGATTTTGACCCTTCAGATTAATAACACTACAAAACCTATCAAATAATAAAAATTATAATACAAGAAGCTGAGGAGCTTCTGGTTATACTGCAAGCCAGTTTTTTTTTTGTTTTTTTTAAGATTTGATGATACAGCTTTGACATAGTTTATTATTGAGAGATAAAGCAATTAAAAATATATTTGAATATGGTGAAACATTTTAATTTGGTATTTTTACTAAAGAAACAGAGTTTTAGAATTAGGGTTGATTATATATTTTTTATCTGCATGTTTACAAAACTGTATTGGTAATTATTTAAAGTATATCACATTAGTTAACAGCACATCAGCTCATTTCAGAATATCTTTCAAAAACGAGATTTGTTGGAATTTAAATGTAACATTGAGTTGCAGTTGACTTAACGGTTTTGCATCCTAGTTACTAATATGATTTTACTGCATTATCTGAATTAAAGTCTGAATCAGTCTAAAATTCATTTCCCTCTCTTTGCAGATCACGTGTCAGTTGGAGGACTTGGAGACAGCTTTTATGAATATTTGCTAAAGGCATGGTTAATGTCTGACAAGACAGATCTACAAGCTAAGAAGATGTATTTCGATGCTATTAAGGTAAACCCAAATTTAAATCATCGTTGCCACTCAACTAACTTATAACTTGCATATTAATCAAGCTTTAATGAAAAAATGGAATACTACCTGAGTGGGTTAAAAAATGTTTCCAGTTAGATAGAGTTCAATATGTGCTAATATAATTATAACAATAATAATCATACTTGATAATGTTTAGTTCTAATAGGGTAGTTAAAAGTTTTTTCCATGGTTCAAACCTCAGTTAAGATTCACACATCTTAAAAAGGGTATTTTTCTTCAACAAGTATGAGTTCCCTATTAGAGTCACAGTTAAAATTATGGAGAGGAAAAAATCCTGAATTTATTATATATTCTAAAAATTGAGGAAGTTAAAATTGCCCGAGATTACAGACAATCCTAATGGTTACCTCCCTTTGAAGTAAACTTACCTCCAGAGATAAATAGTACTTTCAAATAAAAATCTGCGGGCTTCCCTGGTGACGCAGTGGTTGAGAGTCCGCCTGCTGATGCAGGGTACACGAGTTCGTGCCCCGGTCCGGGAAGATCCCACATGCCGCGGAGCGGCTGGGCCCGTGAGCCATGGCCGCTGAGCCTGCGTGTCCGGAGCCTGTGCTCCGCAATGGGGAGAGGCCACAACAGTGAGAGGCCCGCGTACTGCAAAAAAAAAAAAAAAAAATCTGAACTAACCAAACTAATATTTAATCGAAGATTATTAATAGTTTTCAAAGGTCCTTTGTGATGGAGGAGGAATGAGAGTGAATAAATATTTGAATTACCTTCTGTGTACTAAGTAGTGTGTTAGGTAGATACTTTATGTGGTGTTTGTTTCCTTAAATAGTTTTTTTTAATTTTTATTTTATATTGATTAACAATGTTGTGTTAGTTTAAATAGTTATTTTTTAAGTGAAGTGTAGTTGATGTATGATATTATGTTAGTTTCAGGTGTACTATATAGTGATTTGACATTTGTATATGTTATGAAATTATCACCACAATCAGTCTAGTAACCATCTGTCCCCATACAAAGTTATTACAATATTATTGACCATATTCCTTAAGCTGTATATTGCATCTCTGTGGCTTATTTTATAATTGGAGATTTGTACCTCTTAATCCTCTTCACTTATTTCTCCTGCTCCCTCATCCCCCTCCCCTCTGGCAACCACCCATTTGAACACTTAGGTTGCTTCCATTTCTTGGCTATGGGAAAAAATGCAGCAGTGAACATGCAGGTGCATATATCTTTCCATATTAGTGTTTTTGTTTTCTTCAGATAAATACCCTAAAGTGAAATCACTGGATCGTATGGCAGTTTTATAGTGGCTGCACCAATTTACAATCCCAAAATAGTGCACAAGGATTCCCTTTTCTTCATATCCTCACCAACACATGTTATTTGTTGTCTGTGATGATAGCCATTCTGACAGGTGTGAGATGTTATCTCACTGTGATTTTCATTTGCATTTCCCTGATGATTTGTGATCTTGAGCATCTTTTCATGTGTCTGTTGGCCCTCTCTCTGCCTTCCATCTTCTTTGGAAAAATGTCTATTCAGGTCTTTTGTCCATTTTAATCTGGTTATTTGTTGAGTTGTATGAGTTCTTTGTGTATTTTGGATATTAATCTCTTATCAGATATATTTTCAAATATCTTCTCCCATTTAGTAGGTGGCCTTTTCACTTTTTTTGTTTGGTTAGTTTCCTTCACTGTGCAAAAGCTTTTTAGTTTGTTGTAGTCTCACTTGTTTATTTTTTATTTTATTTTCCGTCCCTGAGGAGACAGATCAAAAAAAAAAAATATATATATATATATATATATATACACACACACACACATATCTATATGTGTATATAGATGTATATATATATTGCTAAGACCAATGTCAAAAGAGTGCACTGCCAGTGTTTTCTTCTAGGAGTTTTATAGTTTCAGGTCTACACTTAAATCTTTAATCAATTTTGAATTTATTTTTATATATGGTGTGAAAAAGTAGTCCAGTTTGATTCTCTTGCATGTAGCTGTCCAGTTTTCCCATCACCATTTATTGAAGAGGCTATCTTTTTCTCACTGTATATTCTTTCATCCTTTATCATAGATTAATTGACCATATAAGCATGGGTTTATTTCTGGGCTCTCTATTCTGTTCCACTGATCTATGTGTCTGTTTTTGTGACTGTACCGTACTGTTTTTATTACTGTAGCTTTGTAGTATACTTTGAAAGCAGAGAGTCTAATACCTCCAGCTTTGTTCTTCTTTCTCAAGATTGGTTTGATTATTTGGGATCTTCTGTGGTTCCATACAAATTTTAGAATTATTTGTTCTGGTTCTATAAAAAATGTCTTTGGTATTTTGATAGGGATTGCATTGAATCTGTTGATTGCCTTGGGTAGTATGGTCATTTTAACAATATTTATTCTTCCAATCCATGACCATGGTATATCTTCTCATTTGTTTGTGTTGTCTTCAGTTTCTTTCATTGATGTCTTATACTTTTCAGAGTACAAGTCTTTTACCTCTTTGATTAGATATATTCCTAGGTATTTTACACTTTTTATGCAGTCATAAATGGGATTGTTTTATTAATTTATCTTTCTTATAGTCTGTTATTAGTGTATAGAAATGCAACAGATACCTGTATATTAATTTTGTATCCTGCAATTTTACTGAATTTATTTATTAGTCCTGCTTTTTTTTTTTTGTGGTACGTGGGCCTCTCACTGTTGTGGCCTCTCCCATTGCGGGCCACAGACTCCGGACTTGCAGGCTCAGTGGCCATGGCTCACAGGCCCAGCCACTCCGCGGCATGTGGGATCCTCCCGGACCGGGGCACGAACCTGTGTCCTCTGCATTGGCAGATGGACTCTCAACCACTGCGCCACCAGGGAAGCCCAGTCCTGCTTCTTTGCTAGTGTCTTTAGGATTTTTCTATATATAGTATGTCATCTGCAAAAAGTGACAGTTTTACTTTTTCCTTTCCAATTTGGACTTCTTTTATTCTTTTTCTTGTCTATTTGCTATGGCTAGGCCTTCCAAAACTATGTTGAATAAAAGTGACAAGAATGGGCATCCTTGCCTTGTTCCTGATCTTCTTGCTTTCAGCTTTTTATCATTTATTATACTGTTGGCTATAGATTTGTCATATATGGGCTTAATTATCTTGAGGTATATCCCCTCTGTATCTACTTTGTTGAGAGTTTTTATCATAAATGGATGTTGAATTTTGTCAAAAGCTTTTTCTACATCTATTGAGATGATCATATGAGTTTTATTCTCCAATTTGTTAATGTAGTATAGCACATTGATTGATTTGCAGATATTACACCATCCTCACATCCCTGGGATAAATCCCACTTGATCATGGTGTATGATCCATTTCATTTATTGTTGAATTTGGTTTGCTAATATTTTGTTGAGGATTTTATCATCTATGTTGATCACTGATATTGGCCTGTATTTTTTTTGTTTGTTTTGTTTTGTTTTGGTATCAGGGTAAAACTGGCCGTATAGAATTTCAGAAGCATTCCTTCTTCTTCAGTTTTTGGAATAGTTTGAGAAGAATAGGTGTTAACTCTTCTCTAAATGTTTGATAGAATTCACCCATGAAGCCAACTGATTCCAAACTTTTGTTTGTTGGAACTTTTTTTTATATTACTGATTCAATTATTTTTACTGGTAATTGGTCTATTAATATTTTCTATTTATATTTCCAATTCCATCTTAGGAGATTATATATTTCTAGGAATTTTTTCATTTCTTCTAGGTTGTCCATTTTATTGGCGTATAAATGTTCATAGTAATCTCTTATCATCCTTTTTATTTCCATGGTATCATTTTAACTGCTCCTCTTTCATTTCTGATTCATTTATTTGGGCCCTCTCTTTTTTTCTTGATGAGTCTGGCTAAAGGTTTATCAATTTTGTTTATCTTTTCAAAGAACCAGATCTTAGTTTCTTTGATCTTTTCTATTGTTATTGTGGTTTTTTGGTCTCTATTTTACTTATTTCTGCTCTACTAACTTTGGGTTTTGTTTATTCTTTTTCTGTTTCCTTTGGGTGTAAGTTTAGGTTGTTTATTTGAGATTTTTCTTGTCTCCTGATGTAGGCTTGTATTGCTATAAACTTCCCTCTTAGAACTGCTTTTTCTGTGTCCCATAGGTTTTAGATCAGTGTGATTACATTTTCACTTGTCTCCAGGTATTTTTTTACTTCTTCTTTGATTTCTTCAGTGATCCACTGGTTGTTGCTAGTGTATTGTTTAGCCTCCACATGTTTATGTTTTTTTACATTTTTTCTTGTAGTTTATTTATAGTCTCATAGCGTTGTGGTGAGAAAAGTTGCTTGATATAATCTCAGTTTTCTTAAATTATCTATTTATTAAGTCTCTTTGTCTAATGTGTCACTTAAGGTCAGTGTTTCCTTATTTTCTTTCTGGATGACCTGCCTATTGATGTGAGTGGGATGTTTAAGTCCCTTACTATTATTGTGTTACTGTCAATTTCTCCCTTTATGTCTGTTAATATTTGCTTATGTATTTAAGTGGTCTTATGTTGGGAGCATATATATTTACAATTATTATATCTTCATCTTGGATTGATCCCTTGATCATTATGTAATGTCCTTTTTTGTTTCTTTTTACAGTCTTTGTTCCAATTCTATTTTGTCTGATATGGTATTGCTTCCAGATTTCTTTCCATTTCCATTTGCATGGAATAACCTTTTTTATCTATCAGTCTGTGTGCCTTTAGATCTGAAATGAGTCTCTTGTAGGCAGCATATATATGGGTCTTGATTTTTCATCCATTCAGCCACTCTATGTCTTTTGATAAGAGCATTTAGTCCATTTACACTTGAAATAATTATTATACGTATGTACTTTTTGCCATTTTGTTCATTGTTTTCGTAGTTCTTTTTTGTTTCTTTCTTATTCTTTTGCTCTCTTCCCTTGTGATTTGATTACAGTCTTTAGCTTTATGTTGTGTTCCTTCCTCTTTTTTGAGTGTGTGTGTCTATTATAGGTTTTTGGTTTGTAATTACCAAGAGGTTCATATTGAACATCATTTATATGTATATATGATTATTTTAAGTTGATGATCTCTTAAGCTTGAATACGTTCTAACCACTCTACATTTTTATTTCCCCCACCACATGTAATGTTTTTGATGTCACATTTTACATCTTTTTGTTTTGTGTATCCGTACTACTTATTATGGATATATATGATTTTACTACTTTTGTTTTTTAACCTTCTTACTAGCTTTATGTGGTTGATTGACTACCTTTACTATCTGCTTGTCTTTACCAGTGATGTTTTTCCTCTCATAATTTTTATATTTCTAGTTGTGGCCTTTTCTTTTCTGCTTAGAGGAGTCCCTTTAACATTTCTTATAAAGCCAGTTTAGTGGTGCTAAATTCTTTCAACTTTTGCTTGTTTGTAAAACTCTTTATCTCTTTCAAATCTGAATGATAACTTTGCTAAGAAGAGTATTCCTTGTTATAGGCTTTTCCCTTTCATCACTTTAGATATATTGTGCCACTCCTTTCTGGCCTGCAGTGTTTCTGCTGAGGAGACATCTGATAGTTTCATGAGAGTTTTCTTGTAGGTAACTAGTTGCCCTTCTTTTGCTGCTTTTAAGAGTCTTTATCTTTAATTTTTACCATTTTAATTATGATGTGCCTTGGTGTGTCTTGTTTGGGACTTTCTTTGCTTCCTGGGCCTGGATGTTTGTTTCCTTTCCCAGGTTAGGTAAGTTTTTAGCCATTGTTTCTTCAGATAAGTTCCCTGTCCCTTCCTGTCCCTCTTCTCCTCCTTGGACCCTGTAATGCAAATGTTAGTATGCTTGATGTTGTGCCAGAGATCTCTTGGATTAACCTCACTTTTTAATTTCTTTTTTTATCTCCTTTCTGTTCAACTTTGTGTGATTTCTACTACTCTGTCTTCCAGATCACTAATTCATTCCTCTGTATCATCTAACGTACTGTTTATTCCTTCTAGTATATTTTTTTATTTCCATTATTGTATTCTTCAGCTCTGTTTCTTCCTTATATTTTCTAACTCTTTGTTGTTGAAATTCTCACTGTATTTATCCATTCTTCTCTTGAGTTCAGTGAGCATCTTTATGATCATTACTTTGAACTCTTTATCAGGTATATAGCTTATCTCTACTTTGTTTGGTTCTTTTTCTGAGGCTATGTCTTGTTCCTTCATTTAGATCATATTTCTCTGTCTCCCCCTTTTCCCAGTTCTCTATGTTTATTTCTATGTGTTAGGTAGGTAACTTACATATCCTAATCTTAGAGAAGTGGCCTTATGTGGGAGATGTCCTTTTGGGCTCAGCCTCTTACATAGTTTAGATATGAAATTAGAATTTTTAAAAAATAATAATAATAGGGCTTCCCTGGTGGCGCAGTGGTTGAGAGTCCGCCTGCCAATGCAGGGACATGGGTTCGTGCCCTGGTCCGGGAAGATCCCACGTGCCGCGGAGCAGCTAGGCCTGTGAGCCATGGCCGCTGAGCCTGCGCGTCCAGAGCCTGTGCTCCACAATGGGAGGAGCCACAACAGTGAGAGGCCCACATACTGCAAAAATAATAATAATAATAATAATTCTCAGGGGAAAAAAATGGATATTTGTAATTCCAGTGATGTTGCCATTGTTCTAAAGTAAGTGTCCCTAAAAGGAATTCTGGGTGATTTTACAATACACCAACTTAATTGTTCAAATATAAATGCAACTTGCACTGCTCTAGTTGACTGGATTTAATATTACGTTGGTTCCCTCCAAGGTCAGTAGTGAACTTGACTAAGTAGAGCAGACACAGCTCTTTACTATTTCACATATAGGAACCAGACACCTTAGTTAGAACATTGGCCTTCATTTCGCACAGCCTTTAAAGGACATGATAAACATTAAAAGCAAACTCTTAAGTTTATTTTTCTTCATTCCTATGAGGTTTCAGGTTTTAAACCAGGGAGTTCTCCATACAGTATGGTTTCCATTATGTCATTTTTAATTACAGTCCTGGCAGACATTTTAATTATTCTAATTTTAAAGTGGCCCCCTAGGATCTTGATGTTCCAGGAAAGACAACTTTAAAATACTCTTTGAAATACTTTACCTCCCGTTTTGAGAACTATACCCACACAGCTTTTAGCATATTATATTTAGACAAACCATTGACAGGAAAATCCATTAAGAGCAAATGAAGTCAAAGTGTTTCCTCTTTCTCTTAATAGTAAAAACACTTTCAATCCATTGTGTGTTTTCAACATAGAAAGCAAAGCTAGAACAGTTACGCTTCTGATTTTAAGAAGTAGTCGTGTCTTACATAGTAAAATTTCTTTGTATTTCTTGTACTTTAAAATATCATTATTATGAAAGAGAGGATGCCTTACAATATTGTTCCAGACAGTTGAGGTACTGGAGATGTAGTCCATCAGTTTTAGCTTCCAGTGCATTTTGGAAATCATTTAATCGCAGAGTGGCATGTTTTCTTTCGTTGTGTTAATAATGAAATACTTTGAGTTTTCAACTGGCTGTTATGGCCTCATCTGGAGGCCATACTAAGAATCCACAGTGGTGGTTGCTCATGCTGCAAGACAGTCCATTGGAGTGAATGATACCTGGGCAGGTGATGTATTAGGCATTTAGGATTCTATAGGCACAGCCAACTAATTTTTTTCAAATATAGAAGGATGAAATCACAAAATATACAATACTCTTTTTTCCTAAACAATTCTCCGTAGGCTTGACACAAAATTTTTTAGAGCCACTAAAGACTATTTTTTCCTCCTTTATATTTATTTACATTTTCCCATTGCCACACAAACATTGTTTTAAAAGTCTTGGAACTTCGTTGTAATTTATTTTGAGAGATAGCAACTTGGTCAGAATCATGCCAAAAATAATATAGTACTTTATTCAGGATCTGTAACAGGGTAATAATGTTTCTCTAATGCGTGCTCAAAAGCTATTACTCTTGCCATGTAGAAAAGAATAATTTCTTGGGTGATGAACAAGTGTCTGCTTGAAGGACTTTACTGCAGTTTGTGCTATGGGAAGTATAAATAGCTAAGATGTTCAGTTGCATTAAATAAGAATGAAATATTAATGTAATAACTAGACCATCAATGAAATTAACTTAACCACAGTTAATGCGCACAGTAGTGCGTTCATTTATTTCTTACCGTCTTGGTTTCATTTGTTTATTTCCAATAAAGGAAGGAGAGGTTTTATCTACCTCTGCATTCATTTTCATTCATTCTTCTGTATCACAAGTTTTGTCTCTATCTACTACAGGCATGCGTTGGAGATATTGTGGGTTCAGTTCCAAACCACTGCAATAAAGTGAATAACACAGTAGAGCAAGTCACATGAGATTTTTGGTTGCCCCGTGCATATAAACTTAATAGTTACACTGTACTCTAGGCTGTTTAATGTACAATAGCAGTATGTCTAAAAAAACAATGTACTTACCTTAGTTAAAAAATGCTAACCATCATCTGAGTCTTCAGTGAGTTGTAATAGTAATGTTAAAGATCGCTGATACAGATCACCCTAACGAATATAATAATAACGAAAAAGTTTGAAGTATTGCGGATTATCAAAATGTGACATCGAGACATGAAAAGAGCAAACGCTGTTGGAAAAACAGCGCTGATAGACTTGCTTGACACTTGCAAAACTTCAATTTGTGAAAAATGCAGTATCTGCAAAGCACAATAAAGCAAGGCTCAATAAAATGAGCTATGCCTGTATTCCCAAATGTGATTCCTAAAATCCTCTCTTTTTTTATAATAGTATAACAGTTATAGACACAATCATAGCCCTTCTCCTTCCAAGGAGTAATTGGGGGTGTAGGGGAGCATTTCCTGTTAAAGTAATTAAAAATAGTAATGCCAAGCACTTACACTACAATTTTGTTTTTTTTTTTTTAAAAAGGGCTTATTTTATTTTGTTTATTCAAAAGGCTATCAACAGTCCTGGGGCAGAAATAAAAGGTGTTTAACAAGCCACTTCTGTAAACATCATTTCTCCCAAATTTACAGACCTTTATTCTTTTTTTTAAAAAAAATACTTATTCCTTGTATATTAATGTCCTTTTTAAAAGAATTATTAAGGAGGAATTTAATTCATGTGGTACCACAGTGGAGATGTGATGATGATAAATGACCTTTATCAAGTGCCAATCACAGTACTGACTGCTTTATAAACAAAATATTGCAGTTTTCACAGTGGATGCTACTATTCCCATTTTATGCATAAGGACACTGAGATTTAAGGATACAGTAAGCAAATTACCCACAAATTTACAGATAGTAAGTGTCAGAGCTGGAATTTGAAGCCAAGCAATCTGATTGACTCAAGAACAGCTCCTTTTTCCCACTCTGTTTTGCTACCCCTCCAAGCCTAAGAGAGAGAAAGGAGGGGTAGGACCACCAGCCTGGATTTTATACACAAATATGGTCTGTTCACCATTCATGGTAGAGCCTGTGCTTTGTGTTGTTTCTCCATTTGTGAAAATGGAAATGCACTAAAGCAGCTCTTACCACTATACCAGTGGCCTGTCTTTGAAAAGGAAACAGCTTTTTCAGTATGAGGACTACAAGTGTTTGGGCATGCAACCAAGAAAAACCTACTGGGCTGGCCCAACAGTGTTAATTATAACTAACCAAACTAATAAGGCATAGACTAGAGGACATATACAGAGAGCAATAACATGAAATTTCAGGTCGAATTGGATTTGTAGTAACAAACTCAAATCAATCGTGAGTGACGTTTTATCTTTTTTTAATGTTGTGGTGTTTTTGGTTATAAATCTGAGAAGAGATTACAAAATGTTGAAAATAAGTATTATTTTCAGGCAATTGAGACTCACTTGATCCGGAAGTCACGTAACGGACTGACTTACATCGCAGAGTGGAAAGGGGGCCTCCTGGAACACAAGATGGGCCACCTGACCTGCTTTGCGGGAGGCATGTTTGCCCTCGGGGCAGATGACGCTCCTGAAGGCCTGACCCAACACTACCTTCAACTCGGGGCTGAAATTGCCCGTACCTGTCATGAATCTTACAATCGCACATGTGAGTACCTGTTACTCTTCATACACAGTCTATGTGCTTTTTATTTCATTCAGTAAGGAACTTTGTCCATTTGTTGCCATCAAAAGAACATCCACCATGCCTGATGAAACTTGATGATCATGATTAATATCTTAAAGGAATTTCTGTTTTTACTTTAAGAGGCATTACTCTTCTGTATAAAAATATTTACCTTTAGTTTACCAAGAAACAAAAATCCAGGCCATAAAGGGTTAAGTCTGTCTAACTTATTGGTCCTGCTTTAGGTAAATAACATTGGGTGAGAGTCTCTGTCCCAAAAGAAACTTGGTATGTTATAAACCGTTATTAATCTTCCCAGAATCTCCATGAAATATATGATGAGTCTGGCAGCCTTCTTATAAAAATAGGAGTTTGATGTACAAATACTAAATAACCTTCATGACATAATGACTTAGAATTCTCAACCACTGATTTTCTAGCTCACTAATAAGGTGGTGCTTTGCACCTAACCAGTGGGTACTCAGTAAATGGTGGTTAAATGAAAGAAAATAAGGGATCATTACCATTTTCTAAAATGGACTCTTTTCAATGAATAAATTATAAAGGTATATTGAATATTGCTTATTATACAGTGTTTATAATTATTCCTTAAAATGATTGTTTTGGCACCTCTCTTGAATGTTGTAAGGTACTTTCTAGTTTCATTTAAGTTACAGACACTAAACATTGTCTAGGACCATAACCCTTGTCCTCCATTGCATCTCCTTTAGTTGTGAAACTGGGACCAGAAGCTTTCAGATTCGATGGCGGTGTTGAAGCCATTGCTACGAGGCAAAATGAAAAATACTACATCCTACGGCCAGAAGTTGTTGAGACTTACATGTACATGTGGCGACTGACTCATGATCCAAAATACAGGAAATGGGCCTGGGAAGCTGTAGAGGTGACGTTTTAATTTGCTTATGTTTCTTATAGAAAAATGTCTGTGGGGGGCTTCCCTGGTGGCGCAGTGGTTGAGAGTCCGCCTGCCGATGCAGGGGACACGGGTTCCTGCCCCAGTCTGGGAAGATCCCACATGCCGCGGAGCGGCTGGGCCCGTGAGCCATGGCCGCTGAGCCTGCGCGTCCGGAGCCTGTGCTCCGCAACGGGAGAGGCCACAGCAGTGAGAGGCCCGCATACCGCAAAAAAAAAAAAAAAAAGAAAGAAAGAAAGAAAGAAAAATGTCTGTGGAAAAAATGTTCAGTGATACCTATAAATCTAGCATATCAACTTTTCTATGATTTTTAAAGCTTAAAGTTTTGACCAGCCATCTTTCCATTCAAGACTGTTTTCAGTTAAGTCATCCTATATCCCTGGCTTCAGCTTTGCTTTATGTAACAGTGATATAAATATACCTACTCTGGTGTTGAAGGAGAAATCTAGAAAGGCATATTATAAAATTAAGTTCTCATGACTATAAAAAAGGTGATCGGTTAATTCCACAAAGGATTACGGGCAACTTGGGAATAGTTACCCCAACCTGCTCTCTGTTTCAAAAAACCACTATATGATTGCTTCTTTTAGTCTTTGGGCATGAAAATGATAAAATATGCTTTTAGTTAGAGTCACTTAGCTGCTTAGAGCTAAATTTTAGAAAGTACCTATAGAAGAACTACTTTGTACAGAATATTCCGACACTGGTCTCAGGATTCTCCAAATATCTATAAGCTTCATATCTGTCCAGTGTGTTATTTGAATTGTCTTTGTCACTTCTTGAGTCTCTTCCTGCTGAATATGGTGTATCATCTTCCTGAACTAATCCGTTGAACACTTTGTGTGCTGAATGCCAGCAGAGGCGCCCTTCAGGATATGCATCAAACAATGTCTAATTTTTTTTTTTTTTTTTTTTTGCGATATGTGGGCTCACGGGCTCAGCTGCTCCGCGGCACGTGGGATCCTCCCGGACCGGGACACGAACCTGCATCCCCTGCATCAGCAGGCGGACTCCCAACCACTGTGCCACCAGGGAAGCCCACAACGTCTAATTTTAAGAGCTATTATTCCAAAAGGAGTGAAAGGGAATTCAGGGGATAAGAACAAACAAATGCTTTAATTACATTCTCTTATTGTCTAGCACTCTTTGTTAGAAAGCTAGCTGTCTTTTAAAACCGTTAGGAATAACTTCTCTTGGGAAATCTAAAATGAATATTACCTTTATGTAAAATTTAACTGATATCTCAGAAAGCCATTGATGAATCTTGCTTATTAACCCTCTTCGTTTAATGTGTGTCTTATAACCAGTTGTCAATCATTTTAAGTAATAGCAATTTTTTAGGCCTCTTTTTTTTGCATAATTTTCTAATTATGGTTAGTCAGTTGTAATTTCAGTTTCTTTAAGTTTATGTTTTTAACTCTGAAAAAAGTATATTAAAATTGAGGTTCATCTAAGCCTTGGTGATTGGGAATTATTTTGGTCTTCAATAGGCCAGTGAGGTTTTAGAGTTGAAGGATAACTATCCAGTCTTGCTCCTCTGAAGAATAATTCTGAGATGCATTCTAGATGGTTCCTTAGAGGTTTTCCAGCAGGAGCAAGCCCCCCCATGCACACAGCAGTGACCTGCTCAACGTGTATTTCACTGGCCCTTCTCCCTTCCTTGTTTTACTCTCCCCACTCACTCGCTCACTTCCTGATATCACCTCCCCCAAAATCTCCCTGCATCCAATCCTTGTCTCATGCTCGGTTTTTAGAGGAACTCTTGCCCAGAGGCTGAGAGCCCCAGAACAGATTGTGGTGAAATGATGTTCTGATCAGACTAACCAGCCTGGTTACATAGCCACTTCCACTGTGGAAAAACTGTAAAACCAGGGCCTATTATGGGGGCCCAGGAGAGCTGCTTGTCCCCAGCTTCACATCCCTAAAGTCTTAAAATTTAGACTTGACATGAAGGATTTTCATTTTTTGAAAGTTAAAAATGCCTCTTTAGCATCCCCCCACCTTTTTTCATTTTAACTTACCAAAAGCCTCAAAAAATAAAAATAGCTAGGCCTCTCTAAACATCTGAAAGGCCCTTGTCACTGTGCTAAGTGTATCTTCATCTTGAGTTTTATTCGTTTTATTTTTTTAATATTTTTATTGGAGTATAATTGCTTTACAATGTTGTGTTAGTTTCTGCTGTATAGCAAAGTGAATCAGCTATATATATACATATATTCCCATATCTCTTCCCTCTTGCATATCCTTTCCATCCTCCTTATCCCACCCCTCTAGGTGGTCACAAAGCACCAAGCTGATCACCCCGTGCCATGGAGCTGCTTCCCAGTAGCTATCTATTTTACATTTGGTAGTGTATATATGTCAACGCTACTCTCTCACTTCGTCCCATCTTACCCTTCCCCCTCCCCGTGTCCTCAAGTCCATTCTCTATGTCTGCATCTTTATTCCTGTCCTGCCCCTAGGTTCTTCAGAACCATTTTTTTTTTTAGATTCCATACATATGTAGTAGCATACAGTATTTGTTTTTCTCTTTCTGACTTACTTCACTCTGCATGACAGACTCTAGGTCCATCCACCTCACTGCAAATAACTCAATTTCATTTCTTTTTATGGCTGAGTAATATTCCATTGTATGTATGTGCCACATCTTCTTTATCCATTCATCTGTCGCTGGACACTTAGGTTGCTTCCATGTCCTGGCTATTGTAAATAGTGCTGCAGTGAACATTGTGGTACATGACTCTTTTTGAATTATGGTTTTCTCAGGGTATATGCCCAGTAATGGGCTTGCTGGGTCATATGGTAGTTCTATTTTTAGTTTTTTAAGGAACCTCCATACTGTTCTCCATAGTGGCTGTATCAATTTACATTCCCACCAACAGTGCAAGAGAGTTCCCTTTTCTCACACCCTCTCCAGCATTTATTGTTTGTAGATTTTTTGATGATGGCCATTCTGACTGGTGTGAGGTGATACCTCATTGTAGTTTCGATTTGCATTTCTCTAATGATAAGTGATGTTGAGCATCCTTTCATGTGTTTGTTGGCAATCTGTATATCTTCTTTGGAGAAATGTCTATTTAGGTCTTCTGCCCACTTTTGGATTGGGTTATTTGTTTTTTTGATATTGAGCTGCATGAGCTGCTTATATATTTTGGAGTTTAATCCTTTGTCAGGTGCTTCATTTGCAAATGTTTCCTCTCATTCTAAGGGTTGTCTTCTCGTCTTGCTTATGGTTTCCTTTGCTGTGCAAAAGCTTTTAAGTTTCATTAGGTCCCATTTGTTTATTTTTGTTTTTATTTCCATTTCTCTAGGAGGTGGGTCAAAAAGAATCTTATTGTGATTTATGTCAGAGAGTGTTCTGTCTATGTTTTCCTCTAAGAGTTTTATACTGTCTCTGGACTTACATTTAGGTATTTAATCCATTTTGATTTTATTTTTGTGTATGGTGTTAGGGAGTGTTCTAATTTCATTCTTTTACATGTAGCTGTCCAGTTTTCCCAGCACAATTTATAGAAGAGGCTGTCTTTTCTCCATTGTATATTCTTGCCTCATTTATCAAAAATAAGGTGACCATATGTGCATGGACTTATCTATGGGCTTTCTATCCTATTCCATTGATCTATATTTCTGTTTTTGTGCCAGTACCATACTGTCTTGATTACTGTAGCTTTGTAGTATAGTCTGAAGTCAGGGAACCTGATTCCTCCAGCTCCGTTGTTCTTTCTCAAGATTGCTTTGGCTATTCAGGGTCTTTTGTGTTTCCATACAACTTTTGCAATTTTTTGTTCTAGTTCTGTGAAAAATGCCATTGGTAGTCTGATAGGGATTGCCTTGAATCTGTAGATTGTTTGGGGTAGTATAGTCATTTTCACAATATTGATTCTTCCAATCCGAGAACATGGTATATACATCTCTCCATCTCTTTGTATCATCTTTAATTTCTTTCATCAGTGTCTTATTGTTTTCTGCATACAGGTCTTTTGTCTCATTAGGTAGGTTTATTCCTAGGTATTTTGTTCTTTTTGTTGCAATGGTAAATGGGAGTATTTCCTTAATTTCCTTTTCAGATTTTTCATCATTAGTGTATAGGAAGGCAAGAGATTTCCATGCATTAATTTTGTATCCTGCTACTTTACCAAATTCGTTGATTAGCTCTAGTAGTTTTCTAGTAGCATCTTTAGGATTCTCTATGTATAGTATCATGTCATCTGCAAACAGTGACAGTTTTACTTCTTCTTTTCCATTTTGGATTCCTTTTTCTTCTCTGATTGCTATGGCTAAAACTTCCACAACTATGTTGAATAATAGCAGTGAGAGTGGAAAACCTTGTCTTGTTCCTGATCTTAGTGGAAATTGTTTCAGTTTTTCACCATGGAGAATGTTGTTGGCTGTGGCTTTGTCGTATATGGCCTTTATTATGTTGAGTTAAGTTCCCTCTATGCCTACTTTGTGGAGGGTTTTTATCATAAATGGGTGTTGAATTTGGTTGAAAGCTTTTTCTGCATCCATTGAGATGATCATATGGTTTTTCTCCTTCAATTTGTTAATATGGTGTATCACATTGATTGATTTGCATATATTGAAGAATCCTTGCATTCCTGGGTTAAAACCCAGTTGAGCATGGTGTATAATCCTTTTATTGTGCTGTTGGATTGTGTTTGCTAGTATTCTGTTGAGGATTTTTGCATCTATGTTCATCACTGATATTGGCCTATAGTTTTCTTTTTTTGTGACATCTTTGTCTGGTTTTGGTATCATGGTGATTGTGGCCTCGTAGAATGAGTTTGGGGTGTTCCTCCCTCTGCTATATTATGGAAGAGTTTGAGAAGGATAGGTGTTAGCTCTTCTCTAAATGTTTGATAGAATTCACCTGTGAAGCCATCTAGTCCTGGGCTTTTGTTTGTTGGAAGATTTTTAATCACAGTTTCAATTTCAGTGCTTGTGATTGGTCTGTTTATATTTTCTATTTCTTCCTGGTTCAGTCTCAGAAGGTTGTGCTTTTCTGAGAATTTGTCCATTTCTTCTAGGATGTCCATTTTATTAGCATATAATTGCTTGTAGTAATCTCTCATCATCCTGTATATTTCTGCAGTGTCAATTGTTACCTCTCCTTTTTCATTTCTAATTCTGTTGATTTGAGCCTTCTCCCTTTTTTTCTTGATGAGTCTGGCTAATGGTATATCAATTGTGTTTATCTTCTCAAAGAACCAGCTTTTAGTTTTATTGATCTTTGCTATTGTTTCCTTCCTTTCTTTTTCATTTATTTCTGATCTGATTTTTATGATTTCTTTCCTTCTGCTAACTTTGGGGTTTTTTTGTTCTTCTTTCTCTAATTTCTTTAGGTGTAAATTTATTTGAGATTTTTCTTTTTTCTTATTTCTTGAGGTAGGATTGTATTGCTACAGAATTCCCTCTTAGAACTGCTTTTGCTGCATCCCATAGGTTTTGGGTTGTTGTGTTTTCGTTGTCATTTGTTTCTGAGTATTTTTTGATTTCCTCTTCAATTTCTTCAGTGATCTCTTGGTTATTTAGTAGCATATCGTTTAGCCTCCATGTGTTTGTATTTTTTACAGTTTTTTTCCTGTAATTGACATCTAGTCTCATAGCATTGTGGTCAGAAAAGATACTTGATATGATTTCAGTTTTCTTAAATTTACCAAGGCTTGATTTGTGACCCAAGATATGATGTATCCTGAAGAATGTTCCATGAGCACTTGAGAAGAACGTGTATTCTGTTGTTTTTGGATGGAATGTCCTCTAAATATCAATTAAGTCCATCTTGTTTAATGTGTCATTTAATGCTTGTGTTTCCTTATATATTTTCATTTTGGATGATCTGTCCATTGGTGGAAGTGGGGTGTTAAAGTCCACTACTATTATTGTGTGACTGTCAATTTCCTCTTTTATGGCTGTTATCATTTGCCTTACGTATTGAGGTGCTCCTATGCTGGGTGCATAAATATTTACAGTTGTTATATCTTCTTGGATTAATCCCTTCATCATTATGTAGTGTCCTTCTTTGTCTCTTGTAATAGTCTTTAATTTAAAGTTGATTTTTGTCTGATATGGGAATTGCTACTCCAGCTTTCTTTTGATTTCCGTTTGCATGGAATATCTTTTTCCATCCCCTCACTTTCAGTCTGTATGCGTTCCTAGGTCTGAAGTGAACCTTTTCCAGACAGCATATATACGGGTCTTGTTTTTGTATCCATTCAGCCAGTCTGTGTCTTTTGGTTGGAGCATTTAATCCATTTACATTTAAGGTAGTTATCAATATGTATGTTCCTATTATCATTTTCTTAATTGTTTGGGGTTTGGTTTTGTAGGTTTTTTCCTTCTCTTGTGTTTCCTGCCTAGAGAAGTTCCTTTAGCATTTCTAGTAAAGCTGATTTGGTGCTGCTGAATTCTCTTATCTTTTGCTTGTCTGTAAAGGTTTTAATTTCTCCCTGGAATCTGAATGAGATCCTTGCTGGGTAGAGTACTCTTGGTTGTAGGTTTTTCCCTTTCATCACTTTAAATATGTCCTGCGACACCCTTCTTACTTGCAGAGTTTCTGCTTAAAGATCAGCTGTTAACCTTATGGAGATTCCCTCGTATGTTATTTGTTGCTTTTCCCTTGATGCTTTTAATATGTTTTCTTTGTATTTAATTTTTGATAGTTTGATTAATATGTGTCTTGGCGTGTTTCTCCTTGGATTTTTCCTGTATGGGACTCTCTGTGCTTCCTGGACTTGATTGACTATTTCCTTTCCCATATTAGGGAAGTTTTCAACTATAATCTCTTCAAATATTTTCTCAGTCTCTTTCTTTTTCTCTTCTTCTTCTGGGACCCCTATAATTCAAATGTTGGTGTGTTTAATGTTGTCCCAGAGATCTCTGAGACTGTCCTCAATTCTTTTGTCTTTATTCTGCTCTGCAATAGTTATTTCCACTATTTTATCTTCCAGGTCACTTATCCGTTCTTCTGCCTCAGTTATTGTGCTGTTAATTCATTCTGGAGAATTCTTAATTTCATTTATTGTGTTGTTCATCATTGTTTGTTTGCTCTTTATTTCTTCTAGGTCCTTGTTAAACGTTTCTTGTATTTTCTTCATTCTGTTTCCAAGATTTTGGATCATCTTTACTATCATTATTCTGAATTCTTTTTCAGGTAGACTGCCTATGTCCTCTTCATTTGTTTGGTCTGGTGGGTTTTTACCTTGCTCCTTCATCTGCTGCATATTTCTCTTTCTTCCCATTTTGCTTAACTTGCTATGTTTGGGGGCTCCTTTTCGTGGGCTGCATTTCGTAGTTCCTGGTGTTTTTGGTGTCTGAACCCACTAGGTAAGGTTGCTTCAGTCGGTTGTGTAGGCTTCCTGGTAGAGAGGACTGGCACCTGTGTTCTGGTGAGTGGGGCTGGATCTTGTCTTTCTGGTAGCAGGGCTGCATCCAGTGGTGCGTTTTGGGGGTGTCTGTGACCTTATTTTGATTTTAGGCAGCCTCTCTGCTAATGGGTGGGTTTGTGTTTCCCTGTTTGGCATGGGGCATCCAGCACTGGAGCTTGCTGGCCGTTGCGTAGAACTGGATCTTAACATTGAGATGGAGATCCCTGGGAGAGCTCTCGCCGATTGATATTATGTGGGGCCTGGAGATCTCTGGTGGTCCAGTGTCCTGAACTTGTCTCTCCCACCTCAGAGGCTCAGGCCTGACACCCATCCAGAGCACCAAGACCCTGTTAGCCACATGGCTCAGAAGAAAAGGGAGGAAAAAAAGAAAGAAAATAATAATAAATTAAATTAAATAATTAAAATAAAATTTTTTTAATTATTAAAATAAAAAAATTAAGTAAAAAAAAGAGAGCAACCAAACCAATAAACAAATCCACCAATGATAACAAGCACTAAAAACTATACTAAGATAAACATAAAAATCAGAAACAAGTCAGTCGCAGACAGCAAACCCCAAGTTTACAGTTGCTCCCAAAGTCCACTTCCTCAATTTGGGATGATTGGTTGTCTATTCACGTATATCACAGATGCAGGGTGCATCACGTTGATTGTGGAGCTTTAATCCGCTGCTCCTGAGGCTGCTGGGAGATATTTCCCTTTCTCTTCTTTGTTCGCACAGCTCCTGGGGTTCAGCTTTGGTTTTGGCCCCGCCTCTGCATGTAGGTTGGCTGAGGGCGTCTGTTCTTCGCTCAGACAGGACAGGGTTAAAGCAGTGGCTGATTAGGGGCCTCTGGCTCACTCAGGCCTGGGGGGAGGGAGGGGCACAGAGTGCAGGGCGAGCCTGCCATGGCAGAGGCCGACATGACGTTGCAACAGCCTGAGGCTCACAGTGTGTTCTCCCGGGGAAGTTGTCCCTGGATCCCAGGACCCTGGCAGGGGCGGGCTACACACATGCTCCTGGGAAGGGAGGTGTGGATAGTGACCTGTGCTCGCACACAGGCTTCTTGGTGGCTTCAGCAGCTGCATTAGTGTTTAAGCCCATCTCTGGTGTCCGAGTTGATAGCTGTGGCTCGTGCCCATCTCTGGAGCTTGTTTAGGCAGTGCTCTGCCTTCTGTGGACAGACAGGGAAGGAATCCCCTCTCCTCACGCACCCCAAAACAATTGTGGACAGACAGGGAAGGAATCCCCTCTCCTCACGCACCCCAAAACAATGGTCTCTTGCCTCTTAGGCAGTTCCAAACTTTTTCCCGGACTCCCTCCTGGCTAGCTGTGGCGCACTAGCCCCCTTCAGGCTGTGTTCACGCAGCCAACCCCAGTCCTCTCCCTGGGATATGACCTCCGAAGTCTGAGCCTTAGCTCCCAGCCCTCGCCCACCCTTGGCGGGTGAGCAGACAAGCCTCTCAGGCTGGTGAGTGCTGGTCGGCATCGATCCTCTGTGGGGAATCTCTCCACTTTGCCCTCTGCACCCCTATTGCAGCGCTCTCCTCCGTGGCTCCAAAGCTTCCGCCCAGCCAACCCCTGTCTCCGCCCATGAAGGGGCTTCCTAGTGTTTGGAAACCTTTCCTCCTTCACAGCTCCCTCGCAGAGGTGCAGGTCCCGTCCCTACTCTTTTGTCTCTGTTTTTTCTTTTTTCTTTTGCCCTACCCAGGTACGTGGGGAGTTTCTTGACTTTTGGGAAGTCTGAGGTCTTCTGCCAGTGTTCAGTGGGTGTTCTGTAGGAGTTGTTCCATGTGTAGATATATCTTTGATGCATTTGTGGGGAGGAAGGTGATCTCCACATCTTACTCCTCTGCCATCTTCTGCACTAGTCTTGAGTTTTTTTCTCAGGACAACCTCATGTTGAGAAAAGGCATGCTGCCTGGGTCCAGGAAACTGAGGCCGCAGCTAGGGAGTCTAGAGCTGGGATTCGGCCCCCACCTCTAAAATGTTAGATTGTCTTCTTGACTACTCTGGTTCACCACATCAGGATTGGGGGAGAAAAAGAATGAGTGGAGGTGATCTGAAAAGATGAAAAACGTTTGGGCAGTGCCTACCCCCAAAACAACTCTTTTTTCTATAATAAAAGAAGGAGCTTATAGAAATTTCTACAGGAGGGAGGGTTAGCTGTTATCATGCCTGGCCCTCTCTTTAGCTTATTTCTTTATTACTAAAAAACTTCAAGGGGCAAACCAAGAAAAACATCTGTGGATAAAATCTTTTTTTTAAGGAGATGTCTAGAAATAGGATTTCATTATGTTCAGTAATAACAAATTTACCCATTTCTTCTAAATCTTGGTGGTTTTTTTTTCCTTTTTCATAAATAATTTTTGGCCTACTGCATGTATCTGGTATTTGACTTTTTATCAAAAAGAACTGTTATCAAAAAAGAAGGAAGGAAAAATATAATAGGACCTGAAAGTTCCTTTCTTCAGGCTTTTCCCCCACTTAGCTCTTTGTCTGAAACTAAGAATATAATCGAAGCCTTTTTTTTAAGGTAATTGTTCTTATATTCCCCGGGGCTTTTAAACAGTACCAAACCAGGAGATGGGTGTTTTTTATTCACATAGCCTGCCAGTTAGATTTTCTTTCACCTGGTAATTAAATGCTTCTCCTCTGGGCCCCATGCTCTCTCCCTTCTGCCCTCCAGCCCTAGGGTGCAGAATCAATATCCTCATTATCAGTGTCTGCAGATGGAAGCTGAGCTCTCAGCACCACATTCCTGCTCCCTGCCTTTGCCTCATCCATCCCACGTTTTCTGGGCTCCACATGCTTAGAGCCGTGCTTTCCTCCAAAGCCCTTTTCTAGCCAATGAAGATTTTTCTCAACTAACATGGCAAGACCTATGCCATATCTTGGTAGTTGAGCTAAATGGGAGGAAAATATGATGTAATTATGCACATAAAAAAAGAGGAAAAGCATTGTGATCTGTAAAAGAAAACTGAAAAATAAATGAATAATGACGTGAGAACCTAAGAGTAACGTTTTTTTCATGTTTCCTATGTTTTCTTTATCTCATTAAAAATTTTAAGGGGCTTAGGCTTACACTTTATTATTTTTGTACACATTCTATGAATTAGAACCAGATTTCCAGTGACAGTTTGTATACAGTGGAAATCTTTATTTGACCTTTTAGTTACTAGAATTAATAGGATGTGGTGAATAGAAAATAACTTTCTTGGAGATGACTATGCCTGGTAACCAGCAAAGCAAGCCAATGTAATTTCCAAATACAAAGAGCAGTCAGGTTAGCAGCAGCTGACAGAATGGAAGGCAAGTTATTTTAGGTGTTACCTAAATTTTCGTTCCCACACTGCCCAACCCATGTCTTTCCCCATCTCTGACTGTAGTACTCGTTGTAGTCAGGCAGCTATAGAAATGTAGGCTCATTTCTCTCATAGTTACCAGTGGTTTCATCCCATCTTTCTTCCATCTCAGACTAAAGAAAAGAAAGATGTATTTCAGAAATGGATACCAGCCATGTTTTTTTCACTGCTTTCCGTTTTCTCTTTTATATCTGTCAGTCACCAATATCACTCAGTACTCCACAGTCAATTTTTTTTAAATAAGATATTCTGACGATAGTAGCAGCTGTTTTGGTTCCAGTGCACTTTCTCAACCAGCGGTTTAGAATCCCAGTTGACATGAACAATCTCTCTAGACCAGGGGTCAGCAAACTTTTTCTGTAAGGGCCAGAGAGAATTGGGCTTGGGGGACCTATGCATTTATTCAACTCTGCCATTGTAGTGAAAGAACAGCCACACACAATATGTAAACAAGTGAGTGTGGCTGTGGTTCAATAATACCTTACTTACAAAAACAAAAAGCAGGCTGGATATAGCTTGTGGTCTGTAGTTTGATGCATCCTGCTCTAGACCATAAAAAGAAATGGTAAAAATCACTGACATTCCAGAACTAAATATAGAAGTGTTTCCAATTAGATGAGATATACGGTCCATATGTCCTTTAACTTTTCATACTTTATTTGCATTTACATGTTATGTTTTTTTAAATTTTCACCTGAAACTATTGCAATCTATCATTCCATTTGAATCCTTATTTCAGTTAAATGTGACAATCTAATGGTAAAAATTTGTGACAGTCAGTTTACCGGAATGTGACCATTTTTTTCCCTCCTCATTGTGATTTAGGCCTTGGAGAAACACTGCAGAGTGAAAGGAGGCTATTCAGGCCTCAGGGATGTTTACTTCCACAAGGAGAGCTATGATGATGTGCAGCAGAGTTTCTTCCTGGCAGAAACACTAAAGTAAGTAAAAATTATTCTGGTGGTATGTGACTAAGATACCTGAAGAGATCTTCTTTCTAGTTGTCTTTATCATGAACACATTCAAATAACATCAAGCATGACTGCTTCCGAATGCCATTCTACGTGCACGGCAGTAATTGCAGGTGTGTTTTCATCATCATGTAAGTTCGACAACTTGGGACTGCTTTGTATGGTTCTCGTACACAGGGACCAAAGCACAGGGCAGCTTCTTTCTTCAGCATTAATGAGTATACCCCTTAAGGTTTTGCTATACTTGACGGTTGTCCATGATTCTCCCATAAGATGAATGGAGACATTGATGTGTTTTTTTTCTGTCTCTTTGTGGTTTCACTGGCTGACAGGGTCTCTCGGGCCTCACATACCCATGTTTCTCTCTCCAGATATTTGTACTTAATATTTTCTGATGACGATCTACTTCCACTGGAACACTGGATCTTCAATACCGAGGCACATCTTCTCCCTGTACTCTCTAGGAATATAAAGAAAGTTGAAGTCAATGAGAAATAAAAAGACATTCTGTATTTTACTCTCCTCCATTCCCTTCACTGCTTACCTTAATAATTCCTTTTCTGGTGATCAGGCATATGATGAGTTTTTATTAATAGGTCTGTGATTATTCTAAGTTTTAAAATTGTTTTGCAGTCTTTTATGTTTATTATCATAGGCATAGATGGACCTAAATTCCTTATTGTAGCCTTTATTATTCAGTGAATCACATGGTTTTTTGTTTGTTTGTTTGTTTTAAGTAATCTTTTATCTCTGGAGTTCATGAAGGTGTAGTATCATTTTTATTAAACTAAATAGAATGGTATACCAATGACCTCTTAATTACAATTTTGATTTGACTGCAAAACTTTTTCCTCCTCTATGAGGAGATGATGTCTGCTTTAAGCTGTAATGTTTTGCCATGTTGCAAAAAGCCATAATAATAAATAATAAAAAAGCTTTTTCCTTTTCAATTTCGTGTTAATCTGGTTTGTCTATCCACCAGAGACAGATCTTATAACTGTGACAAGCCTCCTTATGCAGGTCCATCATTATTTGATAGAATGTCTTCTAAGATACTTTACTCACATTTTAATTCAAATTAGAATGTCATCCCAGAAGGCTCATCTCCTCTTGACCTCATTTCATTGGATCCATGGTATATTTTTGTTGGTCACTTATATTAGTGTTTCCTAATTTGGGAATTAGTTCTCAAAGATTACTTTAAATGCCCTGTGTCATCTCTGGATCATGTACTGGTTAATTTCTTCCATTCTCTACCACACAGTGAAGTGAGCTTTCCAGTTTTTCAGAGCTCTGCTGTTAACCGAATTATATTTTTTAAAGGGAAATTGTATAACTTTTAGTGTGTTAGCTTTTGCTTTTATCTGAATATATGAAGAAATTGGGGCTCTCTCTGAAGAGAGGGTGAGTATTCCATATGGTTTTTTGTTTGCATTTCACCTTTAATTCTTTTTTCTCGAAAAAAAGAAACCTTTACATTTCGTTCAGGTTTTTCAGATTTGAAAAGAGCCCTTTCTCAAATGTAGTAAATCATTTCATTTCAGTTTATGAAAGCAGGATTTAACTCTGAAAGAATTTTTGCCAGTGTATCTATTCATGGTCAATTGAGGAAAATCTAATAAACTTTTAGGTCAAATTAGGATGTAGTGTATTTTGTCTGGTTAAATTCAACATAGCGATTTCCACTTAGAAGTAATATATAGGAATGGACACTCCCAATCCCCTACAATCCTATAGCAGCTCAAAATAATTATGATTACATGACTCTTCAAAGCCTTTTTTTGAGAGATGAATGGTTTTCCCAAAAATAGATCTGGTGACACCTTGTGTTTTCTTACCATATTTGTTCATATTTTATATATATTCCCATGAAAGGGCTAATATGATGATGCATATACTGAGGTACAAAGATTTTGACCACCTGCATTTTCAACTACAGTGGTCAAATAGATCAGTGCAACCCCATGGATTAGGCTGAAGCACGTGAAATTGAGGCATTTCTAGTTTAAAGATTGTTCAGTATCAGCAATTTCATGTGATTCAACCTAATATTTTTTAAGACAGTTATTTTCTTAGATCTCAATAGACTTAGTCCACCTTGTGTGACCTGCCCTTTTTTTCAATATTATTCATTCAAACAATAAGTCAATAAAATTAGTAAGTGAAAAAAAGATCCCTTAGTACGTCATGATTGCTATTCCCAGGACTTAAAGGCAAAATATAGAAGATTCTTGTTAAAATTGGACCATATGTATTTAGATTATAATTTTCACATGAATGTCCTTGGACTAGCAATTTAAATTAATTTATTTTCTTTGCTTTTCAATCTGATTTGAAAGAGCACAAGCTGATAGGTATTTCTGCAGCAGATAGGATATTAAAATCAGGTTGTATGTACGCACTGCACCATGACGTACCTTTTGTATTCTGGAATAAATAGGCAAGAAGATTGTACTGCGTGTTGCTCGGCCAGTGGCAAGAACAAAGGTATTTCAAGTCTAGAACTTGGATATTTTAACAAAACCCAAAACACCAAAAATGTAAACAAGATAAGAGATTAATATTATGGTGATGTAATTTAATTAAAGTTATATTTTGCACTAATTATTTTAAACAACTGAAGTCCTTAGGTAAATGCTGTCTTTCATTCATTTTCAGCAAAAACTGTGCAGTTAAGTTTACATATGTTTTCACACCCCAAAAGGTGAATAATTAAAATAGCACTTAATTTTGTGTTTCTGCATTTGTTTGGGATACGTTGTGCAATTAATATTACGCATATAAGTTGTATGGCAGTTTATAGAACTCAGTGATGTTTGTCATGATGCCTTCATATGTACTACCAGTTCTTTCCATTGATTGTTTTTGATTTGTACTTAAATCCATTCTGTCATTTCCAACTTTATATAAATCTCTAATGTTATGGGAAATGATAGATCGACACATAATTTTTAAAAACTATATTGTAAAATTTCTCTATTGTAAATAAGCCTTTTAATATATCTCGTCATTTGTCTTTTGGGTTTCTCTCCTTTTAAGGAAGCTTCTAAATATGTTGGGATGAGTGTGTACAGTTGCAAATGGAAATATTAGATCCTAACAGTGATTCTGTACCACACCCGGAGAAATTGTGATGAGGAAACTATTTCCCATTAAAAACTTTAAATTGCAATAATGTTGCATAACCATCTTTAGTTAATCAAACAGTTTTATTAAGAATCTAACATATGGTGAACACCAGGGCAGGTAGGGTAGAGGCAGGGAGTTGGTGTTAGAAATAACATAAAGAGTATGGTCCTTGCTCTTAAGTTTACGGTCCAATTGAGGAGCTCAAACTCCCCCCCCACCACCACTGCTGAAAGAAAACAAAACAAAACAGATTCTACCGTATATTCATAGGCTTTGCTACAGCTATTTGCAAATGTCTTAAAAGCAGTACATTATTTAAAAAATATTAAGTACCAGTATTACATAACATGCTGTTGTTTTAAATAAATAATCATAAGAATGGGTAATTTTTTTATTGCTACCTATAGTAGTTTTAGGGAACTATAGAGTAAATTAGTATTTATGACTGGAATCAACCCTCAACCAACAGATTTTTTTTTACTCCATTTATATCATTAAGGTACCATGTATGGCCTTGTGTAAAATGCACACCAAAAAAATTAAGTCGTGATTTCTTTAATACTGAGTTTTTTCCAGTGTTTCTGTTTGAATAGCCTACTATTGTTTCCTGTAACTTAATCTCACAGTCCCTATATCATATAAAAAAAACTATTTCAATAGCATGAAGCAAAGAAATTGGTTTTTCACTTAACGTAGAGTTAGTCAAATGGGAACCTTCTGAATTCAATTATTTGTAACACAAATGACGTTGGTTGTGTTTACTCTATTGGTGACAGGATTATTTAAAAAGATTCTAAGCATGATTTTTATTCATACTAATTGTCAGCCATCCACACAGTGATGGCAACTTGGCAATCAATACATCTAATTCTGATAATTATATGTAGACAGGTTGCATAAAGTTTTAGGAAAACAACATAGATCTTTTTTAATTTAAGCACAGAGTTCATTATCTAATTGACCTTCTAGCTCCTTAGGTTGGGGCTGAGGGAAAATCTATTCATCTTTTAACTGATTTAATGACCCAAAGACTGATCTCTGTTTTTTCCTGGCTCATTCCGTCTACATTGGCCAACACATGAGTCATAATCTTTACAAAATATTTGCCAGGCATCAGATATGCATATAAACTATTAGAACTACATAGGAGTCTAGACAGCATTTAGTCCAACTCTCTTATTGTAAATATGAGGAAACTGGGAAATTTTCCCAAGGTCAGGAACTCTTTTCTGTCCTGGCTCTGTGCTACCAGACACAGGGATTTGGTAAGATTTATGCTCATAAGAAGGAACAATACATGAGAGCATATGTTATATCCGACCAGCCACTCTAACATAAAGGTGTCAACTCAGAGTTCACCCTTGGAAATTGGTCTAAGGCTGTATTTCTCAAGGTGTGGGCTACAGTTCACCTGTATCAGAACCTCTTGTAGGTCTTGTTAAAATGCAGATTCCAGAAGCATTACCCTAAATTGAGCAAATCAAAATTGGGGGGTGGCCTGGAATATCCATGTTTAATGAGCTCTTTCTGTTATTCCTATGCGTACTAAAGTCGAGAGCCACAGTTTTAAGTTATAGGTAGGTGGAAGTCCTGAGATAGAAGAAATCGTGAATTAATTAGCAAGTCATGACAAGCATATGTACCTTTTTCTGAATTTTTATTTCTACTTCAAGGTTTAAGCACAGCAACTTGAAACATAATTTGGATCATTTTGGAAAACGTAGATTCATCCTTTCACAAAAGCATTTCTGAACACTAAGCCGTACACCTAAATCTTTAAGAAACATATTTACATTGGATTTTTAACAACTCTTTTCTTATTGAGGTAATCTTAAAAGTATTAACTTCAATCACTCCTTTGTTCATTTGCTTTCTCTCCCAAAAGCTGCTTTTAAAGTTTGTTCTTCAATTGTTTCTTCTTGTTGAATTTTAACATGACTGTCACTTGCACAGACTACACAGAATTCCTAGTTTGGCCACGTGCCATGTAAATATATAAGATGTTCTTGCAAATGACCTCTGAAAAGGACCTTCATTTCCACCCACACCCACCTACGCCCCCCCACCCCTGCTGCGTTTTTACATTCATTGCAATGCTAATCGCCAAAGATGTTTTGACTTATGATCACTTTGAATCTCCTTAAGACATGCCGTTACTTACTAATAAATTAATGTAATTTGTGTTACAGATCCATTTGATTCCCCAGCGAATGCAAATTACCATGAAAGCTTAGAGAACAGTCATAGATGCACAGCAACTTTCCGCATCCTGGGATATTTTGGCCTTAGGCTATGAACACATATTAATTCATAATTCTGCAGAAAGGGCCATAAAATGTACTGATTTTCAAATAGCATTTTCCAGAAAATGACTAACACCTGAGAGCTCTTTGTTTTGTTTGTCTTATTTTGTTCTGTTTTTTAACTCTTTCAGGAGAAATAAGTGATGATTCTCATTCACAGAATCTTTAAGAACTTTGTTCCTGACTTTCAATTTTTATAGTTGCTGGTGGAAAGTAGAAACACAGAGCTTTGAATGGCTGCTTAGAACCAGACGGGAGGTCACCATAGCAACTTCTTAAGGCAAGCACAGTGCTATTGGTCCCATTTCATGGACATGGCAGCTTTGGCTTCTTGGGACCCAAGGCCTCTATTTTGGTAAGTGACAGAAGGAGAAGCAGACTAAGTCTCTTCCTTCTTTGTGCAAAACCTCATCACCACCCTGCTAGTCAATACAATACTTTAACCACACTAGTTAAATAAATCCGAAGTAAATTTCACTGCTATTCACACTGCTATCTGCTATTTCCAGATTTATAACTTTGTGACTTAATGTAGTCTTAGCGAGGAGCTGCAAAATTTTATATGTTTTAAATGCCACCATTAAAATAAAATCCCTCTAGTCTCTTTTCTCTATATGATGCAGTAGAGAAGGGGTAGAAAGTAGGTACAGTTGGGCCAATGGGAAGCAGACTTCACTGAGAAGACAACTGAGTTCCAAACGTGGCTCTATTATTAACTTCCTGCGTGATTTGGAACAAGCCCTTGAAGTCTTTACGTCTCAGTTTCCTCATCTGTAAAATGAGAGGAGTGGTCAGCCCAGGTGGAGCAGCTAGGCTATCCCTTCAGTGTTGTCTGTTGTGGATGCTGGAGCAGGAAACAGCAGTACACAAGCCCGCAATGTTCCATCCATGGACTAGAGGCCACCACACCCAGATTACAAGACATCAAAACCTTCATTTTCTCATCTGTAAAATGGGAATAATAACACCTACATCGTGAGGACTAAAATAGCTAATATATGTACATGTTCTTAGCTCTGTACCTGGCAGGATTATGCCTTCAATCCCTGAATCCCAGCCCCTATTTCTAGCTCTGTAAGAAAGAGCTAGAAAGAATCATCTCTCTACCTTGGGAAGCCTCCAGCTTGTTTTGTTATGAGAACACATTTGCTGTTATCTTGCTTGCCATTTCCAAATACCCTAGGCTTTTTTGGATACTGTCCTTCGATCAGACTGCTTCAAACACATATTATTGCTCATCTTCCAAGGTCAGAGTTTAGCTCTTATTTTCTGACATGAGAACAGAAATATCCAGTTCTTTCTTCACACTAGTATGACGCAGTAATTGAAGACTTTTCCACATATTTTTTTATTGAAGAACAAGAGGTTTTCTTTTAACATTTGTGGAAGAAAAGAAATAGAGTTCAACCCACCTGATTGCTGCTCTGGTAAGAGCATTATTATCAATTGTGTCACTGGTATATTCAAATAACCCCATGAAAATAAAACCATGACTGCAAGAACTGCTTTTAAAATTGAAGTATAGTTTTGTTTTCATCCCAGAGTAGCTTTGGAAACCAACAAATTCAGTGTTATGAACTAGGAAAGATTGATGAAATAACTTCTGAGGGAGCCAGTATTGCTTCCAAAATCAGCTTACATGTTTGAAAAGCACTTACAGTGACTTAAAATAATCATATCCAAAGAAGAATGCATAGAGTGGTTTTGATTGAGAGTCCCCTCACCTGTCCCCATCCTCCAAAACAAACAAACCCTTTGTTTCCACAGCAGTGGAGACACGCAGTAGGTGAGAGTGACACTTGCCTTTTCTTCTGGTACTTCCCACCCCCTACCCCGCCCCCGCTCCCACCCCCAGTGACAGAACACTGTTCACTCCTGAAGAGGGGCTTGCAGTTCTGCCCCAGATTCTGCCTGACGAAGTCACACAGTTCCCCTCCCTCCCGCAGCCACACCCTTGCTGACTTTCACTTTTCTGGACTCTACCTGAAATAGCCCTCCCTGTCTGTCTTCCTCTCTTCTTGAAAAATATCTACTCTTCAAGTCTCAGTTTACATGTTTGTGACCTGTCTGCCTCTCTCTTCCCCCAATTTGTTCTTGCTTCTTCTGACTCTCCAAAGGACTTTATGCAAACTCCTATTGACATGCATCACACTCCAGTGTCATTATTTGTTTACTCATTCATTCATTCCACAAATGTTTATTAAGCACCCAGAGTATATCAGACACTATCCTAGGTCCTAGGGATTCAGCAGAGAGCAAGTTACACTTGCTTCTTGTCTGCACAGAGCTAAAGACTAGAAAAAGGGCAGCTATGCAAAAATACATAAAATTTTAAAAGGAAGGTGCCATGGCTTATTAATTAATATAAATATAAGACAATATGGCATCTGGCATATATCTGTTTTCAGTCTGGTTGCACCCATCCTGCACTGGGAGGCACTCAGCATTTGGTAAAGAGTGAACAAAGTGTTAAGAGTGAAGAAAAAGTCTCAAACTTTTCTTCAAAAAAATATAAACAGAATTTTCATCTTAAGCTTGCAACAGAATACAGCCTCTGCTAGGCCCTACTAACTCAAAGTGGTACTTCTATCTGCAAAACTGAATGCAGATTCTATTTTTAGTGGGTAATCTAGTGTTTACCTTAACTGTGAGATACCTAATTATAAGCTGTCATTAGAAAATTTTATTCACTGTACTTGCAAAAGCAAACTCACCAAAAATAGGACAATTTTCTTATCTTTTAGTATATTCAAAATATATCAATTGTCTCAGGGAAAACCCACAGGAGTCCAAGCTGTATTCCTGTATTTTAGCTGCTTCTGGACTACACACCGCTGGTAAGGTCAACAGACACACCAGAGACTCTCTCGCCATTAGGGTTAGGCTTGTTTTTTTATTTTGTTTTGGGGGGATGAGGGGTTTTTGTTCATTTGAGCCATCATAGATAAAGGCTGCTCACACATCTGAGACTGGCTTCTTCTGGTCTATGAAACACACGAGGGGCACTGCCAGTGACGTAAAGGAGAAAGGACTCCTCTGTAGTTACTGCAGCCTTTTTGTAATCCTCTCTAGTAACAGGACCAAGGATTTTAGGACTCAAGCAAATCCATTAATAATTACATTGTAATTTTCTTCCTAATAAGTTCAGCTTCCTTTTCCCAGGCTACCCTTTCTTCAACCATTCTAGTGGTGACAAAAATGACTGGTTAGAATTTTCACTCTCATCCACCTTATCTTCTTGTCTCTAACTTCTAGTGGAAGTGCGAATATAAATGAGCAAATAACAGAGAGGGAGAAAAACAAGGGCTCTCAGAGAGATTAATCGGTCCCTGAAAATCTGAAAGTGACTTCTGTCATTATTACAAATCGATATACAGGATTTCTTTAAACACTAGATAAAAACCATATAATATGTCAAAACCATGATTAAAAGGTAAATAAAAATATGAATTTTCACAAGATCTTGGATTTATTTTTGTTTAAAAAAAGGTATACAATAGATGGTTTTCTTCTTTCCCTCTCCTCATATAATGATGATTGCATTAGGGAGAAGTTTCAACATTTCCATTGTGTATCTGGGCTTTTAACCTCTCCCAAAGATCAGATAAAGGCTGCCAAACCAAAAAGCATTCTTGGCTCATGTACGCAGCTCATTCTTTAAATAGGAGATTCAGCATGTCCGAGCAAGAGCAAAGGCTTCTCCAGGGTCTTTATCTATTGATTAAAACTGTACAGGCTATTCTGCTTTAAATGAGTCTTGAATACTCTCTAAAATAAATGTTTTATTCTATTTTGGAGTAAAAGGTGTAAAGGGAAAAATGAGACATACATATACCCCCCGACCCTGCAAAAATATGCTATATTACATTTTTTTTGCCCATGATATTTCTATAAAAAGCTAGAAGCAAGAAAAAAAAATCTATTTGGCAGCGAGATTGTAGTTTATCTCCTGAGAGGAAAATTCAAGACCAAGTGCCAATTACTACTCCACTGGACAAAGGTTACTTGGCAGCTCTCCAATACATATTAGGAACTGCCCTGAGACCTTTATTTAAACTATCGATATGCCCCACGTCTCAAAGGAAGTTGGAGAAACCTTTTCTCTGTGATTCTAACGGTTATGATACCAGGATTCCTAGATTCTCAGGAGCAGGCATCACACTGTGAACAGATTTGTCTAAATTGAGAATTCCTCCAGTTTCTTTTTTGGTCATTAGCTTTGTAATTATTACAAGTGGTATATCAGCCAGGGAAACAGAAACCACTCAGTCTCAGAAAGAAGAAATTTAACACAAAGAATTAGTTACATCGGTGATAGAAGAGCTGAGACGCCAAACAGGGGATGGTGAATTCTGATGGAAATTCAGCAATTAGCAACTGCAGTATGCCACTATCTGGGGCAGAAGCGGGAGAGACACAAGGTGGAGGTGATGTTACCAGAGAGCACAGGTGATCGGAGCATGAGCTAGATCAACAGTGGAGGACTCACAGCAGAAACTGAGACCACAGAGGGAAGGAATAGTCCAAGAGGAGCTAGAATCATGAAGGCGATACAGCAACTGCTAGAGACACCACTAGAAGCACAATGAATATGCAAAATACACTGGCTTCTTCCTTTCCCCTACCTTACAGTCTTTTACCAATGCTTCCATTGGTCAAGACTACCAGGAAAACAGAGCAAAGAAGTCTGGGAAATGTAGTTCCCTGAGATGCAGAGCCAAGCTGAGGAAGTTCAGGGAATAGATATGAGAGCACACAGGTAAACGTCACAAAAGTAGCTATAGCTAGACTCACCATTTGGAACCTCTGCTTAGCTTGAGAGGTCTTCATTGAAAAAACAAGCCTCAAGGCTACCAGCTGCTAGAAACTAGCAGATTGAGAACCTTGATTGCAAGGATCCATGAGTCCTCCCTGAGCTGCAGAGCAAAAATGTTGAACATATTTTTGAGTCTTCATATCTCCGTGATGAACTTGCTGGTGAGAAGCCACATTTGCCCATCCGTGAAAGATCCAAAAAGTTTAACAAATGCTTTCAGTCAAAGAATAGACTTCAGAGAAGGAAATCAATGAGTCCATGAAGTGCTTGTCCTCAGAGAATAGGGCAGATAAGCCTAAAATAAAACCTAGAGAAGGTATGGCCGTCAAAATGATCGCTTTAGATGTCAGTGATTAACCTTTGGTCACCCTGCTTTGGATCACAATTGATCTTAACTCCAAATTTTCACGTGACTGGTAGTAGCACTTTTCTAAGTCTTTATCTGCCAACCCAAATACATCAGCCTAGTTTTATACCCCACTTAGTGGAACATAAAAATGATGAAAGCTAAATGGTCTTCCGAGAGAGAGCTTAGATTTTTTTAAAAAAAAACACTGTCTCTATTAGTTTAATAATATTCATCAGCATAGAATCCTGATTTTTTTAAAAAGTTACTTAAAGACATTTTGGAGTAGTTTTCTCTGCATTGTTCACTGGGTTTAGATAGAAATGCCTACCCTTCTAAGCCCAGTTCAAATGTCACCCATGAACCTCTCCCAGTCTTCCTCCTTTTTGCTGTGTTAGCATCTTGGATAAGCCTAAATGGGTGTACTTATTACATTATATTGCAATTATTTGTTGCCAGTCTCTCTCTCTCTGCTAGTGATTTAGACCAAGACAACCTATCAAAAGCAATTTAACTTCATAAATTGGACAAATATAAGGCCGGTCTGTACTATAGTTTGGTCCAAAATTAATATCCTCAGTCACTGTTGCCAAGTTTGATCCCTTTGTTATAGAACAGTGTTGTTCTGCAACAATTTGTGGGTCCAGAATTTAAGCATTTTTGTCAGTTATTTCAAAATTGGGAGCAGAGATTTTCTCATTTTGCTAAATTATTTTTTTCAGTTAGTTGTTGCTACTCTATGTTATTTGTAAAAGTTGAAACAACCAAAATATCTAATTTGGGAGGTTGGTTGAAACAAATGCCTAGTACTAGATGACAAATTGGAACAACTTTGAAGTCCAAAATTGATTGCTAGGAAACAATATTTAAGATATATTTTCCTTTTTATAGAAAATATAATGATGCCTACTCATCTTTGACTCTAGCTCACAGTATATAATAAGCATCTAGTAAAGGGGTATGTGCTATAGACTGAATGTTTGTGTCCTCCAAATTCATACGTGGAAACCTAATTCCCAATGTGATGGTATTTGGAGGTAGAGCTTTGGGAGGTGATTAGGTCCTAAGGGTGGAGCCCTCATGAATAGGGTCAGTGTCCTTATAAGAAGAGATCCCAGACCCCAGAGAGCTTCCTCATCCCTTCCACCAAGGGAGGACACAGCAATAAGACAGTCCTCTGTGAACCAGGAAGAGGGCCTTCGTAAGACATCAAATCTGCAGCATCTTGATCTTGGACTTTCCAGCCTCCAGAACTCTCAGAAACAAATGTTTGTTGTTTATAAGCCACTCAGTCTGTGGTATTCCGTTATAGCAGCCCAAATGGACTAACAGTGTAAATGTAATTTTGTTTTTTCTCCTTCTGAGTTCAATCCATATCGATAGGTGGCACCCACTCTTTCAGGCATTCAACAAATGTATATATTGAGAGATCTTTCTTTGTCAAAGATTTTGCGTGAGTCCATTAGTTCAAGTTTGATTCTACTGATCTGAGATGCTATTTTTCAAAATGGGAAATAAACATTGTTTCTCTCAGTGTATTTCTCCAATTCCCAGCTCCCCCCATTCCCTACTCCTTCTCCCCAAATGTTAAGCAGAAGTCCATAAACCATATGCTGGAACAAAGTTATCCCTCTCATAAGTTATTTTCCGCCCCACTGTAAGAATTTCATTTAGACAACACTCCTGAGGGCTCTCCATGTCAGAGCTGTATATTACCACTACAGGCAAGGAGAGAAAAAAAAGAATTAGCAAGCTCATAAATTGTTCTTGAGTGGTTATCTGCTTCCACAATTACACAGGACAGGGTGATTGCAACAGGCATTCTTTATAACTGATCCTGTCAATGTGTGGACTGGTGTCATTTCCAGTGTATAATGCAGAAGATGTGAAATCTAATTTGGTATATTAATGAACATTAGTGGTCTATAATCAGTTTATAACAAGAAATCAGTTTAAAAAACAAGCAATTGACTTGCTTAAAATGTAATTAATAAAATCACTAATTCAGGTCAGAATTAAATTGTTTTCGGCAGGACCTTTGTCGGAGTTACAGTAAGGTGCAAGCCCATCAGAGTACTACGGAGAAGTGGTTTTCTCACAGAATGAAAAGGACTCCACGTACAGTATACACCGCAAAGTACACGTCCCACAAAGATTGGTGAGTGGGTGTGCTGTGATTTTTTTAAAAAGATTTATTAGCATGAAATAAGAATAAAGAGGCAGTTTGGATTATAAGAATGTAAAGGTCATATTTTAAAGTAATTTCCATAAAAGAAAGTATTTGCTGCAACATCAACCAAAAGTTTTAGTGCTGAAGTTTTAAATGGCCGGTGCAAGTAATAATAATAGCAACAATAATAGCAACATTCTCATATTCGGCTTTTTATGACATATCTTTTCATACGTTATTTCATTTATTCCTTCTAACAGAGAAAATGTCACATACATATGTGTATGTGTGTAGTGTATGTACCTGCTTCAATATAAACAGCAAATTTGGGCACATTTCTAGAGAGCACACCAAAGAACATAAACACAAGAAGCTTCTGGCATGGTGTCAGATGAGGGATTGTTGACCTGGAAGTCTATGAATGGGGCCTGTGAGTGTACAGGGTTCCTCACCGTCCGAAAAGCCTTCCGTAAGCTGAAATGGAAGAAGCAGTTACCTTAGGACACATCTTGCTAACGGATGCACAAAATAAATTGAGAGAGAGAGCCCAGATGCTCACAGGCACAGTTCAAAGCTATGGTGCCTGGATGCTGAGATGCTGAGCGTAGTTCCCGGGGAAGGAGCTTGGTGGTGACATCGTCGCTGCTCAAGGTGTGAGCTGCCTCTATGACGGCTCGCTGCAAGACACATGCTGAACACTATTTTCACTTTTTGCCTTTTTTGTAAAATCGAAAATCCTCCTTGGATTCCTTTTGGTTAGCGAAAACAAGTACTAATGTCGGTCTTTGGTAAAGTGGCATAAAGTGAACTTTCAAAAATCAGGGTATACCTCTATGTGCATTTTTCAGGAATGAAATGCTCATTAAATATATAATAATAGCAGGATCTAAAACTTTAACTAGACTCCCAAAGTGGGAGAGAGTCTGTAACCTGAAAAAATTGGAAACCACTGTTGTAGCTAGATGCTACAGTTAGCAAGTTAAAAACTGTAGCTCAGTTAACCTAAGAGTTCTCCAAATGTAGGTTCATTGCAGCATTTAGATCTAGAGAATTCTGCTAAAATTGCTCATTTTTCTGCTGTGATCCCAGTTAACATGGTGAAGAAGTTGAGCCTCTTTTTTATTCATTTGGGAGATTTTATTAGAATACAAAGGAAGAGATGCACATGTGAAAAAGATGTTGCTACTGAGTGTGGCACCCTGTGTATTTTCTGCTAAGCCAGGCAATCTGGGGCGGGAGGCAGACTGCGTCCTGGTGAGCTATACACTTTGGGAAGCCAAGCAGGTTCTCTCAAGTCACCAGGATGCTGGTTTTAAAAACTGTTTTGTTTATTTGTTAGGTCATCAAAAAGTGACAGTCTCAATCCTGAGACACACTTCTGTTACAAAGCAACTCATGAACAGAAAATGTATATCCATTGGGAGCAAAACTAAATCACCCAGAATCACCCAGAATTAACTGAAACATTGCCACACTCGTTCCAACTACTGAGATTAGCCGCAGATATCAGCTTCTCGCAATGGGAAATCATACAGAGGTGATTTATTCTCATTAAGTCCATTTTCTAAATGCTGTTCCTGAGAACATGTATCGGTTGCCTGTATGTCATCAGCCAGGACCTGATTTGTGCTTGTGTTCTGATTTTCCTCATCATAATATTCCCCCCAATACTCTGTTTTATAGTTATATGTGCAGTCGATCCCTATATAGGAATTTATGTTGAAATAGATACCACAAGCTAGGAGATGCTAAATTAATTCCATTACTCTCTTTTGTGGGGAAGAAAATGCTTGTTGTTGACCAAATACCAGCCTAACTGGCAGCTCTCTGACTGGGTTAATATGTTCCGGAATGGTGTTCCTAGTAGTTGGAGTGTTCATTAAAACATTAATTCTGGGTGTATCCTAGAAACACTAACACAGTGAGCCAGTAAGTATGAGAATAAATACGCATGTTCCCTTTCACCAAGAATCCAAACCACGTGTAACTTTCTATTACCAAGCCATCGAGATTAGGAAGAAAATTGTCCTTAATGCCAACATAAACAAGGTCAGCTAGTAACAGGAATTAAAACAAGAAAAACAAAACAGAAACCAGAACCACAAGCGTAATGAGTAAAAGGACGGGGTAAATGGAGTTCAGGGGAGAATCTGTTCTGAGGAAACAGATTATGAAATGAGCAGTGAAATGTCTGCATCCTTCAAGCCAGTGGACCCCAATTGACCCAATTCTGCCCTCACATTATAGAGTTCTTCACAGTGTCTCCATCCCCAGACCCTAATTAAAAACAAAAATGACAAAACCACTGCAGCAACATAACCCTCTGGGGCTCAGCTGCCTTTCTGCCCGGAGAGCAGCCACGCAGGTAATAACCTGGTGCCACTGCTCCACTGGCTTCTTCTCGCATCCTCTCAGGCTCTGTGCTGCCCTGGTACCTCCAGCTCATGCCTTACAAGCCCCAGCTCTTTCTATCCATCATTTCCTAGAGAGCGAATCCTTCAAGCAAGGCTGGGAGCCAATTCTGGATTTGACAGGTGTCTGACTTGGAGAGATCTCAAGCTTGTGTCTTGAGCGCTCAGCATGGGCCCAACAGCTTGTGTTGCTTTCAAGGAGGGCTCATTCAGGACCTTCCTGAGTACCACAGAGCTTGGTGCCCTGTGACCTGGAGCGTGCCACCTCATCCAAATGCCAGCACACCTGTCAACCAGGAAAAACAAGGCAAGGCCCTATGTTCACGGACGTTAACTCTGGTATCCCTGCTGTGAGGGAGCAGCCGTCTGATGGGGAAATCTAATTAACAGGCATCTCTTGAGCAGCCGCTGATGTGCTCTCCACCTGGACAGGCTGTGGGTTCTGAGATGGGAGAGCAAGACGACCGGCTTTAGAGTCTGAATCCAGCTCTGTCTCTTGCTAGATCCAGGCTAGGGTGACCTTTCATTAAATTGATTCCTCAGCTATTGATTCAGTGCCTGCCACCTGCCAGTCATGATTCCAGGTGCTTCAGGAACAGCAGTGGACAAACAGGCCACTTATATTCTAGCAGAAGACAATAAATGTCATAAATAAGGAAATTATATCAATGTTAGAAGATGAGAAGTACAGGAAAATATAGAAGTGGGACAAGGTGAGACCATCACAAGAGCCGGGGATGGTACCTGCTGTACACGTTGCAGTAGGAAGATCAGGTGGTCAGGGTGGACCACCGTGGAGAATGGGAGATTGGCAGAAAGGCATGAAGGATAGGAAGAATTAGGCAGGGAGTTATTTGGGTCATCCAAGGGAAGAGTGTGCCGGGCAGAGAGACTGGCTAGAGCAAAGGATTTAAGACACGATGGGGCATGGAGGTCAAGGAACAGCGAGGAGACGGCAGGAGTGGAGTGAGTGAGGGCATGAGTGAGAGGAGAGGATGCTGGGGGTGGGCGGGCGTGGGGACCACTGTCAGGAACAAGCCCCCTGTCTCGGCTCTCGGCTCCGCCTGGGTACCATGGATATAATAAGATGCCTTCTGCGAGGGGCTGTGAGAACACGATAATACGCGTGAAAGGATCTGCGGAGCACAAAGTAGAGCCTCCATAAAGATCAGAAAAAGTGGGCTTCCCTGGTGGCGCAGTGGTTGAGAGTCCGCCTGCCGATGCAGGGGACACGGCTTCGTGCCCCAGTCCGGGAAGATCCCACATGCCGCGGAGCGGCTGGGCCCGTGAGCCATGGCCGCTGAGCCTGTGCGTCCGGAGCCTGTGCTCCGCAACGGGAGAGGCCACAACAGTGAGAGGCCCGCGTACCGCAATAAAAAAAAAAAAAAAAAAAGAGATCAGAAAAATTCCCCCCACCTCTTTAACCTCAGATGGCATAACTAGTGCAAATGAGCCCAAAATCAGGGCTGGGAAATGGAAGCTGTGTCCCACCACAGAGTAACAGAGGGCAAACATTTTAAAGCAAGGTGTCTTTTTTACAACAAACTTGAGCCTTTTCACCCCCCTCCATACCCACTCCCCAGCCAGCAGTCCAAGCTCTTGGCCACCAAAGCCCCCGCTGGAGACCCAGGGTCGAGGGAGAGAGTCAGAGATGCAGGAACGTTTTTGTTTTACATCTTTATTGGAGTATAATTGCTTTACAATGGTGTGTTAGTTTCTGCTGTACAGCAAAGTGAATTAGCTATAGGTATACATATATCCCCATATCCCTTCCCTCTTGCGTCTCCCTCCCTCCCACCCTCCCTATCCCACCCCTCTAGGTGGTCACAAAGCACTGAGCTGATCTCCCTGTGCTATGTGGCTGCTTCCCACTAGCTATCTATTTTCCATTTGGTACTGTATATATGTCCATGCCACTCTCTCACTTCCCCTTCTCCCCGCTGTGTCCTCAAGTCTGTTCTCTAGGTCAGATGCAGGAACTTTTGTTCACAAGGGGGTCCCCTTCCCCAGCCTGATCTCCCCTCCTCCATCCCACTTCCATGCCTTTGGGGTCCTATCCTGCAGTACAGTGTCATGTGGACCTCCTTGGGGTGTGCCACTGGGTACAACTAAGAGTCCCCCATTTCACTGAAGAGCAAAACATGTGTGGACCAGCAGGTTCTTGGGAAGGAGGGGGGCTGAAGAAGGGACAGCAAACAACTGGGGGGGCCTTTCCAGAAGAGAAATGCTTGGCGCCAGGGGGTCTGAAGGGCTGCTCCTCTCTGGCGCCTCTTGGGGGTGGAAGAAGCTAGTTGCCACTTCTCTGGCTGGGGTTTCACCTCCCTCTCTCATTGCCAGTAAGAGGTAGTAAAATGCTGACATGAAAAGAGAGCAATCCCCCCATTCCTACCTTGGAGGTGCAGGTGCTTGGATGGACGTCCACTACAGCCAGACTTCCAAAAGCCAGACCATTTCTTGCAGCAAATACGTCTTTCCTTCACGCAGACCTCCCTTCCCAGGGATGAGGCCAACACAGTGAAGTGCTGTGGATTCCTTGCCAGCAGGACCATAGGCTGTGGTTTCCTTTCTAGCCCTGACCTTACAGCCTGGAAGGAGGAGAGAAAATGACAAGTGACAAGAAGGGGCAGGAGCCCTCGTGGCCGCCCTAGGATCTGTCCCACTGGTGTGTGATTGAGTTCCAGGAATTGTTCACCCTAGTTGTCTGCCAGCAGCTATCTCATTCCTCTTCCTCTACCGAGAACGAGCTCTCCCTCCCTGTTCCACACAGGTCACAGCTAAAAGAGTTGGGTCTTAGGTCAGAGACACAAATATCTGAATCCCAGCAAAAGCTCGCCCTTGTCTATGTTTACTAAGATGGGGCTTCAAAAAGAAAAATTAGGCAGGGACTCTGGCCTCAATGCTTTCTTAAATGAGCTGGGGAGAACAAAACTAGCACAAGAGACCAGGGTGAGCTTTGGAAGAAAGCATACAATTAATGTGTGATAAGCAATGATCAAAAAGGAGGAGAGCCAGGAGACCTGGAAGATTCTATGGAAGATGAAGAATCTAAGAATAAGGCCAACAGGGCAACCAGACTGAGGATGGGATGTTAAGGACGAGTACAAAACAAATTGCATAAGCGGGGTGAGGCCAGGCTAAGTAGGATGTTGAAAGCAGGGGGAAAAGGTTAAAATTCTCCATTGAGAAATTCTCCATTAAGAAATGCGGGGTCACTGAAAGTTTCATGCTTGAGGCTTATGCTGCTGAGGAAAGGGCAGCTGCACATCCCACGTGAAGCCCCCTCCAGACAGCACATCACACGCTCAGTTCCTCACCAGGAACAAATGCTGCCCTCGTGCCGGTGAGCGGGCAGCCGCAGACAACGTTCTTCTTGAGTGGATCAGATCTCTGGGGAAGCTCCTCGACCCCGAGACTCTATTTCTGGCAGCCAAAGAAGGCTGCCAGGACATGGGAAGTTCTGCATAGGAAAATAACGTCAGCTGCCTCTGGAGGAGAGGCTGGAAGCAAAATCGCTCTGAAAAGTCACAGATGGCAAGCACAGACTGCACTGCTTTGGCATCCTCCATTTTTGTTCTTTTATTCTGCATTTCCAGGTTCTAACCACAGTGGCCCGGGAAATATTTCATCACAGACAGAGCGCCGGGTTGGGTAGAGGGAGGGGGGCAGTGAGGAGGGGCTCCAGGTTCCCTTACTACTTGAAAGAATCCTCTCCTGAGTCTGTTGCCAAAGCCTCACCAACCAGCAACAGCTGGTAGCCAGGACTCTCACAGCTGACCCCTCACCCTCCGTGTCATGTCCTCTGTCACTTCTAAATCCACCCACGAAGGAAGGAGCTCTCTCTTCTTCCTTTTCCATCTGGCAAGGACTTCCCTCGGGTCAGGGCTTCTTCGTTCCCTACTGGGTCATCACAGCTCAGCTGGAGGCTGGGTTGTGGGGAGGATGGTTGCTGCTGTGAATAGAACCACTGCTTGTATGAAAAATACATCCTCTTTCTCTCTCTCGCAATGTTATCCATGGTTGAGAGCACTGACATCTTCTTTCAGAGAATAGTTAGGGCACACGTACTCCGTGCTCCACAGCAAGTGCTAGATGCTTACGTGGTTGGTCTGTGTGGTTGCTGAACCCCAATAACTCTCGGTGCCTTCACCCAGCTCCGGTCTGCCCATCTTCACCAGCGCTCTGGGAGACCACGTGCTACACAACAAGGCAAGAGCCAACTCTGCAGAGAACCTCTGAAAAAAGTCAGATGTAAAGAACCCATCTGCCCACTTAGCAGCCTCTCAGCTCTCAGCTGGTTTTGTTACCAGTCAAATCGTTGCCAAACCACAGGCCTCTGTGTCTCCTGGTACTAAAGTACAGACTGAACCATGGCTTCCTCATTATGCAACTTGGCTAAATGTCAGAGAATTAGAGGAGCTCCGGTCCGGCAGGTCAGCCCCACTGGGAGTGCGTTGGCAAGGGGGGCATCTATGAAGGCAGCAGCTGGCCTGGCCTGGCCACGGATGTGGTGAACATTTGGAGGATGCTGGGCCTGTTTGGAGGTCAATGATCTCAAGGAGACCTGCTCCAGGCTCCTACAAGTGGAGCTCCAGCCAGTGCTGAGATTGGCTCTTGGAAAAGATTGCTGGCGCTCTACCGAGCAACACACGCTGAGGCAAAGGTTAGGCTGGGAGAAGTTCCCAGCTCTAGTTATGAGATACGTTCTCGGGCTTTTCAAAGACAAACCCCAGGTCTTGGCTTCCCTGCCTCTGAATAAGATGTCTCACTCAGCCTAACTCTACGCCCACCTACCATTAAAGGTAGGGAGGTGAGATGCTCAGCCCGAGGGGCTGGATCCCACCAATACATTCCGGCTCCCACTGCATTCCTGAGTTATAGGGATTGTTCCCCTGGTATCTAGTCTTTCACAAATACGTGGTGTTGTGCTCTGTACCACGATATTCCAGAGTAGTTTCTCCCAACATCACAGAGTTATAAAAATATATTGGCAAGGGTTGCTGGCCACGTGGTATTTTTTCTTAAACCACAGTGTTTTGGCTACAGTGAGGTGTATATCACTTGTTTAAAATTCGTGCCATTAATTAATAGATGTCAGCTTTAATCCTGCCTGTCATCTCTTTCAAGACCAAGTGTTCCTTTTGTTCTAAAACCAGAAATCCCAAGAATGAAGTATATGGCTATGGACTTGGGCAGGTTGACAGTTACCTGCAGCCTCCCTCTACCACCTTTCCTACCCTGTCCTTGCCTCTGTGCTCACCTCATACCTGGGATATGCAGCTTTCCAACACATCACTCCAGTTCCCCTGACGTTCTAAGGATTTCCTTTCTTCTGGAACAGCCAATCTCTCAGGGAACGATAACCCATAAAATGTCTAAAAGCAGAGGTGGGCACTTGGCATCCTAACCCTCTTGACCCTCTTCTGAGCCACATGACCATCTTGAGGGCCATCCTGTGCTTGAGGGCCAGCTGTGGCTTATTATGCAGTCCACTAAGCCTCTATCCCCGTGGATAGAGGAGATCACAGCTGGAGATCATAGGCCAGCAGCCGTAGGGATCTGCACAGGAACCTCCCCAGTGCAGAGCTGGGGACCAGAACCAGCTCTGTGTCTTTAGCCTCATGGCAATTTCTATTCAGCCCAGTTTAAAATCTACTGTATCCACTTAGGTCTTAGCCACGAAAAGGCTACCTCTGGACAGTCAAGGTAAGCTGTCTCTCCTGCTATGGAGACTGGCATTCTTTATGTAATGTGTTGGGCTAAAGTACACCCATCTCCTCTTCTGATGAGATCTGCTGCCACACACTGTGTTTATAGAATCAGCACGTCCTTGAGTTTGTATTAGAGCCCAGAGTCGTCTTCAGAGGGTTACAAGGGACATAAACTCAGGACGTTGGTTAGGTCAGTAGGTTTTCAGGGTGACTGAAGGCTACCATAAAAATGCACTTACCTTTATCCTTTCCACCTAAAGAGCACACTCCTGAGTGGACTCCATCAATCTCAGCTTTTTCAAAACCCTTCTTTGGGTGTCAGGGAAATGTCCAGGGCGTTCAGACAGCCCAGGTGGGGTGGGGTAGGGGCGGGGGGCATTGTAAACCTGGCTGAGGTAATGATGCAATTCAGTAGGTAGTCACAAGGCTGGAGGAGAAGGAATTACTGGGTCTCTATCTTTAAGAAAGAACCGTCAGCAAACTAATAGCTGGTAACAATGTTTTCCTTTACCCAAAGTCACTAGTGAAAGGCAAAAAGTACCAGTGTTCACTCAAATATACTGCCCTGAACAACTTGGGAGAAAAAAGATTTTTAGAAATTGATTCTAAGCACACAATCAGAAATGCGAACAGAAATTTATATTCGATTTTCACTGCACTGTTATTTATAATAGTGAAAAATCAAAACTGACCTACATTAGGATAAGAGAAATAGCTAAATAAAATGAAGGCACATCGGGCTTCCCTGGTGGCGCAGGGGTTGAGAGTCCGCCTGCCGATGTGTGCTGTTCCTGTTACTGTTACTGGGAGGGTGACTGGAGGAAACATGGAGTTGCAGGGAAGCAGAGGAGAGCAGTAAGTGAAAGATAAGGGGTTAAGATCGACAGGAGTGGGGCAGAAGTTATGGGAAAGTGAGATACTAATGAGATACTAATGAAAATGCGACCTCAGTGTACCACATGCTGACGGGGCTAAGGACATTCAAGTTCCACACGTCATCTCTTAAAAGACCTACTCTTCTCTCTGATCATAAAAATCATATAACTGATTCTTAACCCTTGAACTTTCAAGAATCTCAGTCATATTTAAAGCTTAATTACAGGGACTTCCCTGGAGGTCCAGTGGTTAGGACTCTGAGCTTCCACTGCAGGGGGCATGGGTTTGACCCTGGTCAGGGAACTAAGGTCCCACATGCCATGCAGCCAAAAAAAATAAAATATATAATAAAATAAATAACTAAAGCTTCATTACGGAAACTGGGTAGCCCAGCCCAGCCCACCCCCCAAGATGTTTTTTCCTAACTTAGTCTTGACTTTCTGCTATTGTATGTAATATCCTTGTTCCTGGTTCCTTGATTTTATTTTACCAATATTTTCTTGTATCATACCTGTGGTCAGCAGATAAAAATCTTGCTTGGTGGAAAGCTGAGTATTTATCAACAAATACATGAAAATGTGATCTTCAGCAATAGTCCTGGGAAATAGTTATCCCCATGCCGGGTCTTGGTTTTCCAAATGCGGAAACTAAGGTGAAGATGTGTCAAGTTGTGTACTGTTGTGTTACCTTGAGTATTTGCATGTTGAAAGAGGGTGGTGCTTTAAGAAAGACGTGAATTACGGAGTGGAATTTCTAATGTGAGTAGGGGAGAGCTTTGCCTTTTTCATATACCAGTAAGCATAGTTCTGTCAAGTGATGTCATGCTCTTCTTACGGAAACATAGCTCAATGATTAAAAAAAAGATGGGAAAAGAATTATCAGGTGATGTAGAAAGTAGTATTTGGCCTCCAAGGGGACACAGACAGGAGGACCAGGTACAGAATGAAAAGAGAAAGGGGTGAGGGAAAGCTGAGCAGCTTCAAATGAAAAATTAAATTAATTTTAAAATCTAATTTAAAGCAAAATAGAGCAGCAGATGTGGAGGGAGTTAAAACTCCTCCTTGGATTGTATATTCCCTAAACTTTCCTGTTCTTTCATTCAGCTTGAACATCATCCTACTTATACCAAATAGCAAAACTGGATTAATTAAGAAATAAAATACTCCAGACAGTTCATTTCTAGGGATTGTTTGTACACTGCATGTATGAGAGGAAGAGAATGCTTGCAACTTTAATTTCTCCGGAAAGAAAGACCACCGACACTTTCTACCTGAAACTTTCAAAGCATGTTTCCTGTGAGGACATCCTAACGATCTTTAAGGTCAAGAATCGAGTATTAGTAAAATACATATTTATTTTTGCAGTCCATTTCTTCTTTCAATACATACGTATTGTTGAATAGCTTCTGTGAGTCAGAAGCTGTGTGAGCTTCTGTGCTGTGTTTCAGAGACAATTCGAATGCCAAGATACAAAATCAAGTCACAGGTCATATCGGTCAAGACTTCTGAGCAGTTGTCATCAGCAAGACAGGTCACACCAAGAAATGAGAGACTAAAACTGCTTCTATGGTGCTGTTACAGGACAAGTGTAAAATAAAGCAGCCACTGAGGAGCCCCGCTCGGAATCTTGTGCTTTTCATGAGGTGAACTTCCACCCCCTAGAAATGTGTGACTAGCAAGCCAGGATGCCCCATCCTCCCCCTCAGAGCTGCTGATTTGTCTCCTGCAGGCCACGGGCCTGACACCTGCCAGAATACCTCACAATTTAATCAAGGATGTTTTCTGGTTCCACCCTCACCTTGTGTAAAGTCATTCTTTATACACTGGGCTTTCTAATTAGTGAAAGCTCTGTTGAAGGCGTTTAAATGTTTTAAAAATCCGAACAACAGCTTTTGTATATTCCTTTCTGTACGTGTTTAAGCATCACAATAAAATGCATGTTCTAGTAACCAAGCAGGAGAGACCAGCTGGGAATATTTGTGTGCAAAGGAACTAGTGTTAGAAAAGGTGAGAAATCTCACTAGCCGACGGCAACGGCAATAAAACTAACATTTATTGAATGCTTACTAGGTGCCTACCACTGGGTTAGTGCATCCACGCTGTGTTAGTTTTGGGGGGCTGCCGTAACAAAGTACCACAGACTGGGTGGCTTAACAGAAATTTATCATCTCACAGCTCTGGAGGCTAGAAGTTTGAGATCACGGTCTCAGCAGGGTTGGTTCCTGCCCTGGGCTGTGAGGAAGACTCTTTTCATGCCTCTCTCCTAGCTCCTGGGGGTTTGTTGGCGATCTTTGGCATTCCTTGACTTGTAGGTGCATCACCCCCATCTCTTCCTTCATCTTCACATGCTGTTCTCCCATTGTGAGTGTCTTTCTGGGTCCAAATTTCCTCTTTTTGTAAGAATACCAGTTGTTCTGGATTAAGGCCCACCCTAATGACCTCATCTTATTTTGACCATCTGCAAAGTCCCTATTACTAAATAAGGTCACCTTTGCAGGTACTGGGAATTAGACCTTCAGCATCTTTGGGGGGAACACAATTCAACCCACAATATGTGTATTGTCTCATTCAATGTTGTAACGGCTATGATTGTCACCATTATTACAAACTGGGACTCTGAGGCTTAGAAATGGAAGAACCAAGGTTTGAATCCAGACTGTTTGACTCAAAAGGTCGTGCTCTTCATCACCACATGGGGTCTCCAGAGGAGCGTGAGGACTCTCCTGACCTTTCAGCCACTTGACTACAGGTTACGCTCTGTGATCATCCAGTCTAATCACAGGAATACTAGCTATGAATGGTTGAGCACCTTCTATGCATATTTGCCTTATCTCATTTAATCCCACCAAATAACTTTGGGAGTCAAATACTCTTTACCCCAGTTCACAGATAAGCAAATTAAAGGTCAAAGAAGGGCTTCCCTGGTGGCGCAGTGGTTGAGAGTCTGCCTGCCAATGCAGGGGACACAGGTTCGAGCCCTGGTCTGGGGAGATCCCACATGCCGTGGAGCAACTGGGCCCGTGGGCCACAGCTACTGAGCCTGCGCGTCTGGAGCCTGTGCTCCGCAACGAGAGACCACGATAGTGAGAGGCCCGCGCACCACGATGAAGAGTGGCCCCCGCTTGCCGCAACTAGAGAAAGCCCTCGCACAGAAACGAAGACCCAACACAGCCAAAAATAAATGGATGAATAAATAAATTTATTTTTTAAAAAAAGGTCAAAGACGCTGAGAATATTTGGCAAAGGTCGCAAAGTAGAGGTTGAGCCAGGATTCAGCCCATTCTCCTCCCCACCTAGATCCTGAAGATGTATCTCTCCCCAGTTTTTTGCTGTCTTTGACAGAGAGCTCAGAGAACGTTAGGCTCTCATTCAGTCACATTAAAAAATAAGAAGTCCAAGTAAATCTCACCAGTGCTGTTTTTAAAAGCGTGCACAAAACAAATCTCAATTCCTAAGAGTTTGAATCAGCCAGAGAAGATACAGGAAAATGGCCAATGTTTGTGTGATTACTTGGGCAACCTTGCCTGTGTTTTATAAATATGTAATGACGAATCAGCCAGGGCAGCCGAGGGGTTTTTCTAGATGTGGGCAGTTTTCATTTGTGCATGTTTGCCCAGCTATGTGTGTAGAAAGGAAAAAGACTTCTAACTATTTAGCATAACCATGAAACAAAACAAAAGGAGAAAGCATTTCACTCGCGCTTAGGTAAGGAATTTTAATCTTTCTTATATCTCTGTGTGTGTATTTTGGGGTTCATAGCAACTGACAAACTATTTAGAAGAGAAATGTATTGAGTGCAAAGAGAAGAGAGCCTTGGGCAGTGGGGATGTGTGCTGAAGAAGGACAGTTGACGTTTGGCAAGTGTCAAACACCACTAGCCATTGATTAGGAGGAGTCCTTGGCAAAACAATATTAAGATTTTCTGGAGGTTGTTGACCATCCACCTGTTTTCAGTTTTCTGACATTCACAAAAACAGAGAAGCACAGATCCTGACTCCCTGGAGCTTTGCAGTTTGCCAACTCTGTGAGAGCATTGGCAGCTTTACAGTGCCATCGTGTGGCCACTTCTCAGTCCTTTCCAAAATTCAGCTAGAGCCAAGCCTGGCAGGGAGACTGACTGATAGACAACCATGTTGGGCTTGTGAGAATAGGGCTGGCTAGTCCTCTATCTGATACAGGCAGCAATAGTGTGTGTGCTGGGGGAGGGGAAAGTCAGGGCTGAGAAGATCCCTGGAGACAGAGCAGGGGTGGGACAAGAGACTCCAAGCAGCTGGACTTGGCCATGTAGACAGCCAGCAGAGGAGAGGAAATCTACCCACTCGCAGTCATGATATTTGCTGCCTCAGTCAGGATTGGAACCTGGAAGAAACTTAAGCTTCTAGAGAAGGAGGAGGAAGTAGCAGTGGTGATGGTAATGGTGGTGGTGGTTATAATGGTGGTGGTGGTAATGGTGGTGGTGGTGGTAATGGTGGTGGTAGTGGTGGTGGCGGTCGTAGTGGTGGTGGTGGTGGTTATAATGGTGGTGGTGGTAATTATGGTGGTAGTGGTGGTGGCGGTCGTAGTGGTGGTGGTGGTGGTAATAGTGGTGGTGGTGGTAATGGTGGTGATGGTGGTAGTGGTGGTGGTGGTGATGGTGGTGGTGGTGGTGGTGATAATGGTGGTGGTTATGGTGGTGGTAATGTTGGTGGTGGTGGTAGTGGTGGTGATGGTGGTAGTGGTGGTGGTGGTAATGGTGATGGTGGTGGTGGTGGTAGGGTGGCCCATTTTGTGGGCATCTGGGGGAAGCAAGAGACGTGAAACAGAGCCTGCCACTGTTCCACAGGGTGTCTTAGTTCCTCTAACTAGAGTTTGGGGACCTTGCCCTATCCTGGTGAAAAACTATATTTGATTTCCTAGAAATGCAATGGCCGTGATTTGGAAAGGGCAGGGCTGCTGCAAATGCAGGGCTGGGGTGTCAGATACCTGGGCTTGAAGTCTAATTGTAAAACCCTAAGCACATTTTTAGCCTCTCTAAGTTCAGTTTCTTTATTGTACATTAGGGTGTTTGCTTCATGGAGCCGTTGTGGGGATTCAAGGAGACAATACAGAAAAGATTTAGCATAATGCCCAGCATATTATATGTCACTCTTACTGTTACTATTACTGTTATTAATATTATCCTTTTGGACTAGAGCACCAGTGTGTAGCTCCTCCTCATAGCTGGTCCTCGAAACATCCACACTTATCTGTGGACAGGAATCATGGCCATAATATACAGAAGGTGGATGTCTTTTTTTTTTTTTTTTTTTTTTTGCAGTACGCAGGCCTCTCACTGTTGTGGCCTCTCCTGTTGCGGAGCACAGGCTCCGGACACGCAGGCTCAGTGGCCATGGCTCACGGGCCCAGCCGCTCCACAGCATGTGGGATCCTCCTGGACCGGGGCACGAACCCGCGTCCCCTGCATCAGCAGGCGGACTCTCAACCCCTGCGCCACCAGGGAAGCCCTGGATGTCTTTTTGATAAGATTTGCAGACTATTAAATATAAAAAGCCACAGGATCTAGTCCATGTAGCTGTTGGGCCTTTCATGTTAAAAATTCCAGTCAGTAAGTCAGAGAACCTAAGTATATCCATCAACTTTTGATTTGCATTTTTTATATTACCTGTCTTTTCCCAACCCCTTGGTTCTCTGTGATAATATTTTTTCTCCTGACACTCACTGTATCAGTCAGAGTCTCAGCAGGAATCAGATAGTACCCAGAGGAGGAATGGAAGAGACTCCTCCATAGAGCTCTTTACGGAGGTGTACCTGTACCTTCATGTACCTGTAACACAGTATATCTGGTCATCCAATCCCCAAATGCCAAGCCAACTCTGGGCTCTACACTTACTTCCTTACCCCTTGACCTTTCTACATAAGGTCAGATGCGCAACCCCAGTCAATCATGCCCTGTTTCCGAGTTGCCGTTTCTAACGCTCTATAAAGCTGACTGTTTCTTAAATTCCCTAGGGAAGAATGCGCCACTGTTCGTGAGGCACTGTCCTCCCCTCCCAGTCCATGGACTGCTTCCCCTTGAATATAGGACATCAAACTCGTGACTAAAATGCTTTAGCTTTGTCATTAGGAGGAAGCTGTGGCTGCAACTCTGGGAGCTCCAAAGCCAGCAGGGGCCACCCCACTCTGCTCCAACAGGAGCTGCAGGCTTAGTGGAGGAATTCAACCATGAGCCAGCAGCGAGGGAGCAGAGAGACCTACCATGAATAGACTCTCCACCTGCCTGTCGTCCCCTGCCAGTGCCTCCGAGGGGCTGAGCCCAGTTGGAAGCCGGAGGGCAAGGGGAGCACTGGACATGTCATCCTTGGAGGTCAGCAGAAGAGTGTGGGGAATGGATGGAGAAGGCCAGATGCAGAGGGACCAACACATTCACATAACATTATGATGCTTATCCATCCATGCTGTCCCTTTGCGCCCTTTAAACTCTCGAAAGAAGGGGTTGTAAATCTCAAATGAATCAGACCATAAATGTGTATGTCAATGACACAAGCACAAGTGAAGGCGCAGACAAAATAGAGGCATGTACCACCCATCTAGAGCGCCCACCGAGACAGCGCCCCCTGCAGGCCAGGGGCCACCGCACTGGAGCTTCCAGCAGCTCAGCCCTCAGCTCCCAACCAGGAAACAGCAGTGAGGCCATCTCTTAGCTGGTGGGCCACAGCTCTGCTATCAGGGAGCGTGACTTTGGAGGTGAAGGGAATAGTCTGTGGAACAGACCCCCATGCCTCCCTTCTTCACCACGAGCCAGCAAGATCAGGAAGCCGAGCAATGAAAATCGCTCTCCTGCTAACAAATGGAGGATGCGTTCCCCGAGTCTTCAGAGAGAAGAATGCAGCAAGGTAAGTCTCAGGGGCAGATGCCCAGCACCTGGGCCAGGCTGCCTGAAGCAGCAGTTTGGGGTAAGAGTGTGTGCTGGCCTGCAAGGCGAGGCCAGCACTGTCAGAGGGTGGGCTCCCTCCCCCTGGAGGAAGGCAGGTGACCCTCCTTCTTTGAAGGCTTCCATAGGGTACAAGCCCCAGGCAGGTGGAAGCAGTATCTTCTGGAGTGAGGAAACCAGCCCTTCCAATCTGGCTGTGCCTTCTCAGAGCAAAGCCAACCTAACAATCGTGTTAGCAGAACAAGCTCCCTCCATGCCCCCCTACCCCTACCCCTGACCCTCCATATCTCTCCCTCCTTTTTAAATTGTGGTAAAATACACAGAAAATGTATCATATAATCGTTACATGTCTAGTTCAGCAGTGTTGAGTGCATTTACGTTGTTGTAAAACCAGTCTCCAGAACTCTATCCATCTTGCAAAACTGAACTCTATACCCATTAAACAATTCCCTACTGCTTCCCCTCCTCAGCTGCTCTACTTTCTGTCTCTAGGGATCCGACTACTCTAGATCCCCTCATATAAGTGGGATCAGACAGTATTTGTCTTTCTGTGGCCGGCTTATTTCTGTTAGCAAAATGTCCCCCAGGTTCATCCATGTCGTAGCATGAGTCAGAATTCCCTTCCATTCTAAGGCTGAATAATATTCCACTGTATATATATTCCACATTTTGTTTATCCATTCGTCCATCGATGGACATTACGGTTGCTTTCACCTTTTAGCCATCGTGAATAATGCTGCTATAAATACGTGTGTACAAATATCTCTTCGAGACCCTGCTTTCAATAATTTTTAAGTGTATACTCAGAAATGAAATTTCTACACATCTCTTCTTTAGTCACCTCCATGTCAACTGTTTTCAGAGGTCATGGTGGGGGAAGAGCCTAGGATTTGAAGTCACAGCTCTGGGTTTTAAGTCTCCATACTGATCTCCTACCGGCTATAGAATGTTGGGTAAGTTTCTTACCATATCTGAAACCTGGGTTTTTCTTTCATACAGTTGGAAATAGATCACCCACAGTATTAGTGTTTTAGGGATGGCGTAACAAAGTACTGCAAACTAGATGCCTTAAAACCGCAGAGATGTATCCTTTCACAATTTTCGAGGCTGAAAGTCCAAAATCAAGGTATCAGCAAGTTTGGTTCCTTCTTGGCAGCTCAGAGGGAGAATCTGTTCCATGCCCGTCCTCTAGCTTCTGGTGGTTGCTGGCAACACTGGCATCCTTGGCTTTCAGCTGCAACCATTGTCACATGGCTCCATCGTCACATGGCTGTCTTGCCTTGTGTATCTGTCTTCACATGGCATTCTCTCCTCTATGTGTGTCTAAATGTCCCCCATTTTACAAGGACACCAGGCACTGGAATAGGGCCCATTCTAATCCAGTATGACTTCATCTTAAGTTGATTACATCTGCAAAGACCCTATTTCTAAATAAGGTCCCATTCACGGGTACTGGGATTAGGACTTCAACATTACTTTCAGGAAGACATAATTCAACCCACAGTAGCTGCCCTCCAGGATCTCTGTGAGCATTAAATGCATTTTGTAAATGCTGGAGCGTCACACTGGATGGGAGTAAAGATCACGTCTAAGCTGACATTTAGCTTGTGTGCCTTCTGACTGCAAGGACTTCCTTCTCCCTTTGCTGCTGGTCCTGGAGTGTTAAGTCCATTCTTGCTTATTGAGCGCCCCTGTGGTTCTAACTGGGACTGCATTTGCTGTGTGTTGTTAAATGTTCAATGCCATCTTCATCCCCTGGAGAAGGGAGAACGCTAAGCATGCACTTCAATAGATCAAGTCAGCTCCTTACACTTTCTATTTTTTGTTGCTTTTGGTGTCTGAAGAAGGCCCCCTCTGCTGCTCTGCATTACCCACCTTGTCCCAGAGGACAGGCAGAAATGTTGTGCCTGGACGCTGTTGGGAAGTGAGACCATCAGGGCTGCAAGGTCATTGCATCCTTCCCTGACTTATTCAATTGTCGCCACCTCCTTAAATACCGCACCCCAGAGAGGCCCGGGCTGCCTAGCTGATGTATTGTCTTCAGATGTTTGTCCACGTCCTCCATAAGGTTCTTCAAGCTGGGACACACAAAACAGATTTACTGAGAGTGGGAACAGAAATGATTCACTCTCGGTACTTTAACTATATTCCTGCTAAATGGCTTACTTACCCCTGAACGCTGTTCTCTAGAGGAATAACCATTTTCCAACATATGAAAATCAGCACTTCCAGAAGAAGTAAAATTAAGGGATGATTATTTGTGTTTAAAAAGGATTTGTTATGTGATTCCTTAAATGAGACTATAATAACCATAATAATATAAGATTTCACTTAAAATTTTTCTGAGCTCTTCTATTGAAAAACAAACAAACAAACAAACAAGGTGTTACTGATTATCACATTGACTCTTCCAGACATACAACTCTGGGACCCTGAGATGGGCTTTCAAAGGAGTTCAGCCGATCTCCCCCATTCAACAGCTCAGCAGCCCTACAACCAGGACGCTAGCTGGGACTGGTGCCTACCCTGCACCTGACTGTTGAAACTGCAGGCAGCCAGCAGAAGTGACAGACATGTTGACACAAATTTCTCAGATGCTTGGACAGAGCCACCTGGTGATTTATTTACAGAGGCAGCTTTGCTTTAATAGCAACACTAGGGCAATTTGACTAGGCAGGTCGCTAAACCCTAAGGCAAAGTCAGAGTTTAAACGTGTGGTTTTTTTATGCTCTCTGTTTGTAGTTTTAATGAGCTATGGCTTTCTAGTGAAAGAATAAAAAGGAGCAATTCCTCATAGGAGCAAATCCAAGCAGGAGATCAGAGACACAAACAGCCACATTCTCCTCTGGCCCTGACACCTATTCGAGGCCGTGTGAAATAGCCCTGGATTTCACACATCTAGACAGACGGAACATCAGGGTGGCTTATCTCCAGCTGTAAAAGCCTGCTTAATGCTACTAATAGTGTAAGTAATTTTGCTGGGAAGCCTGGGGAGGATTCTTCCATTTATTACCTAGTGAATCAATTCTAGCTTTCATAGAAAAGACCTGGGCTGTAGCCCACAATGCACAATGAAGTACTGCATGGAAATCCTAGCAGGGTTTTGATGCCAGTGTTTTGAAAGGGAAAGAGAGGCCCTTCCTCAGCTCCCTTTCACCCATTTTCCTGCTTGGAGTGTGGGAAAGGGGACGCAGAGGCAGCGTCTGTTCTTCAGCCGGTGCCCTTGAGAGCCGAGACTGCCTTGCGGGGGAACTGAGACCAGCGAGCCAGGTTGCAGGCATTGTGTCGCCAGCCACTGAAAGGTGTGGATGAGATGAGGCTGATTACAAGGACTGAAGGAAAGCGGAGAGCAGGGTTTGGAAAATGGCTGAGAAAGGAAGAAAGAAGTGCACTGTGACTCTAGGAAAGTGGATCGTGCAGATTGGGTGCCTCTGTGCATTTGTCCTTCAAAGATGAGGCCCGTCCCGCCTGAAGTCCATCTGGCCGCTTCTTCCAGTGGCTTCTCAGAGGCCGGGGAAAATGGAGAATCGTTTTCGCCAAAGAAGCAAATCTGACCTGAGGACCCATGAGCGTGGTGTATGGCAGGCAATAAAGACACGGGGCCAGAAAGTTCATTGTCCTGCCCCCTTTCTCAGCGCAGCTTTCCACTGTCAGCTCTTGTCCTTGTCACACCAGGGGCAACTCACGGGGGCGGAGTGCACTCTTTTCCTCCCGGATAACAGCCTTGACTTCTGCGACGCTCTAGTGTCCATCCTCCCTCTCAAGCCCGTTTTCATCCACGTATTTGAAGCCACACTCCGCGGCCTGGCCCTCTCACTCACAGGGGCTGGAGGCCCAAGCCAAATGTGCCCGGCCCTGCAAAGTGCAGCCGAGGACCCGCCAGGCGCTGCAGCAGCCCCAGGCCTCACTCCCACCTCACACTCTGTGTGCATCTGAAGGGGGTGGGTTTTCACTTGCTGTTACTGAGTTGGCAGTTTCTAACCTAGAATCAGAAAACCCTAGTCATTTTCTTGAAGGAAAAAAGAGGACTTGAACTTAACCTTTATTAACTTAACCCTTTATTTCCTTTTCAGAGCTGCTCCTCTAGAGCAACCATGGGAAAGATATACAAAACTGCAGCCTGGTCCCTGACGATAAAATGCCAATAAATTTAGTTTTAAAGGAGTCACTAAAAATCCCCAGTGGTGTTTTTCTTATCCCTTAATAACAGCATTGGACTTCCCTGGTGGCACGGTGGTTAAGAATCCGCCTGCCAGTGCAGGGGTCACGGGTTCGAGCCCTGGTCCGGGAAGATCCCACATGCCGTGGAGCAACTACTGAGCCCGTGTGCCACAACTACTGAGCCTGCGCTCTAGAGCCCATGAGCCACAACTACTGAGCCCGTGTGCCACAACTACTGAAGCCCGTGTGCCTAGAGCCTGTGCTCCACAACAAGAGAAGCCACCGCAATGAAAAGCCCACACACCACAATGAAGAGTAGACCCCACTCGCCACAACTAGAGAAAGCCCCTGCGCAGCAATGAAGACCCAACGCAGCCAAAATAAATAAATAATAAGAATTAAAATTAAAAGAAAAATAACAGCATTATGCGAAAGTGTAATTCTTTAAGGAATTGCTTAGAATCGTTTCCCCCGTAAGGAAACAAGTTCCAGATCTTCTCTTATTCACCTGAATCTTTTCCTACCCCTGTGCTATAAAATGCGTCAGGGGATATTCTTTAAAGTGTCATTTTTACCCTGTAGGTAGGACATCGTGCTCGACAGAGCACTCATGGTTAAAGATTTCCAGATACTGGCTGGAATATTCTGAGAACATCGAGGCGGCCCTCATAACTAGGAACCACCTGCCCAGCTCTCTTCCCCAGCAGCACCAGGCCAGACCTGTGTTTTTGACACTAGACCCTCTTATAAAGAGGGAGTTCCTCTAGGATTCTCTTAAAACCTCTCAGACACAGGAAAAAGAGACTGAACCAACTTGGTTGTCTCTGTGATTCACGTTACTGCTCTGTGACACCCTGGGGAGGTCACCAAAAAGAGAAAAGAGAAAACTTGATTCAGTGTCATGATTTGGACAGACTGAACCTGCACCGGAGAATGGGGTCAGCAGAATAATACCCACCCCTGAAAGTGTCCATGTCCTGGCCCCCAGAACCTGTAGATGCCTTACCTTACATGGTAAAAGGGACTTTGCATGTGTGATTAAGTGAAGGATCTTCAGATGGAGCGAGTTTCCTGGATTTATCCAGGTGGGCCCAATGCAATCACAAGAATCCTTATAAGTCAAAGAGAGAGGAAGGAGGGTGAGTGCCAGAGGGATGGGGTGTGAGGAAGACGTGTCTGGCTGTTGCTGGCTCTGAAGATGGACGGGCCTGAGCCAAGAATGCAGGCAGCTTCTAGAAGCGAGAAAAGACAAGGAAACAGATTCTCTCCAAGAGCCTCAAGAAGGAATGCAGCCCTGCCTCGATTTTAGCCCACTGAGACCCACCTCAGATCTCCAACCTCCAGAACTGAAGGTAACATGTCTGTGGTGTTTTAAGCCATTAAGTTTGTGGTAATTTGTTACAGCTGCCACAGGAAACTAATACAGGGAGGAAGCTGAAAACCAGTATTCTCTAGAAATCAGTGAACTAGAGATCCCAAGGTAACCATTCACATTTGGGTAATTTACATATCTCGTTTGACCCTTCAACTACCCCACTAGAATGTAAGCCATTTCACTAGCAACTAAGCTGTGTGAGGGAAAACTCTGTTTTGTTTCCTGCTATATCCTCAGCACTTAGAGAAGTGTCTGGTTCGATAAATGTTGAATGTGTTCATCACTCAGTAAACATCACTCTGGGCCAGTCAGGTAGGTTTAATATAATCCTCCGGCATAGTAATCTCGGTTAGAAATGACTAATATGGGGGCTTCCCTGGTGGCGCAGTGGTTGAGAGTCCGCCTGCCGATGCAGGGGATGTGGGTTTGTGCCCCGGTCCGGGAGGATCCCACGTGCCATGGAGCGGCTGGGCCCGTGAGCCATGGCTGCTGAGCCTGCGCGTCCGGGGCCTGTGCTCCGAAACGGGAGAGGCCACAACAGTGAGAGGCCAGCGTACCGCAAAAAAAAAAAAAAAAAAAAAAAAAGAGAAATGACTAATACGTTTATCTCTACTCTCCCCATTCTATTCCAAGCCACCGTCCCCCCAGCTGCTTCACTGATCTAGCCTCAGCCATTCCTCCTCTCAGTACTCCTCCATATTCTAGCCTGAGTGATCTTTTGAAAACACACACTGGAGCAAGTCTCCTTTACTCCTACCCCAGGTCCTGGGACAGAGAACAAAATCGACGACAGGTCTGACAATGGTCTGCTCTTACCCCTGCCTTCCTGCCTAGCCTCACCTTACATCACTCTTCCTGTGCATCTCTGATCTAGCCAAAAGATCCGTGTGCCAAGTCACTCCTACCTCAGGGCCTGTACACATGCTGGGCCCTCTGTCTTGAAGGTGTGTCCTCCCCCAGTCTACCCCCACTCTACTCCTAGGTAACTCCTTCCTGCTCATCCTTCATTTTCCTTATCAAAGGTCCTTTCCTCCAGAAAGCCTTCCACAACCTACACTGCCAGATTCACTGCTAGGCCCTCACCCTCCTCACGTGCTCTCACAGCATCCTACATTTTCTTTCGTAGCAGGTATCACTGACTTCTCAACACCTAGCCCCAAATTTGCAAGTAAGAAAGCAATGCACATTTGTGGCATAGATGAATTTACTGAAGTTAAATGATTTCCCTAAAGTCACACAGCTTGAGATGCTGGAGCTAGGGATAGAACATAGGCGTTCTGACACCTTTCCACAATTCCACATGGCCTAGCTAAGCAGTTCCTGTTGGGGTGTCTGAAAAACAGAAGAGGAAACGCTACCAAGACCGGAGCAGAGAGTGCTCCAGAGCTGAAATGCAGAAAAGTAATGGACTTGGACATGGACATCAGACACGAGCCTCTGGCTTTGAGCACAGTATTTCCTGGTCCAGGAGGCAGAGAGGTAGGGCTCCCCACAGAGCGTGACACACCCCGGACAGATTACTTAGAAAACAGCACACATTCTCCAGAATTTGCAATCAAATTTGTGCATGAGGACAAGAAGACTGTCAAAAGTAAGTTAGCAGGGCTTCCCTGGTGGCGCATTGGTTGAGAGTCTGCCTGCTGATGCAGGGGACACAGGTTCGTGCCCCGATCTGGGAAGATCCCACATGCCGCGGAGCCGCTGGGCCCGTGAGCCATGGCCGTTGAGCCTGCACTCCACAACGGGAGAGGCCACAACAGTGAGAGGCCCGCATACCGAAAAAAAAAAAAGAAAAAAGGAAAAAAGTAAGTTAGCAAATTGTGAATCCCATAGTGGTATCTGCCATGAACTGAATTGTGTCTCCACAAAATTTATATGTTGAAGCCCCAAACCCTCAGTATGACTCTATTTGGAGATAGGACTTTTAAGATATAATTATGGTTAAATGAAGTAATAAGGGTGGGGTCCTAATCTGATAGGACTGGTGGCATTAAGAAAAAGAGACAGGAAAGATCATGTGAGGACATAGGGAGAAGATGACCATCTACAAACAGGAAGAGGGGTCTCACCGGAACCCACCCATGCTGGCACCCTGATCTCAGACTTCCAACCTCCCAAACTGTGAGAAAATCAATTTCTGTTGCGTAAGCCTCCCAATCTATTGGATTTTGTTATGGCAGTCCTAGCTGACTAAGACAATGCCCAAATGTTTGTAGCATTAATTTAAATTGTGCAATGGTTCTGGATAAGAAGATTACAGCAAAATTAATTTCTGCTAAGAGGGTTATAGTGGATATCTGCTGTTTTGCCAGCCCAATGTCAATACCCCCTATTCTTTTAGTAACAGCACCTGATTTTACTTTGGAGAATACTGGATCTTTTCCCATTACCACCCCAAACCTATCACTGCAGCAGTCTGGGTAGAATTGTCAATTATGCCATACCCTTCCTCTTGCCAAGAGGTGGCCCGGGCCAGACTGTCGCAGGAATTTGAAAACTGAGCACAGTGACACAGAACTGAAAGATACTGGAGCTAATTTATTTTGATGATAGTACCTAGGAAAAAAATACTGCCTAATGAGTTCTACCATCTAGATTCCTGAAGCTACCCTAATTCCTGCCCTTTCCAAAGTCTGCTTGGTCAGTTGTTTCTTCGCTTTGGTGAGACACCCCATATTCTCAAAATAAATTATTTTCTAGTTTGAATCAGATTTGGTGTTTGCTACTTGCAACCAAAGAACGCTGACTGATCCGTGGGTCTGTCACATCTGTGCTATTGATCTTTTCTTAATGCCAATGAATTATTTTTATATGATTATGCAACTAAAATGCATGTACACTATTGAAAGCTATTTATGATTTGGAAACTCTTAAAAAGTTTAGTGATTAACGTACTGTAGAAAAATGTACTATATTTCTGGAAATATTCTTCTGATTTTTTTATCAGTAAGAGAACCCTAATATTTAGGGCCATCTTGGTAACTCATCTGGACTTGATGACATTTCTCTTCTGAACCATTTACAGAACAATGAGGAAAATAAAGAGAAGAATATATGTTTTAACATTAACATGGCATGATGTCACAGACCTGAGGAAGAATAGAATTCACCTAGCAAATCAATTTCAGTCCAATTCTAATTTTTCTTTTGCATGAAGTTGGATTTGGTTTTATTATTCTCAGCCTATTTTAGCTGTTCTGAAAATCCACATCAAAGATGTGGAGCCAGACAATGAATCAGAAGGAGCTCTGAGGGCAAATTACCATGACTTTTGTGGTAGCATTTGTGAATTGAAGAAACTCAACTCGCTTTTCTAGGCTTGGTACATTTATACTTTTCTCTTTTGATGAAGAGGAATGGAGGATGGCGAGATGCTTGATGTGTAACTATGAATATTTAAGAAAAATTCGTTTGCTCACTGAAATAGACCTGACATTTAAAATTACTTTTTAAGAACATTTTATTTGCATTTTTTATTGTGAAGCATATTCTTTTCACAAAAAGACTATATAAAATGTATCAGTAGTATTTAAAGAACCATGGCATTTGAAAAATAGAACATTACCAGTGCTCCTTTCCAATTACTTCCTGATCCCTCTCCCACAGTAGTTACCAGCCTACATTTTGTATTGATCATTTATTCTCTTACTTTTCTTTACAGTTTTATCTCATATGTATGTCTCTGAAGAATACATTGTGCATATTCCTTTGTGATTTGCATCTTTTGTTCAACATTGTTTTTTAGATTACTTAAGATTGAAGCACGTACCTTAGTTCATTCATTTTGCATTACTATATAGTTTTCTACTTGATAAGTACACCATAATTAGTTTATCCATTAATGGATTATTTATAAATATTTGCTCTTAAAAGTAAGACTTCTGTAAACATGTTTTTCTATCGCACATGTGCAAAACTGTCTTTAAAATATATACTGCGAGTGGAATTGCTAGATCATGGGTTGTGCAAAAAGTTCAACTCTCCTAGGAAATGCAAATATTTTTGACATGTCTGTACCAGTTTATCTTCCCACGTGCAGGCAGGTGACAGTCTTTATTGCTCTATACTCTTGGATTGAGAGAGACAGTATGGCTCAATGGCCCTAGTGCCTCTCTCTCACCAGAAGGATGACAAGAGGATAGAGGACCCACACAACATAGTTAACTCTTCTGTCTTGATTTTTCCCCATGTGGTCCTAGTGAGTGTCATTGTGTCTTTTTCATGACAGGGAGTGGTAGACTTTTAAAATGTTGTCAGTCTATTACATGTGGAATGGTAGCTATGGTAGCTTGTATCCAAGATGGTTCTTAGTGAATCTTGCTTCTTAACATTCACCTCCTGATACACTGCACTCCCACAATAAATACAGCTGATCTGCATAAACAATAAGATATTGCAAAAATGATGGACTATGATTTCTGAGGCAAGATTACAAAGGACAGCACAGCTTTGCCTGACTTTCTTCTAGATCACTTGCTCTGATAGAGGCCAGCTGCCATATTGTAAGGATATTCAAGCAGTTTCTCCATGTGGCAACAGCCAACAGCCAATATCAGCTTGCTAGCCGTGTGAGTGAACCATCTTGGAAGCAGATCTTCCAGTGCTAGTGAAGCCTTTAGAAGACTACAGCTCATCTACCTTCTTTTTTTTAATTGAAATATGGTTGATTTACAAAGTTTTGTAAGTTTTGGGTGTACAACATAGTGATTCACAATTTTTAAAGATTATAATCCATTTATAGTTATTATAAAATATAGGCTATATTCCCTGTGCTGTACAGTATATCCTTGTCTCCACTAACTTCTTGAGTGCAACCTCATGAGACATCCTGGATAACAATCACCCAGCTAAGCCACCCTCAAATTCCTGACCCACAGGAACTGTTAGATAATAAATGTTTGCTGTTAAGTTTGGGGGCAAAGGAAAACATAACTTACAAGACTTATCTTGGTTTTGGTTTGCATTTCCCTGATTGCTAATGAGGTTAACACCTTTTCCTATGGTTATGGACTTTTTGTGTTCCTCTTTTGTAAGTATCTGGCTCCTGTGTGTTTTCTCCATTTTTGTGTTGGTTTGTCTTTCCCTATTGATTTTTTCAAAGTTTTTATGTATTCCAGATACTAATCTTTGTTGATAATAAGGGTTGCAAACATCATCTCTCAGTTTTCGTGTTGTTTCTGTATTCTTGTTACTGTGTCTTTTGACAATCTGAATTCTCAGTTTTAATGTACTTGAGTGTATTCATCTTTCCCTGCATAATTTGCACTTTTGTGTCTTCTTTAAGAAACTCTCCCTTACTCAAGATTTTGAAGCTATTCCCTATATGCTATTTCTAAAACTGTATGGTTGTGCCTTTCACGTTAAGTCTTTAACACCTAGATTGACTTTTGTTTATGATATAAGGTTAGGATCTATTTTCAGATTTTTAAAAATATATGGGAACCAAATTGTCCTTAAACCATTTACAAAATAGTCTCCTTTTTCCAATGATCTGTGAAAATCCAGCTTCCATATATGCATATATGGGGATTTCTTTCTGGGCTGTAGTCTGTTCTATTCACTTGTCAATTTGTCTCATCCTGTATCAGCATCATGTGCTTAATAATATAATCTGATAATAAGTCATCTTATCCAGTATTGCAAGTTTTTTCACTTTTCTTCTTCCTTGGTCTTTTATTCTTCCATATAAATTTTCAAATCAGCTTGTCAAATTCCAAAAAAACGGGCTTCCCTAGTGGCACAGTGGTTAAGAATCCGCCTGCCAATGCAGGGGACCTGGGTTCCAGCCCTGGACTGGGAAGATCCCACATGCCGCGGAGCAATGAAGTCCGTGTGCCACAACTACTGAGCCTGCACTCTAGAGCCCGCTGTGCCACAACTACTGAAGCCTGCGCACCTACAGCCTGTGCTCCACAACAAGAGAAGCCACCGCAATGAGAAGCCCGTGCACCGCAGCAAAGAGTAGCCCCCATTCTCCACAAGTAGAGAAACCCCGTGTGCAGCAATGAAGACCAGACACAGCCAAAAATAAATAAATGAAATTCCACAAAAACCACAGTGGTACTTCTTTTTATTGGAGTTTCATCATATCTATAGCTCAATTTGGGAAGAATTGAAATCTTTATAGAACAGAGTTCTGTCCATAAACATCATATATTTCCCATTTATTTAACATACTCTTTAATATTTTTCAATACAATTTTATCATTTTCTCCATAAAGGGATTACACATTTTTGTTAGATTTATTTCAAGTTATATTTCTATGCCGTTGTAAATAGTATTTTAAAATAAGGTTTTCTAAATAACTATTTATAAAAATACAATTGACAGACATATGTATATACATATCTATATACATTTACCTTGTATATAGCAACTCTGACAAATTTGTTTATTGTAATAATTTATTTGTAAATTATCTTCTTCATAGACAATCATTGTACCTGCAAATCATCATATTCATTTTGTTGCCATTTTAATCCTTAAATCTTTTGTTTTTCCAGTCTCAGCACACGGTGCTAAATAGAAGTGGTGATAATGGGCTTCCTTGTCTTGATTCTAATCTTGAAGGGAACGGTTTCCACACTCTAACATTAACTGTGACATCTGCTGTAGGATTTTTGTACAGACTTGTAACAGACACTCTGATGTGCCTCTGAGCTCCCAATTACTTGGGAGCTGAAGTAATTCTTCCAGCAGCTGGGAGTGCTGCTGCCAGATAGCCCTTGACTGTCAGCCTTCTTTAGCTAAAGAGAGTCAACCTGCCCATCTCACATCCTCCTCCTGGGGCAGCTCCACCTCGGGTTGACATGAGATATAAAGGCCCAGTCTACTCACCCCAAGTCAAGCCAACTGCAAAAGGCCACCCTCATTTCAGAGCTCTCTTTAGGGTTGGCTGAGGCTTTCCCTGAGTCTACAGTGCAGCCCAACTTCTCCCCCCTCTGCCCAGTCCTACTTCCTTTCTCTTCCATAGATGCTAACACCAGGAACACCCACTAGTCAGCTTCTTGCATGTTAACCCCTATCTCAGGTTCTTCTTCCTGAGGGACTCAAGCTATGACAATGACTATTCTCACTTTACCAAGAATTTTTCTAATCTAAGTGAATGTCGAGTTTTTCTAATGTTTTTTTCTGAATCTGTTGGAATAATCACCTGATTTTTCTCTATTTATTTAGGAGGCGGTAGACAATTTAAAAGTAAACCAATATTACATCTGTGGGATGAAGGCAATTTGATCATAATATACTGTCTTTTTATGCATTTTCAATTTGCTAATATAAATTTTGTTCAGAATTTGTATCTGTGGTAATGATTGAGATTGGCCTATTTCAGGGTGTTCTGGGTTTTGGATTTGCTTGTAATGTCTTTGTCTAGACTTGAAATCAAGGTAATGTTGACTTCATAAAATAAGTTGGGGAGTATTTCCCTCCATTTCTACTCTCTGAAAGGGTTTGTGTAAGACTGGAATTATCTGAAGATCAAAATTTCTTTGTGCAAAAAATTTTAACTATTTCATTTTTTTAAAGGTTATAAGACTATTCAGGTTCTCTATTTCTTCTTGAGATTTAACAAGTTGTATTTTCATAAGAATGTATTCATCTAGATTGTAAAATAATTGACTTTTGTTTTTTGTGGGTTTTTTTGCGGTACGCGGGCCTCTCACTGTTGTGGCGTCTCCCGTTGCGGGGCACAGGTTCCGGACGCGCAGGCTCAGCGGCCACGGCTCACGGGCCCAGCCGCTCCACGGCATGTGGGAATCTTCCCAGACCGGGGCACGAACCGTGTCCCCTGCATCGGCAAGCGGACTCTCAACCACTGCGCCACCAGGGAAGCCCACAATTGACTTTTTATTTTTCGTGACTTTGACATCTTTAGTCATATCACTCTTTTTTTCATGACGTTTATTTGAGAATACTCTCCCTGTTTTCCTTAATTTTCCCAGAGGTTTGTTCTTTTTTTCGTTTTTTTTGAAAAATCAGTTTGCAACTATGTTGCTCTATTGTGTTTTTGTTTTCTGTTTCATTATTTTCTGATCAAATTGCATTAGGTCTTTTCTTTTACTTTCTTTGTGTTAATTCTCCTCTCTCTAACTTCTTAAGTTAGATATTTTGCTTATTAATTTTGAGCCTTTATTCTTTCTAATATAAATTTTCCCTAAGTACCACTTTATCTGAATCCCCAAAAATTGGATGGGGAGTATGTTTATTGTTCAGATTAAGATTTTCTAATTTTCTCTGACTCGTTTCTTTGACCCTTAGACATGTGTGGTTTTTTGAATAGCTAAATGTATAGGATTTTCTTAGTTATGTTTGTTTAATGATCTCTAATTTAGTTGTATTCTGTTAGAGGAGCGATCTATATGATACCAGTCCTTTGACTTGAGGCTTTATACAAAGTGCCTGTGGAAGCTTAATGTCAAGTTTCACAGTGTCAGTTTTCATAATGTTTCATCTGTGTTTCAAAAAAATGTGCATACTCCAACTTGGGAGATTAAGTTTGTTGATTTTGCTCTTTAAATCGTCTTTATCCTTACAGATATTTTGTCTGCCTTATCTATAATTTACTATGAGAGATATTTCTTTACTATGAGGGATATTTAATATTTCCCTCATGCTTACAGACTTATCAATTTATGTTTGCAGTTCTGTATTTGGTTTACATATTTTCAGACTTCATTAAGTGCATACAAGTTTTGACTTGTTATATCATCCTGATGAATTTAACTTTTTCCATCATAAAGTAACTTCATATTTAACCTTTAATTATATTTTGTCCAGTAGCAATTCCACTATACCAGTTTTCATTTAGGTGTTGCCTGAATATCTTTTCAGTCATTTGACTTTCAATCTTTCTGTGTTTTTATGTTTATGTATATCTGTTATAGAGAACATACAGAGGATTTTATTTATTTTGACGAAACTTGTCTTTAACTAGAGAGTTGTGATTATTTATATATTTGGATTTATTTCTAGCACTGTATCGTGTACTTTCTCTTTGTCTTAACTTTCTGGGTTTTTTTCCCCCTAGCTTTCTTGCCTTCTTTTAGACTGATTAAAATTATGCTTTTCCCATCTCATTCTTTCTTCTCTATGTCTTTGGGAGTTATACTATTCCTAGCCTTTTAATGGCAGTCCAAGCTATTTTAATACACACACCTAAAAAACTATAGTTAATATCTTTATTCCCCTCCTGAATAACATATGAACCTTAAAAAACTTAACTCCTTTCCTCTCTACACCTTACAAGCTTATTGCTATCTAGTCTTTTGGTTTACCTTATTTTTTCCCACAAATAAAACATTATTATTGTTTTAGACAGTATGTGCTTATATCTATCCACATATTTAGCAATATTTTTGCTCCCCATTCCTTCTTGCATCTCAGACCTTCCTTCTCCTCAAAGTACATGGCAACTTCAGTTTCCTCTAATGAGGATCATTTCATGGCAACTTTCCATTTTTCTTTGTAGCCTGAGTCTCTCCAGAGGGGATTTGTGTTTGCTTCTGCCAGTCATCCAGGGGCACCACCAACCTGAAACCACTTCAAATTACATTCTACACATAAGGCTTTTTGTGGCCACATGGGTAGGATGAATTCAGAACGCACAGCCACTTGAGATCAGCATAGAGTTACGAATTCTCTACAGAGTTGTTCCTTGCCCTTCCCTTGGTGCCAAGGTCAAGACAGACAGGTTTTCTCACTTTCCCCTTCAAGGCAGGGGGTTTCACTTCTTATTCACCCTGAGACTGAGGGTGTAGCTCTTTGGGGTCTCAGCTGTATGTGAATGTCTAGCATTAGTTTTTTCACTTGGAGGAGGCCCTAGGTTTCACCTCCTGCCCCGCTACTCCCTGCATTGATCAAACAGATCTCAAGGTCTCCAAGGTTTGTCAGAAACCTCAGAGTGATGGTTGGTTTGAACTTGCTTACCTTCCAGAATTCTTCTTTTCTCTTCTGTTTGGGAGGTTTTTGGTTTTCTTACTTTCAATGTCAGTTTACCAATGCAGGTGGGAAGGAAAGGAGACTTTAAAAAACTAAGATTTGACTGTTTCAAATAGGAAAGTTATGCTGGATAGCTAATCTACCACATTATCTTTCTGACATTTTTTAATCAATTAAGATAATTCAGAATAAATTAGTAAAACAATCAGAATAAATTAAAACTCACGTGAAAAAGCCTGTAGAGGAACTGAGCTGTAGAATGCAGTTGGCAGCAACCAATTAGAGTTTACTTATGTGCCAAATATTTGCCGAGATTTCTTCTCTGAACACAGATTCCCTCCTGAGAATTTACTAATTCTCAAACCTCTGATGAGATTATCACTCATTGGTCACACAAAAATATCCACAACTGAGCATAAACAAACACAATCAAACAAGATTTATGTCACCCAGTTTCTCAACTCAGAAGTCTCAGGCCAGTAATATTTATGAACAAAGTCTGTCTTTACTGCCCGGTTTGGCTTTTTGTCCCCTGATATTTTCAATACTAAGTGTTGATTAAAATGAAGGGAGCATTATGTGAGCATCTGGGTCCCAGTTCAACCCATCCTCTAAGCTCCTTACAACCAAGGGAAAAGCTGATTGGAACCTAATGTTTCCGAAAGGTATAACTTAAAGCCAAGGTAGTAAATAGATTTCACCTCAAGTGCCAACTTCCAATAATTGTAGGAGCTATGGATCACTGTGCTGGATTACAGGACTATATCCCCATTCCGAGGAAGAAAGAGCTGTAATCCATTAAATATGTCTCTCAGGGGTGGGATAGGTAGGGCAGGAACAGAAAGTGGTTAACATGTTTTAAAAAAAATCAGAGATTGAGTAAATAAGAAATTTGCAAATGAATGAAAAGTGGCATTTACAATTAGAATTACCTTTCTCTTCAAAAATGTAGGTTTCGTACGTGCAAGTTGTTGAACCTGGGACCTAGGCAGCTGCTGCAGACCAGCTGACAATTCTAATGATCTCGTGACGTTGAAGCTGTATCAGAACCTCAAACAGGAGTTCTTGTCCTCTAGGCAAGCCAGCCTTGTAGGAATTACCAGGGTTTGCAGCCAACTAACTTACTATAAATTGTATTGCATTTGCAACCAAAGGCTGATAGGAGAAAAATATTTAGCAGGTAGGGGCAGACAGGGGACTGAAATTCATTCTGCAGTCATTAGGGACTGAATAACATTGTAAATGTATTCTTTATTACGAGAAAAATGACAGTCTGATGTTCAATATCATTAAAATCCATAGGGAACTTGGCATTTGTTATTTTAAAACAGAAAAAAAAAGAATATTTTTATAGGGAAAAAAACTTTAAAATTTTATTCTCAAAATAGGACATGATTATGTAGGGAAGGATATATAATCAAGTTAGCTAGAAATGGAATTTTATTCATTTGCATGATTTACTCAGAAGAGTAAAGTGTAAATTACTGAATTGTTCTCCATCTCATAACCTCCCTTCCAAATACTAGTCTGAGAATAAATTATAGGAGTAAATTTATTCCTCTTTAACTCCCCCACCTCATCTCCCACTCCTCTACTGTCTTTCTGTTTTGAAATACATCTACAGCATAAAACATGATACAGGGTTATATTTTATGAGCGAGTAGATTAGGTTATAAAAGTATATGAGGGCCCTCCTTACAGAGGAAACAAACCTTTGAAGAAAGAATAATGAAGAACTCTGAGATTGCAGCCAACCTGCCCAGATTTCTCAGGCAGAAGTGTAAAGGGAAGAATCTTGTTTCCACACTTATCAGGGTCCATTGGGCTATTTGGGCCTTGCAACTCTTTAAAATTATTGTTTTATTTAATTCATCCAGAACAATCTTTGAGGAAAAATATTTCAAATTTGACTATGCTTAGAATCTTTGTTTTTAGATTGAGCCAAAAGGAGGCATGCCCTTTCACCTTTGGTTTAGGAAATACATCAGCATCAGGAAATACAATTCTGACCCTGAGATTATAGCGAATACCCAGTTAGGGTGGGCCTTGGTGGAGTGGGATAGAGCATTGTTCTGAGTTTTTATCTGATATTCAAATTAGGTTTCAGAGACCTGTTATAACGACCAGCTCTTATCACAAAGATTCTGGCTATATGATGTTGATTTAAACAAATAAATTTGTAAATTTCCACAGGGCCAGCAGCATCTAAAGGGGCTAGATTGCTAATTTTCTTCATACCATTTGGGCTTTCTAACACACTTTCCTATAAATCAATCCAAGTACTTTCATTTTATTTTAAACTGCTGTTTATGGGGACAGAATTTATTAAATTCTCTCCATGAGGATCCATGTGCACTCTTTTCTTTCTTCAATTTTTTAAGCTGCTTGTGTCTCTGGGCCAGTGTGCCAGGTTGTATTGGATACTATGGAGACGTCTGGGTCTGAAGGCCATCGAATCTAAGGCATTTATTTCTATTCCCTGGGTAAGATGCACAGGAATCTGGCAGGATTTCATGAAATGCTTATTTCAGAAACAACATACTCTTCCCTGAGTTGGGGGGTCCCTAAAATCTCATTTCTGGAGCTTGGAAGCCTCACTCTAATGGTAGTTCTCAGATTGTCCTCTGACTCTATGTAAATCACATAGATTCTATTTAACAGTTGAAATTATTTAACTGGAAAAATATATGACCCGTATTCTAAATATTGACAATCTCTAAGTGTTTAGTTTCTATATAGTTTTTTAATATTTAAATCCTTGTGAGCCTTTGTTCCTACACCCTGCTGTGTATGCTACATAAAGTTCAGTGTGTTCCTGCCCCATGAAGTTCAGTGTGTTCAGGAAATTTCTGTAATAAGTATACTAAGAACCTTAGGTAAAGCTTGTTTGTGCCAATGTCTAAATGCCTCTGGCGCCCTCTAGTGGATTAAAATAAAATGCATTTATTACAATTCATCTACGCAATTGTACGAGTGAAATTAGATTAAAATGCGCATAAAGACAAATTATGAGATGCATTTACAAAAAGGCGATATATATCCAGTGACATGAGTCTGGGTCCTAAAAGGGTGGAAAATCTCCATCATATCTGCTTCATGGCTGGTTTTGCTGGGGGGGATCCTGGGGGTAGGCAAGCCACAGACAGAACTTTCCCATTGCCATCCCCAGCAGATTGCATTCAGGTATCTCCGCCCAGGCACAGAGCTCCACTGCTGATTGGAATCTCTGAGGACAGGGCAAAATGAAGTTTATAAAATGCAGTATACTTTATGTTGAACTCATGTCATTCACTGTACTCAATGCATATTCTTCCACTGAGAAATGAGAAATTAAAAGGAAATTGACTGTGATTAAATACCCGCATGTGCTCAAGGTACATAACCCTGCCATGTGACCTGTTGGGCAACTTTCAGAGGGATCAGGCTATGAAGCCAAATTTACAGGCGTGACTGTCTCTGGCTACTACCTTTGCATTACTCCTGGAATTGGAGGAGTACAGAAGTTCTTCCTTTGGGGTGGCCCTTGATCCATATGTGCACTTTGCTCAGGGTACTGCCAATTCCGCTATTACTGCAGCCAGCAGCTCGGGCCAGCCTGGGGGGAAACCAGAGTGAGCCCAGTGCCTCTGATTAGCTCACCTGGGGTCAGGAGGGTCAGCCCTAGAATCAGTCTCTGAGGTTTGCAATTCAACCCCCTCATTGAGCAGATAAGGAAATAAGGCATTGGAATCCAGATCTTCTATATCTCGCTTAAAAACTTATTCCCAGTGGAATATTCCAAACCAATGGAATAAGTATCCCGAAAGGATATAGAAGATCTGCTGTCTTGTTGCAACCTAAAGATCTTGTGAACGGAGAAGACACATCTTGAGTAGTATAAAGGGGCAACTGTGAGTTAAAATACATGCAGTCACATTTAATCCTATAACTCCTGTGACTGGTGTTATATACAAATCACCCCTCAAATCCAACCAACTGCTCTGCATCTCTTTCAAATCTACCTTCTTCTCTCCATGCCCATGGACACCATCCTGGCCCTAGCCAACTGCAGTCACCTCCCTGACTGCTACAGCCACCCTCTTCACTAATATTTTTCAAACTATAGCCCAGTTGCTACTTTTTAAATGCCAATCTCTTCAAGTCACTCTTGCCTAAAACCTTTCAATGTCTTCCCATTGCGCTTAGCAAAAAAATTCAAACTCATTAGCGTGATTTGTACAGCTGGCTATGTACCAGCTGGACATGTACCAATTCAGGTCATAGTGGTCTAATTATAGGTCCTTAAATGTACCTTAGTCATTTAAGTTTCCATCCTTCATAAATGCTCTTTCCTTGCCTGAAACAGTCCCCACCTTCCCTGCTTTGTTGTTTTTCCACCCTCTTCTCTTAGCTAATGCCTACTCCTTAAGCCTCAGTTTCTCAAAAAGGATCCCTGCTCTCAAACCCCTTAGCACCCTGTGGTTCCCCTCTCAGTAACATTCACCATCTTGCACTCACTTGCCTCTGTGTCCCTGACTGGAGAGTAAGCAGAGAGCCTGTCTGCTTTATTCTCTCTCACTTCCTCCCTGTGTGTTTGGCACAAAGTAGGTGGTCTTAAATGAATATTTGTGGAATGAATGGATGGATGAGGGAATGACTTAAGGAACAATTCCACACTGCACATGCTCATCACCCTTCCTTGTCAACCTTTCCCTTCCACCTCTCAGAACTGTGACAACATCTTGGGAAAGAAGGGGACATACTTGGTTTGAAAGAGCCCCCCCCCCCCCAGGTGACTTCAGGGCAGCTGCCTCACTCTTGCTTTCCTGACTGCTTGGAAATTCCTGATCTGTTCAACCCCCTAAGTTCTAGACCTGCAGAAGTTAAATGATCTGGCCAAGATCACATGGCTACTTAGTGGCAGGGTCAGGTTTCCTAATTCCTGGGCTAAGTCCTCTTCTGTGAAGTTCAATGGCATTGCTAGATACTCAGAACATGCCCTCTCATAGCCTGCATAAGCTTAGATATTTTTCTAAAGAGCAGAGAACAGTCTGAGCTACCAGTTTCCCTTGTCAGTTCCTAGATTCTGTCCTCCCACTGTTACCCCCACCCAACCCCGTCCCTAACCATGGTAGGTAGAATTCCATAGTACTCCACTATCACCAGTGTGCACATACCTTTTCCCATTTATTCAGTGAAAGCCTAGCCTAGGTGCTACTGTGAATGGATTTTGCATGTGTGACTTAGGTCCCAAATAAGTGACTTTCAGATAGGGAGATTATCCTTAGTGAGCTTGACCTAATCAGATAAATCATTAAAGAGATTGGACTCTTCCTGGAAAGAGAGTCAAACATGAGGGAGATGTGATGCAAAGGAGAGTCTCCAATGCTGACTTTGACAATGGAGGAACCATGTGGCAGGGAACAGTAGGTAGCCCCTGGGAGCTAAGAGCAATGCCACCAGCAGAAGTTGGAACCTCAGACCTGCAACCACAAGGAACTATATTCTGCCAACAACCTGAATAAGTTTGGAAGATGACGGCAAGCCTCAAAGGCTGAGAATCACAGCCCTGGCCGACACTTAATTTCAGTGTTGGGAGATGCTGAGCAGAGAACCTAGCCATGGCATGCCCAGACTTCTGATCTATAGAACTGTGAGCTAATAAGTGATTGTTCTTTTAAGGCTTTAAGTTAATGGCAACTTGTTATGCAGCAAAAGAAAACTAGTATCCTCTCTACACTGAAACAGCAAAAGATCACACTGAGGAAAATTCTGTGAGGCAATATGTTGTGGCACTTAAGTGCACAGGCTCTGATACAAGACACCTAGATTCAGATACGGGCTACTCTCCTCACTAGCCGTGTGAATCTGAACAAGTCACATGGCTTATCTGCACCTCAGTTTCTTAAACCATAAAATGGAAGTAGTACTTATCTCATAGAATTGTTATAAAGATTAAATGAGATTTACATTATGTTAGGTGCTTAGAACCGGGATTGGTATGGAATCAGCAAATACTAGCTGCTATTACCTGGTCCACCTCACCAATGGTGTCGGGAGACAAAACTCTACCTCTACCTGACTTCGGTTTTCAGCTGGGACTCTTTAACAATAAGATAGATTAACAAGACTTTATTAAAAACACTTTATTAACACATGCAGCACATATCACACAGGAGAAACCTAAATCAAAATCAGCTCAAAGCAGTGGCTTAGAATTTCGGCTTCCATAGCATATTCAACAAAGAACAATACATTTGTAGAGAAATAACAGGAAAAAGTTAAGCAGTTTTAGGCTTCCAAGGATAGCAAACTGTAGGAAGGTAAATATATGGCAGAGCAATATAATGGAGTAAGTTTTGTTTACAGATTCCTCTGGTGCCTTCTCTGGGCTGATAAGATTCTGTCTCCAGTAGAAGGAGAATTTATATCCTGTTTTTAGGAAAAAGAGGAAACTTCTTCTGCATTTGCTGCATCTTAATTGCCTTCAGCTCAAAATAATTTTTATGTCAAAGAGTTATATTTGGTGGTGACCTATTCTGGTTTCCTTCCATGACTACCTTAAAATTAATTTATATCACATTTTTTTTTCTTCAACAACAAAAATGTTACTTATCATTTACTATATTCCATGCATTGTGCTAAGTGCTAGAGGTATAGAAAAGGTAGAGACGGAAAAACAGAGTCCTTGCCCTGGTCTGGTAGGGGAGGCAGTCAGACATAATGTCAACATTTAAAATAAAAAGGTAAGCAGTTTAGCCAGCAAAATCAAGTTTATTTGGGAATATCAGAAGAACTGCAATTCGGGACATGCAAACTACTGTGAGCTATAAGTAAGTCCATAGAAAAAAGGAGAGGAGCATTCTTTTATAGAGGAAAGGAGGAACTGGGAGAGGTTGTATTGAATGAAAGTGTATTGGAGGAGAGTGAGAGTTCAGGGAGTCTCATTGGTTGAGTTACAGCAGTTTCTCATTGGCTGGGCCGTTGCTGGGCAAGGAGAAAATCATCCTTCTTCCTGCTGGGGTATGTAAAGTAAGTGGTATGAGTGTTATGTGTGTGAGAGCTCCACCTTCAGGGCTTCTCTACTCCATTTTGAGTAAGGTTTTCCTTTATTCATTTTCACATTTTCCCCTTACGATCAAGCTCTTTCCTCAAAAACATCACTTATCAAAAATCAGGTTTTCTGTATTTAGTAGTTTTATCCCTAGATGCCAGGAAGGACCTTTCCTGGCTGGCATGTCCCACGTTGGAGGGAAAGTATACAGACTGGAAGCCATTGAGGCCACACTTGAGTAACAAGGAAGGGTAGGAAGGAGAACTCTCAGGAATTTCCCATCTAAACTCTGTCTTATTAAGTCATAAGCATTGGAGATCATCTCAAAGTGTTGAGCTAGCATTATCTTATTGGGTATGTCATTTCTACAAGGGTTTGACATGCAATAGGTACAAAATTTAAAAATAATTATGCAAAGCAAAATTTTTTTGAATGTAATATGACAAATCCAATTTGTATGATGTTCCTACACCAGGACCCTAGACTTGAAGGTGGCCAACTGAACAAGTGAAAGGACCATGGAGAGTCAAGTGAAATTTGTTGTAACCAATATGCTTGTCCCTTGATCTTGTGTAATTGAGTTTCTACCTCTACAGAGGCATTTATCCTTGTTCAGCAAGTACGTAATCAAGCGCTATGTAATTGTCCAAAACCCCTTTAGCCAATGAATCAAATGATCACTGTTGTGCCGCTAATGCTTTGGCTGTAGAATTGGCTAGCTCTTCTAATGTTAGGGAGAGACTTTTGATCGTGCATTTACTTCTGATCTCTTGCATTTACTCTGACACAAGGGAGAGAGACTCACTCTACAGAGGCAAACCCAGAGTCATATATGACTCCTGGAAGTTCTCATTTAAGGCAGCCATAGAGGCTTAATGGGGTGGACAAATGGGAAGCTTCTGTTTGTTATGGATGTTAACAGGGACAGTTAAATGTCCCGCTAAGCTTTGACCTCCAATTCACCAGTTGTCTAAATGGCCATGTAAATGCCATCCACCACAGACAAAAATGAAACCAGGTGGAGTGCAGAGAACTCCACCTAAGGTCTAGTTATTGACAGATCCATCAGCTGGAATTTCTTGATTGACCTTTTCAAGCCAGTGATCAGAGGAATTGGGATGACATTCTGGGAGGTACTGTCTCATCCTTTAAAAAATCTTTCCAGAAAGGCTGGCAGAGAGGAGTTAGCCTATTTGTATTTCCCTTGGGTGCAGGGAGACTAAATCATATTTAGTTAAGGAAAAGAATGTTAGGAGCAAAGGTCATACAATTGGCAAAGATGGAGGTGTTAGTTGAGCAAGTACAGTTATGACTGGGGAAATGTTGAAACAAGGTATGGGAAAACACCTGGTTGTAACAGCCTAACCCAATAGGTAACATACATAGGTTTGTGTGTATAATCAGTTGTGACATTTGGGATTAAAGAGAAATTGGTTACAGGTGAGAACAAGGGGGGTCTCCAACCTCATGAACAGATTGGAGTTTCCTGTGACAGGTCCAGTGGTCAGAAAGGTTTTCCAGATTTGCAATAGATTGGAAAATATGGATAAGAGCATTGTCTTTCCAAGAAAGAGAGGGAGAAAATAAGGTAAGAAGCAACAGCAGAAAAAAGTATGCAGGCCTGGTCTAGTCATCTTGGGAAAGCTATCTCCTTCAGCTATCATCTGCTTCAATTCCTGGAAATCTTTATTTCCAGGTCACCACCTGGTATACAGGTGCAGTCAGGGCTTGATGCTTTCTTTAGATATGACACAAGAATCCAAGAGTTTACTCCTTGGAGTTTGGTGGCACAAGAATTGGTTAATAGTACCTGATAGGGGCCTTTCCGATGGGGTTGAAGAGAGTCTTTCTGGAGATGTCTTTTCTAAGAGACAGCATCTTCAGGCTGAAAAGTGTGGTGTTTGAGGTCTTCATCTCCTGGGAGTGCTCTGTGAAAAGACTGCTCTACTAGAGCATGGTTATTTTCCATGGATGTAATTAGACCTTTTCAACACTGAAGTATATCTCCTTTTATTGGTTGAAGATCAAAAGAGGTGAAAGATAGATGCATGGGGGCAGCCAGCAATTATTTGAAAGGGTGAGAGTTTATGAATTTCAAAGGAGTAGATCTGAGACTTAAAAGCAATGCTTTTGACCAAGGTATTTGAAGGGTTTCCACAAATTTTGCCAATTGGGTTTTGATGATGCTGTTAGTTTGTTCAACTAGTCCTGAAGACTGAGGGTGATAAGCACAGTGAAAATGCTGTAGGACTGTCCAAACAGCACAGACTTGCTGTAGTATTTGACCAGTAAAATGGATTCCCCAGTTGCTATGGAGCTCAAGAGGGGTTCCCCAGGTAGGGATCATTTTTTCTAATAGTATTTTAGCCACTGAAGAGGCAGTAGCTTGTCTACATGGAAAGGCCTCAAACCAGTGGGGAAACGTACAAACCATGACTAAAACATATTTATATCCATGAGACAAGGGAGGCTGAATAAATTCTACTTGCCAAACCTTGAACAGTTCACTGAGTGATTTATAGAGTCTGGAAGCAGTGCAGACTGGTTTCCCTGGATTATACTTTGAACAGGTAAGGCAAACAAAGTTGGCGTTTCTTGCGGTCTTGTTAATATTTCCCTACCAGTATTGATTCATAGAGTTTATTATTTTGTCTGCAGACCAATGGTTTAATGTACGTGCAGTAGTCAGTAATGGGAATTTTAGAGTCTGTGGAAGGACTGGATTGATATTTGGTCTATACCAAAGTTCTCTCTTTCTTCTGGAACAACAGTTATTAGATTTCCAATATTGTTTTTCCTTTTCTGGGATCAAGTTTTGGGCACCTGTAATCAATTTTTCTAGATCATAATTTGGGGGAGCATCCCTCCAGACCATGACAAAGCTTGGTTGTTGACTCCTTTGAGAGCAGTGTTCTTGGTGGAAATACCAGTGAGGTAGTTTCCTTTAGTCTCCAGGGAGTTAAGTTTGGAATGCCCAGGGACCTTAGTAATAGCCAAAGTGGCTGGTAGGAGTAAGGCATCTAATAAATTTTGAACATAAGAGCCATTTTTAATTTTATGCCCATTAGAGGTAAAGAAACCTCACTGTTTCCATAGCATTCCAAAGTCATGGGCTACCCCTAAGGCATGCTGACTATCAGTATAAATGATTGTAGTTTTGCCTGTGGCTAGAGTACCAGTCCGAGTGAGGGAGTATAATTCAGTTCATTGGGCCGAGGTAGCCAAAGGCAAAGATACCACCTCGATGGCTTCAAATGGAGTTGCAACTGCGTATCCAGCACAATATTTACCATTTTAATCCTTTAAATAAAAATCATGCGTAAACCATGAAAACTCAAGAATGGTTAGGGAAGTTTCCTGTAAATCATTGCAAGGGGTCAAAAGGTGGTTTGCTAGAGTTGAGCAATCATGAGGAATATCATCAGTAGAGAAGGCAAGAATTGTGACAGGGTCAAAGTTATTACAGAGCGAAAGAATTACAAGAGAGGAGCAGTTAGCAAGAAGTTAGCAAGGAGGTGAGACAACTGGCCGAAAGTTGTCCGTGTGATGAGAATTTGGAAGAGCAGCTACAGCATGGGGTACAAAAATGGTTAGAGAGGATCCAGTGACTATTTCTTCATTGGCCTTAACTAAAGGGACGGAGTGACAGGAATAGCTTTGAGGCAAGTGGGGGATCCTTGTGCCACGGGGTGATACCTTTTGGGGCAATAGTCATCTCCACGTTTTGGGGTAAGTACTCCAAGAGCACTTCCCTCCCTCTCATATATGAAGAGGAAAAAGAGAAGTTGATAATTAGGGTATCCAAGGGCAGGGAGCATTTATCAAACTTTCCTTTCAGGTATTAAAATTAGGTCATTCTGATCCTTCCAAGTAATAGGGTCAGGTCTGGTGTTCTTTATAGTAAGGGATATAACAGCAAGGCCATGAGATAAAATTCAGAATCCAGGTCTGACAATAGCCAGCCAACCCAAGAAAACCTCATAGTAGGTGTTAGGTTTTGAGTTTTGGGAAGTTCAGGATGCCACAAAGCCTATCCGGATCTAGGTGCAGGCCTTGTTCTGAGATCAGGTGCCCCAAGCAACAGGCTTGGGTTTGAACAAACTGCAATTTCTCCTTGGCAACTTGATGTCCCTTAGCAGCTAAAAGCTTTAGCAGGTGGATGCTGTTTTCCTGTAAGGAGACCTGGGAAGGGGAGCAGAGAAGCAAGTTAACTGCATAGTGTAATAAACTAGAGGCTGCAGGTAATTTTATATTATCTTTTATATTCTCTTAAATAAGCTTTTAAGGTGAGGAGTAAGAAGGGCTTTTGGTAAAACCCCGGGACATCACTTCCAGGTGTACTGTTTTCCTTCCCAAATAAAGGCAAAGAAATATTGACTAGCTTTATGCACAGGGATGCTGAAGAAGGAGCTACATAAATCAATCAAATGTGCTTCCAGTGGGGATGAAGGCTTATAAAGTAAGGGGACTGAGAACAAAATGTTGATGAGGGATAACAATATTGTTTACGGTTCAGAGGTCTTGGACAAATCTCCAGCCTTAGCCACCAGGTTTCTTTACAGGTAAAATAGGGGTGTGGCAGGGACTAGTGAAGGGAATAAGGAAGCCCTGGGCCTTATAGTCTTCCATTATCAGCCTAATGCCCTGCAGGGCCTCTTTATTTACAAGGTATTGTTTAATTCTGGGGAGAAGCTTTGAGGGATCTATTTGGACCTCAATAGAAGGTGCACTCTACCATATCAGTTAAGGATTTTGCCAATAAGGAAGGTGGTAACTGGTCCAACAGAGACATATTATTAGTGTCCCTAAAATTAGCTCTAGTGTCATCAGAGGCGGAGGAAATAGAGGATGTTGGAGGGTCATTTGCTTTGCCTATTTGGCTATTTTTGTTGCTGCTATCAAGTTCTAAGATTATTTCCCCATTTCGGGAGAAAGATATTCCAGCATGATATACTTCTAAGAGATCCCTCCCCAATAAATAAATAGAGGTGGAGGAACTAAGGAGAAAAGGGTAAGTATCTCTTAGAGGGTCTAAACCAAAGGGGATGGGCTTAGAAACAGGAACTTGTTGAAGTTTATGTAATACCCCTACTATTTGAACCATTTTCGTACTCTGAGGCAGAGGCTTTAATAACAGTGGGGTTGAGCACCAAGAGTATAGCTCCAGTGTCAGTAAAGACAGAGAAAGATTCATTCCCAATTTCTCCAAGTTGACTAAGAAGGACTGGGAAAGGATTGGGGAAAACCCCTAGAGTTCCTCAGAGTCCCATCCTTGGGGGTCAGGAGGGCATTGAAAAGTCTGAAGGTACCTGGAGCACTTAAGCTTCTAACAGTCCTTCTTCCAGTGTCCTGGATTTTTGCAGTAATGGTGGAGACTAAGGGGGTTTTGTTTTTGTTTAGGGGCCTCCATTTGTTGGAGTTAAACTTAAGGACTTTAGTGGTCTTCCTTTTGGTCTGATCACCTAGGGTGCAGGTGAGCTCAGTACTAAATTAACTACATCTGGACTAGACATAGTTTCCCATTCCATCCTGGTCCTTTTAACTAGAAGAAAAAGATCTCCATTCAGCCTGTCAATGAACATAAAGTCTTCCCGAGTAGATTCAACATTCACAAACAGACCAGAGTTTTCAGTATGGAGCTGGCTATAATAATCATGCATGGGCCCACTGGGGTTCTCAGTAAAAGCCTAAATTTTATTCCAATCAACTGGTTTAGGGACAGCCCTAGGAATTGCCAAATGGAGTCAGCTAGCAATTCCCCATGCCTGATCATATAATAAAGCAGCAGGAATTTCTTTGTCTCCAGGATGTAATTCTAAAGACTTCTCAGGATCACCCCAGTTAGCAGTTTTCATTCACGGTTGGGCCTGGCCTTCACGTACAAGCATATGAACTAGCTGATGTAAATCAGAAAAACCAGGTGGATAAGCTTAAATGACTATATTAAATTCCTCTGCAAATCCATGGGGCTCCTCAGTTACTTTGGGAAAATCTTTGAACATGGCTTCATAGTTCAGGTTTAGTCCAGGGAACATAAGAAATTAGGGGTTTAGCCTTTATATCCTCAGAGGGTCTGATTTTTAAAGGGGCCGGTTTTAATAGCTTCATGGGAGGAAGAAGCAGGGAGAGGTTCAGAGAAAAAGGAAACAACGGAAAAATTTTCTGCCCCTGTGGTATTTTGCCATAATTTTTTAAATGCCATCCATGATTGAAAAAGGTGGGATTTCAAACGTCTAGCTTCCAGGTTGAGGACTGTCTGGAAGAACATTCCCTTTGCCCTAAGAGCCACTCTCCCCCATTATCTGTTACCACTCTCTGCCCCAGGGGGCTGACCAGAGGGGTTTTTATTGGTTATCGCTATAAGAGATCAGAGGTGGGAGGAGAGTGACACAGAGATACTTATATCCTTGGCTCCCTCCCAGGGAGGCCACCCTGGGCTGCTGTGTCCCTGGACAGAGGTGACCTGCTTTCCATCACTCTTCCCCTTCCAGCTTCTAGTAACCTCTTCCTTGTCACGGCCCCTCAGACCTAGGGGTGGTGACATTTTTGTAATTATCTCTCTGTAAATGGACCCTTCTCAAATTATCCTAATTTGAGTGTGCTATCCGTTTCTTGTTGGGATACACTAACTACTCAGAAACTCTTTCTTCAAGGTAGCATCCTAACGTCCACTGTGAAACTTCCCCCTGGCTGGCACGCTACTGGGAAAAATCTCCTACTTGCTGGCTTGCTTTTGCTACTTCCCTGAGGTGCATGCTATGAGCAAGACTCTGAAAATCTCCTCCTCACAGAATATTAACCTATGGACACCCTGTGGAATTAGACCCAACTCCTTGGGAATTCGAAAGTAGTTTGCCAGTTGTGGGTGCAAAGTTGTAGACATGTAATTTATATGCCAGAAAATGCAAAATCTCCAACACTGATGAGCAAATCGGTGTGTCCATCTAGATTTATAACTAGAATGTAAGGGAATAAACCTGAAGAAAAAGGCAACAATATTTCACGTTATTTTACTTCTTAAAGATGGCCACACAGTAACTGTTAATCATACATTGGCTGGTTGATTGATTGATTAATAAAGCTGGCTTAAGTCTGAGACCAGACTTGTATGCAAATTTTCTAAAAGCTTATCCTAAGAAAATATTAATAAATGTTACTGCCTGGATATGAATTAAAATTTCTGAATATCAAGCCACAACAATGTTTATAAAGAGTAATTTATAAATAATACCTTTCAAAGCATTAGTAAAATTAACTTAATTACAATTAATGTTTTCTCTGAGACTAACAGAACAGGATTTCTAGAGATCTATGGATGCCAGGAATTTTTATGTAAAATTATGTGTGAACATACGCATTCTCCTGGGCCAAAGGGTTCATCACTTTCCTCAGATACATAACCCTCAAAAAGCTAAAAAAACTACAGTACTCTAGAGGTTCTGAGGTTGTATCTGTTTGGAATATACAGATTAGTAATTGTTACCAAAAGTACTTTAAAGGCGCAAAATAAAATAAGCCATTAGGGTCATGTTTTATTTGATGTTCTAATTAGGCTATTAGTTTGTTCATGACTTAACATCTTTTCAAGTATCATTAGATTCGCCAGATGGAAAAAAGACCTCTACTACCAGAGCGTAACCTACTTTTTGTACCCATTATCACTTAGATGGACCCTTTGTAAGCAATGATTTCAGCATGACTCATTTTAATAGCATATAAAACTATCTTCTTTTTAATAGTGTATGAGAAGCTTTTTTCACAACCCCAGGTAAAGCGTCATAAATAAATGTAGATTTTTAAAATTATGATTACAATTACTGGCATAAAGTTAAAGCCAATGAACTAGTTATAATCATTTTTGCCTTGATTTAAGAATTCAAGAGATGCTATCATAAGTTTCAACATAACTTAATTCTAAAAATTACATAAAATTTTGCCAATTAATAAAAGATGTTGAACTTGTAAGATGAACTTTAATACTGTAAAGCTCTTCCATCGTTAATATACATGTATTAAAAGTCTTTAAGGCAGTGGCTAAGAACTGGAGTTATAGAAACCCTGCCAGAATTTCAGTTGTTTATAGGCCAGGTAATTAAACCAAATGAAAAAGAAAAGAATCTTTTGAATTAAAAAATTTCTTTGACTGTCATCTTTAACTCCATAAACACTGATTAGCTAAGGCTATGAATAGCCAATAACATCTTTTTTTTGGAGTATAAATTCTTTACAATGTTGTGTTAGTTTCCGCTGTACAATGAAGTGAAACAGCTATATATATACACATATCCCCTCCCTCTTGGACCTCCCTCCCCCCCACCCCACATCCCACCCATCTAGGTCATCACAGAGCACCGAGCTGAGCTCCCTGTGCTGTACAGCAGGTTCCCACTAGCTATCTATTTTACACATGGTAGTGTATGTCAATCCTAATCTCCCAATTCATCCCATCCTCCCCTTCCCCCCTTGTGTCCACATGTCCGTTCTCTACGTGTGTATCTCTATTCCTGCCCTGGAAATAGGTTCATCTGTACCATTTTTCTAGATTCCACATATATGTGTTATCACACGGTATTTGCTTTTCTCTTTCTGACTTACACTCTGTGTGACAGACTTTAGGTCCATCCACATCTCCACAAATGACCCAATGTCGTTCCTTTCTATGGCTAATATTCCATTGTATATATGTACCACATCTTCTTTGTTCGTTCATCTGTTTTTGGACATTTAGGTTGTTTCCATGTCCTGGCTATTGTAAATAGTGCTGCAGTGAACATTGGGGTACATGTGTCATTTTGAATTATGGTTTTCTCTCGGTATATGCCCAGTAGTGGGATTGCTGGGTCATATGGTAGTTCTATGTTTAGCTTTTTAAGGAACCTCCATACTATTCTCCATAGTGGCTGTATCAATTTACATTCCCACCAACAATGCAAGAGTGTTCCCTTTTCTCCACACCCTCTTCAGCATTTATTGTTTGTAGATTTTTTGATGATGGCCATTCTGACCAGTGTGAGGTGCTACCTCATAATAAAATGAAAATTTTAAAGGCCAGTTTTACTTATCAGTAACATGGGGTTCCATAAATAGTAATTGATAGTGAATATGCTTTGGGGGTGTTCTTTGTAAATGTTTGTGTCTGAAAATCTATCTGCACCTGCATATTACAACTGTAATGTAACCCCACAAAAAATGGGTGACCCAGACAGACAGAATTAAAAATAGAATAGGGAGGAAACAAATGTCTCCAGATATATTTCTCTACAGTTTTAAAATATAACCGCCTAGATTTATTTCCTAAATATCTATCTGTCTCACCAAAGATTATGTGACCAAAAGAGCTATACATACTGCAAATAGCGTGAACAGCAATCAACTTGTCAACGTAAATAGCAGAGGTTTAACAAAGGAGCTGGTTCCTGTTAGACCAGCAACACCTGAATTCCCCTAGAAGCCCTCTTTATGCAGGACATGCCCTTCGGAGACCTCTTCCCACTTCTCTTTGACCACTGAGGCTGGATTTTCCTGTACAGGGAGGGCTGACCATCTGGTGCTTCTGTAAAGATCCACAACCCTACACAGAAGAGCAGTAGTCCTACTCGAGGATGGGCCCATTAATTAACTTGCAAAGAAAAAAAGTTGCACTAAAATGTGACAAATAGTCTACTTAAAAAAGGGTAATAAATAGAGCCAAATTTTTTTAGGGATTGCATCAATTTATTAGCAAAGCAGAGTATACCACTGTTCAGTTTCATCGACATTTCAGAGCTTCATGCCTTTTTGAGAAATCACTTTGCCTTATTCTCGCTCCACTTAGCTTTCTAATCGATTTAGCATGAAGCCAGGTGTAAGTGATACAGCCGATGCGTTAATTTACACTTAAATATCAAATAATCACTCAACTAAGAGCAACTATCTTAGAGGTCTGCACTAGAAAGTTGGTTCAGCAAAAACATTTAATAAAGTGTAGATGCCACTCCAGATTTTCTAACATCACTAAGTTTTGTAAATTCTGCATCAAGCAATTTCAGGGACTATTTAAAATTAACAATTGAAACTTACACACTGCTTATATATTTAAGCTTCTGTTTTTTTTTTTTGTTTTTGTTTTTGCAGTATGTGGGCCTCTCACTGTTGTGGCCTCTGCCGTTGCAGAGCACAGGCTCTGGACGCGCAGGCTCAGCGGCCATGGCTCACGGGCCCAGCCGCTCCACGGCATGTGGGATCTTCCCGGACTGGGGCACGAACCCGTGTCCCCTGCATTGGCAGGCAGACTCTCAAGCACTGTGCCACTAGGGAAGCCCCTATTTTTGGTTTTTTAAGGAACCTCCATGCTGTTCTCCATAGTGGCTGTACCAATTTACATTCCCACCAATAGTGTAGGAGAGTTCCCTTTTCTCACTAGGCTCTCCCTGTACTGGCCTCCTTGCTGGGTCTTGAAAACACAAACACATTTCTGCCTTAGAGCATTTGAACTTCCTAGATGCTTTCCCCCTAGATTTCTGCACAGCAAACTATCCACCTCTTTTAACTCACTATTAAATTGTAACCTTCTTCCCAACATAATGACCAAATCTGGAGTTGCCACTCACTTCCCCAGCATTCCCAAACCCCCCTACCCTACTCTACTTTTTATCTATACCATTGCATTTATTTGAACCTAGTATTAAACTTATTGCTTATTAATGTTCTCCTGTCACCAGAATATAAATTTCATGAGGCAGGAATTATTTCCTGTGGTGTTTACTTTTGTACCCCACATGTTTAAAAAACATATTTACCATATAGTATAGGCTCGATAAATAGTTTTAGAATCATGACACATGGTGAGGTATTTGGATTATACTCCAAGTGAAATTGAAGCTATTGAGAGTCTTAAGTAGGTGACTGATGTTATCTGATTTACTTTTTAAAAGATAACTTTGGTTGCTATTGGTGAGTGGATTATAAAACAAAAAAAGAAGTTGGGAGGTTATTGCTGGAGCATACTTGATGTGCTGTCAGTGGAGATGGAAAATGGATTCAGTGTATCTTTTGAAGACAAAGCTGACAATACTTGCCCCTTTATTGAAGGAGCTTAGTGAAAGAATGGAGAGAATCAAGAAAAAGTCTAAGGTTTCTGGCTGGGAAAAAATGTGTTGGATGAGTTATGGATCTACTGAAAAAGGGAAACTAAGAGAGTGTGTTGTGCTGCTATGGACTGAATGTTTCTGTTCCCCAAAAAGTCGTATGTTGAAGTCTAATACCCAATGTGATGGTATTAGGAAGTAGGGCCTTTGGGAGGAGCTTAGGGCATGAGGGTGGAGACCTATAAACAGGATTAGTGCCCTTCTCGGAAGAAACATGAGAGTATGCTTCCTCTCTCTCTGTTCACCGTGTTAGGACACAAGAGGAAGATGGCCATCTGCAAACCAGAAAAAGTGTTGTCACCAGACACCAGATCTACCTGTCCCTTGATCTTGGAATTCCCAGCCTCAAGACTGTGAGAAAAATATGGCTGTCATTTAAATCACCAGTCTATGGTATTCTGTAATAGCAACCAGAACTGACTGAGACATGGGCATATCTCATGTACCTTCTTAGGTCCCCTCAGCCTTACCTGCCTCCTGAACCTTCTGATATTGTGTCCTGCCTCAGCCACACTGTGGGTTGACACTATTCTGCCCTGAGGTTGACTAACCAGCCACCCACACGGGTCTCTGTCTGCTCCTATCACTTTGGCAGTGGGGAATAGGAAAAGAGTGGTCAGATAATTACCCCTCTGCCAGTGATGGCCTCTTCCCAGGCATGCATTCTCCAACCGGTTTGCCCAAAGAAAAAGTCCACATGGTCAACCTTCTCACGGTGGCCAGGGCAGTAGGACATTACCTTGTATGGCTTTCCATGGCCCCCTGCCTCGCTTTCCTTTCTGTCATCTCATACCATTAGCATTACACCTTGCCCATTAAACGGGCTGTGTTGTGAATTCTGACTAAGATGAGGAGAAATAGATTTGTGGACAAAATTCAAGAATCGTTTTGTAGTGAGTGTAGATAACAATTTTGAGATGTTTTGGTAGAAAGCGACAGGGCAACGTCTAGAGGAGCATTGACAAGAGAGAAGCAGCTATGAGGTGGTGACCTTACAGTGTAGGAAAGTCCATTTATGAGGGAAAAGTGGTACAATTACTGGGCATGTTGAATATTCCTATGAGATTTATGATCATACAGTTCTCCTCAGCCCGGTTTTCTGATTTTTTTTCCTCAAGCAAACCTCAGCTGCTGGGGTACAAGCACAAAGAGTAAAGTTGGGTTCAACTTGGTTAAGTTAGGGGTAAGTGACAGTGATAGAGGGAGAAAGGCAGGTAACCTAAGCTGGACAAAGAGGAAAGAAAGCCAGGAGAGGACTGAGAAAGAAGTGAAATCAGTGAATTAGAGGTCTCAATACGGAGAAGGTTCTAGAACAAGATCAGCAAACTCTATAGAATACTAGATAGTAAATATTTTAAGCCTTGTGATTCACTTCCAGTCTCTGTCACATATTTTTTTTTTTTAAGTTTACTACTCTTTAAAAACGTAAAAACTATTCTTATCTCACAAGCTGTCTTTGGGCTGAATGTGGGCTGTGGGTCATAGTTTGCCAAATCCTGTTCCTCTTCTAGAGTGTGTAAGCTAGAACACTAGAAAGCAAATGTCAGAAAGTGCATGTTTTAAACTGAGATTTGGTGGAGGTCAAGTTTCTGAGTGTGACCATAGAAGTGGCTGTTAACGTGTAGTAGAAGGAAAGATCATTAGAGGTTAGGAGGCTGGTAACCAGAGGCCAGTGTTAGCAGAATTATCCACATGGATATTGAAACACTGAAACTGATGAGGGAAGTAAGGGAGGAGAGAGAGTTGCCAAATAAAAAATTGTGTGTTGTTTGTCAGAAAATCAGATTTAATGGGTGTCCTGTATTTTTATTTGCTGAATCTGACAGCCCTGAGTGGAGAGAAATACTGAGCTGGAAGCTAAAGTCTTCGGTGAATAAGAGATGATAGCAGCACGGTAGAGCTATATGACGTGAGCCCCAAAGGACTGTGATTGGGGCTGGGGGTGGAAAGAAAGGAAGAGAAATGGTTTCCGAAGTGTGACTGGGAATGAGGAAGGTTCTTATCCCATATCTCAGCACTGAGCCTAATGGGAGCTCAGGAAGGCTGCAGGAGAATCAGAGACCTCAGAATGCAACCAGGTCTCATTATAGCAGTGAAGGGGAAGGATGTTGAGAATTCAGAGAATCGGGGGAATTTATAGCAGCTTGGACATATGTGACAGTTTGTTGATCACCGTTCTAGAATTTCAAAGAATACAGTGAGAGTGTTTGAAAGGAAAGTGTTGAGTGAAATAAGCTGGAAATGAGTGATGTGGGGAGTGGGGCTTTGAGGCTGCCTGGGGTGACTAGGAAAGCGAGGCCTGCTGACTGGGTCTGCTATTCTATCAGAGGAAGGGTGGACTCAAGCACTACTGTCCTGAATACTTAGCTTGGTAAATTGGTGTGTTTCTTGGTGTGTAAACTGGGACTTCTGAGAAGCTGATGCAAAGACAGATTAGATGTGCAAGAGATTTATTAGGGGAAGTGCTTCTAAAGGATAATGGCGATAAAGCAGGAGTAGAAAGGGAAAGGCTTCAGACAGCAATGCAGGTCTGACACCTGTGAAAGGAGGTGGGAAAGAATTAGAATTTTGTAGGAGCCTCAGACTGCAGCCCAGTTCTAAGAAACTTTGCCCAGGCTGGTGTGGAATCCACTAGCCAAAGCTGCCCATGAGAGCAGGGCCCCATCCACAGGAACTGTACCTCTGCCAGGCGAAGTTATGGGCTGGAGTAACCCTGGGGACATGTGGACCCAGAAGGGACAGCAGCGGGACTGTCAGTCAGTTATGCTCCCCTCTGCCAAGATAGACAAGAAATAAAGCTTCCACCTCCTTTATCCCAAACAGCTCCACCCAGCATTGCGAATAAGGCAACACGTATTTTAAGTGGTCTTTTATGGCAGTTAGTAATTTTGTTGCTGTTCTTTGCAAAAGTCATTCTTCCTCTGTCCCACACACATAAATCTTCCATGGATGCCCTGGATTCTGCGTCTTTTTTCATTTTTTCTGATATTTCAAATATCTTTCTCAATTCAGTTTTTATCTTTTCTACATGTGTTTCCTTTAAAAAAAAATAGTGTGACCATCTCAAGTAATGAAAAAGGACAGCAGACAATTTCCTAATTTTATTCCTAAAAGAATAAAATTCAGTTTCTTTTTAGAGTGACAACTGTCTGGTGGGCCACTCTTCATGGGTATAAGGGGTAACAGCTTCTGGCGATCTGAATCACAAGCGTTTGAAGGGAAACCCAATAAGCTGAAAGAGGAAAAAAATAAGGAGGCTGCTTTATGTAGAACCCATTAAACTTTCAATGACCAGAAAACTAAAAATATTACATTAAAAGAGTTTTTAAATGATTTAAACATAACCTGGGTGGAAGCCATTACATATGACATGTTCAATTTGAAATATGACAATTCAGAAACCCTATGTAATAGGCCATTGCATGAACCTAGGCGGTCCCCACCTGCTTTCTTTCCAGAATAAATAAAATTCAGGGATTATATAGTTTTGTTTTTTTTTTTATAGATTTATTTATATTTATTTATTTATGTATTTATGGCTGCGCTGGGTCTTCGTTGCTGCGCGCGGGCTCTCTCCAGTTGTGGCGAGCGGGGGCCACTCCTCATTGCGGTGCGCGGGCGTCTCACCACAGTGGCCTCTCTTGTTGCGGAGCACGTGCTCCAGGCGCACGGGCTTCAGTAGTTGTGGCTTGCGGGCTCCAGAGAGCAGGCTCAGCAGCTGTGGCGCACGGTCCCAGCCGCTCCGCGGCATGTGGGATCTTCCCGGACCAGGGCACGAACCCGTGTCCCCTGCATCGGCAGGCGGACTCTCAACCACTGCGCCACCAGGGAAGCCCCAGATTATATAGTTTTTAACAGTTAAAATAATATACACATAGGCATAGTCTTATTATTTTGCTGTGTTCTAAAACTACCAAAAAACTATAGAAATGATTTTTTTAAAAATTTTCAACAGCTGTTTAACATCCAAAAATAATTCTTTTTTTAAAAAATTTATTTATTTTTGGCTGTGTTGGGTACCTTCTTTGTTGCCCACGGGCTTTCTCTAGTTGTGGAGAGCGGGGGCTGCTCTTCGTTGTGGTGCATGAACTTCTAATTGCGGTGGCTTCTCTTGTTGAGGAACACAGGCTCTAGGCACGCAGGCTTCAGTAGTTGTGGCGTGCAGGCTCAGTAGTTGTGGCTCATGGGCTCTAGAGTGCAGGCTCAGTAGCTGTGGCGCACGGGCTTAGTTGCTCCGTGGCATGTGGGATCTTCCAAGATCAGGGATTGAACCCGTGTCCCCTGCATTGACAGACGGATTCTTAACCACTGCACCACCAGGGAAGTCCCCAAAAACTAATTCTTGTAATGAAAATATTCAGCTCCATATACCAATAGATTGCTTTTTCAGAGATATATGAATTGCCCAAGTTACCCTTATTTGCCTTCTTCCCTGAAGTTGAATCTGATACATACTTTTTTGTAGTATTGGTTTGGTCAAAAAGTTCGTTCAGGAACGAACTTTTTGGCCAAGCCAATACATTAAATTGCTGCGTCCCTGACGCGGCCAAAACAATTTGCATAGCGATTAGAACTTGACAGTCTCTTCATCAACAGGCAAGGGACCTACTTTTTCAGGACCAGAAGAAACCCAAAAGACTTAGTATCAATTTGTTGCTACATGGTAACATAAATTAGAGTATGTGCAGTTCTGTATTCTACAGAATCAGCTTCCCTGGAAATTCCATATTTTAAAAATTGTTTTTAATGTGGTAAAATATACATAACATAAAATTTACCATTTCAACCATTTTTAAGTGTACGGTTCTGTGGCATTAAGTACATTCACATCATTGTGCAACCATCAACACCTTCCATCTCCAGAACTTTATAATCTTCCTCCAAATGAAAATCTGCACAAATTAAACACTAGTTCCCCATTCCCCCATTCCCCCATCCTCTGACAACCACCCTTGGACTTTGTGTCTCTAGGAACCTCAGATAAGTGGAATCATACAGTATTTGTCCTTTTGTGACTGGCTTATTTAATTCAGCAAAATATCTTCAGAGACACTCATTATGTTGTAGCGTGTGTCAAAATTTCCTTCTTTTTTAATGCTAAACAATATTCTACGATGTGTACATACCACATTTTGTTAATCCAATTATCCATCAGTGGACACCTGGGTTGCTGCTACCTCGTGGCTGTTGTACATAATGCTACTGTGAACATGGTGTGCAAATAAGAAATTCAATTCTGAGTAAGCATATGGCCGCAGCAGTGACAAAGATACTCTTCGTGCAATTTTCTTCTTTCTTTTCACTTCCTGGGTCAACATGCTCCAGTTACAGGTAATGACCAGAGTGAATATCAAGTTTAAACGGCAGGTGGCAGCAAATATCAATAAACTAGGCATAACGCTTGACAAAAGCGTAGCTGTTTTTTCCTGTGTATTTTTGGCCCTTCAAACAGAGTAGAATCAATATTTTTCCGTAGGTCTCCTACGTTCAATATAAGGAACTCTTGAAGCATTTATTTGGGTTTAACTAATGAGGCATATTTTAATTGAGTAATATAAAAGACTAATGAATCAGTGGAAGCAGTATCTGAGGGCTTGATATTTGGCTCAAAGCTTTCGACAATCTTGCCTGAAATGTCCCAGCCAACCACGCACACATTATAATCTCTTTGCCACGTCTTGGAACTTTCAAAGTAGGTTAAATCGTTTGAGTGATCTGCCTCTGGCTTTTTTGTGATAAGACACTGCTAGTTGTTTACCCAATATCCTTCTCACCATCTTCCCTAATAATAAAACCCCCAATTTTTTATTAGGCTGGCAGTGTACCCAACTAAAAAAAACTACAGTTCCTTACCTCCACTGCAACCAGAGATCACATGACACAGTTCTGTCCTTGACATGTAAGCTCCTTTGCTGCAGACCAAAAGTTTTATTCTCCTGATAGAGGCTCTTCCTGCTTCCTTGTTGTTTTTTGTTGTTGTTCTCTTTGTTGTTTTTATTTTTGTTTGTTTGATTTGTTTGCTTCCTACCTAAAACTTGGATGGGAAACAGAATGTGGGGCAGCTATATTGTAACCATGAGACTATCAAGAAAACAAAAGGCACATGTTCAACATTGCAAAGTAGAAAAAGGAGCCTGGAGAAGATGACCCAGGTGAGGTGCTAACCATCCCTGGGCTACCCACGTCTAGCTGGATTACTTACTTTCCAGTAGGACTTCCTATTTCCTGTTATGTGAGAAAAATATTCCCCTATTTGCTTCAATAACCATAGTCAGGTTTATGGTGGTGAAGCAGACCCAATCCCTTAGTCAGATAGATAGGCATTCTGAGATGGGTAGATGAATTAAAGGTGTGTTTAGAGACAGAAATAATAAATATACTTGTTTTTTTCAATTGAGAAAGGGTGCCTAAAATATAGTGTAGAATTACATTTTAATCAGATGTGCCTTTAGGAAAAATTAACTAAGGCAGACATTGTGCAACATTAAAAGTAATGAGTTAGTAGGCCTTTAGATAAATGAAGGAGTGGCACTTAGGAGTGGAAATAGTAGGAGAGAATGACTTTTTAAATAATAAAAGTAGAGTTGAGTTAATTAATATTTCTCATAAAGATCATCATGAAGAGTCCCTATTCATTAAAGAGTTTAATTTATCAGATTTTACCACATGCTATAATAACTCACTTGTGAGATGTCACAAGGTCAAGATAATGCAGTTCCCATCCATATCCTATTATATTTTATGAGAACATTTGGTGGTCTCTGTACATAACTAATATATTCATCCTGTGAAATGAACATTCATCAACATCCAAGAGAGAGAAAGAGAAGGAGTCATTTAAAAAGTAGGATAGGGGCCGCAGGAGGAAGATGGTGGTGGAGTCGTGTGTTACCCAGGAGGAAATTAAGAAGAAGCCTGAGAAGCCCATCGATCGGGAGAAGACCTGCCCGCTGTTGCTGCGCGTCTTCACCACCAACTACGGCCGCCACCACCGCATGCACGAGTTCTTCCGCGGAAACGTGCCGTCCTGCGAGCTGCAGATATACACTTGGATGGATGCAACCTTGAAAGAATTGACTAGGTTAGTAAAAGAAGTCTAGCCAGAAGGCAGAAAGAAGAGCACACACCTCAGTTTTGCAATTGTTTTTACGGATCCTAAAAGGCCTGGCTATTGAGTAAAGGAGTTGGCAGCACCGTGTCTGGGAGAAGGGGACTGATGACGATTCCATGACGCTGCAGTCACAGAAGTTCCAAATAGGGGACTATCTGGACATAGCAATCACTCCTCCAAATCAGGCACCACCTCCTTCAGGGCACATGAGACCATATTAAAGCTTATTTACTATCTCTTGAATTTATTTTCCATTCAGTTATATAAAATAAACTTTCGCTTTTTCCTACTCCCTTGTTGCCATTAAGCCTTTAAACTCTAAACAAATTGTAATGCATCTATTTAGGAGTTCAATTTGGCTTTGCTATGGTATGAATATTAATAGAAAGTCCATATGTTTCAAGTTCTGTAAAATATGAAAAGTGCTCTTAGCATTCCATGTAAAACTATATTGTTAAAAATGGAGCTGGAGGAATCAGGCTCCCTGACTTCAGACTATACTAAAAAGCTACAGTAATCAAGACAGTATGGTACTGGCACAAAAACAGAAAGATAGATCAATGGAACAGGATAGAAAGCCCAGAGATAAACCCATGCACATATGGTCACCTTATCTTTGATAAAGGAGGCAGGAATGTACAGTGGAGAAAGGACAGCCTCTTCAATAAGTGGTGCTGGGAAAACTGGACAGGTACATGTAAAAGTATGAGATTAGAACACTCCCTAACACCATACACAAAAATAAGCTCAAAATGGATTAAAGAGCTAAATGTAAGGCCAGAAACTATCAAACTCTTAGAGGAAAACATAGGCAGAACACTCTATGACATAAATCACAGCAAGATCCTTTTTGACCCATCTCCTAGAGAAATGGAAATAAAAATAAACAAATGGGACCTAATGAAACTTTAAAGCTTTTGCACAGCAAAGGAAACCATAAACAAGACCAAAAGATAACCCTCAGAATGGGAGAAAATATTTGCTAATGAAGCAACTGATAAAGGATTAATCTCCCAAATTTACAAGCAGCTCATGCAGCTCAATAACAAAGAAACAAATAACCCAATCCAAAAATGGGCAGAAGACCTAAATAGACATTTCTCCAAAGAAGATATACAGATTGCCAACAAACACATGGAAGAATGCTCAACATCATTAATCATTAGAGAAATGCAAATCAAAACTACAATGAGATATCATCTCCCACCGGTCAGAATGGCCATCATCAAAAAATCTAGAAAAAATAAATGCTGGAGAGGGTGTGGTGAAAAGGGAACCCTCTTGCACTGTTGGTGGGAATGTGAATTGGTACAGCCACTATGGAGAACAGTATGGAGGTTCCTTAAAAAACTACAAATAGGGCTTCCCTGGTGGCGCAGTGGTTGAGAGTCCGCCTGACGATGCAGGGGACACGGGTTCGTGCCCCGGTCTGGGAAGATCCCACATGCCGCGGAGCGGCTGGGCCCGTGAGCCATGGCCGCTGAGCCTGCGCGTCCGGAGCCTGTCCTCCGCAACGGGAGAGGCCACAACAGTGAGAGGCCCGCGTAACGCATAAAAAAAAAGAAAAAAAAAAAAAAAAAACTACAAATAGAACTACCATATGACCCAGCAATCCCACTACTGGGCATATATCCTGAGAAAACCATGATTCAAAAAGAGTCATGTACCAAAATGTTCATTGCAGCTCTATTTACAATAGCCCGGAGATGGAAACAACCTAAGCGTCCATCATCAGATGAATGGATAAAGAAGATATGGCACATATATACAATGGAATATTACTCAGACATAAAAAGAAACAAAACTGAGTTATTTGTAGTGAGGTGGATGGACCTAGAGTCTGTCATACAGAGTGAAGTAAGTCAGAAAGAGAAAGACAAATACCGTATGCTAACACATATATATGGAATCTAAGAAAAAAAATGTCATGAAGAACCTAGGGGTAAGATGGGAATAAAGACACAGACCTACTAGAGAATGGACTTGGGGATATGGGGAGGGAGAGGGGTGAGCTGTGATGGGGTGAGAGAGTGGTATGGACATGTATACATTAGCAAACGTAAAATAGATAGCTAGTGGGAAGCAGCCACATAGCACAGGGAGATCAGTTCAGTGCTTTGTGACCACCTAGAGGGGTGGGATGGGGAGGGTGGGAGGGAGGGAGATGCAAGAGGGAGGAGATATGGGAACATATGTATATGTATAAATGATTCACTTTGTTATAAAGCAGAAACTGACACACCATTGTAAAGCAATTATACGCCAATAAAGATGTAAAAAAAGAAAAAAATACCTATATTGTTAAACATATGTTGCAATCACCTGGAGTGTGAAAGTTAATGGGGCATGGGTTCAGGGTCTAATTTAGTATTGGGGGTTTATGCTAAGTAGTGGAGTTGGTATGTTTAAGCCCAAATGGGGCAGAACAAGAAAGCCATGAGATTGTATTAAATAGAGCAGGGGTTTGTCGCCCAGAAGGTTGTATGGAATTGCGAAGAAGACCTTTGGGAAGGTGCAGGGCAGAGCAGCTGAGGCGTTTTGGAACAGTCTGAGCTGAGGCAAGTTGAAGAAGCTGTCTGTGTTTGAAGGGAGCGGCCTGCCTGAATCAAGGTGTGACGGCAATTTAGAGAAAAGGAGAATGGGTGCCACAGTGAGGCCTTTATATGTTTTAAAAAGAGGGAGAATGGGGCATTCTGAGGGCAGGAAGTAGTATAGAGGAGCAAGGGTTAGAACTTAGGATAAGGATGGAAAGGTTTAACTTGAAGATCTGAAAATTCAGGGAGGAATGAAAGAAGAATCTTAAGATCAAGGGAGAAGGTCAGGGATGAGGTCAAGTTAAGCAGGGGATGTTCACATGCCCTGTTCAGTGCTGGGGCTGACTCGTGTCTGATTTGAGAGGCACTATGCATAGTGGTTTTAAGCAGTTGGGCTGAACATTTAAATCCTGGTTACACTAATAGCAACCTTGGACAAGTTACTTGGACCTGTTTTTTTCTGTTTGTTTAAAATTTGTAAAATGGAGGTAACAGCCCATAGGATTGTGAAGACTAATTAAATGTTTGCAAAGGGCTTAGAATAGTGCCTGACAAGTAAGAAACAAAGTTAGCCATAGAGTTCAGTCAGAACGGGTGCCATCCATTTCACGGCACTGTTACAGTCTCATTTTGAAGTTTATAAACAGTGTGCAGTATGTGATAAGGCCTATTACCTTTAGTCTATTGCAGTAGAAAAATTTGAAAATGTATATTCCAAAATTTGAAAAAATGTACTACCAAAGTAAAATTTCAGTAATTTGATCTTGTACATACAAAAGCAGCCTTTTAAAATCTAATGATTGTAGGATTGGGGTCCCTGGTGCAGTCAACAGGTGACAGATGCAAGCCTGGAACCCCGATCTAGGGCCTCTTCTCCACTGAAGTTTGCCCCAAACCCTTAGACTCTATTCATTTATACTAGATAGGCTTGAGCTCCTTAAGTCATACAATTAACTTAAACCTAATTTTTTGGAGAAGAGGAGCCATGATTACCTTCCTGTCTGTGGAGAAGATACTGATGTACTCTGCAGATCAAGAAGACAGGAACTCATTAAAGGACTTTGTAAGCCAACTTTTCATAACAGTGTGAACTCCTGCAATGGGGGCTCACCTGTAATTCCAGGTTATTCTCCCACTAGTTGAAAATAAAGTGGTTTATTTGCTTGGTTCCAAAAAATAAAATACATAAATAAATATAAAAAATAATTAATTAATTAAAAGTAAGATAAGTCAACTATACTCCAATAAAAAATTAATTTTTAAAAAAGTAAGATAAGAGAGTTTAGAGAAAATATTCCAGAATCAGAGCACCTGGTAGAATAGAACTAAATAGGAGGAGGGGCAGAGGCTCAAGTGCTAAAACCAGTTCTAAATCTATGACCTTAATTTCTTTTCTCTACTAAGCAGTCTTTTGCATTTGTAAAGTGAGAGATGTGAAAAGTCTCATGACACTTATAATTTAATTTGGAGAATAAAAAATCTAAGACACATTAACACTAGAGCAAATAATGGGGCACAACATGTAGTTAATGGCTAAATCATATGGTTCAGAGGATAAGTGCTACAGAGATTGAGAATATAAGACACAGAATATAAGACGAAGGATATTTGAGAAAGATCTTATGGAGGAGATAGGAAAAGGGAGAAATTATGAAAGGAGAAGTTTAAAAGAAAAAAAGAACTTTCCAAATAGAAAGGCAAGGAGGTATGAACACAATCAACTTCTTTGTGGGGTGCAGAGGAAAGCTTGTTTTGGAAAATATGTGAGAAATAGATATAGATTTGTGGTATTGGGTCAACTCATAGGTGCCCTCAAAAGCTAGGAAGAAAAATTTTGAAGCTGAGTAGGAGAAAGCAATCCTATTTCCTAGAGAACAGAGATTGTTGGTTCTAGCATTTCCAGCTCCACTCAGACACTTGATGATTGGAAAGCCTAGCAGCATCCCAAGGTGCCCAAGCTTGTACTGAGTCTCAGCTTGTACTGATCAGCAGCTTTCTTCACTCTCCATCAAACCATCCATCCATTGAAGCCTGGTTGATTCCTTCCAAAATAGAAGTCAACCCAACCTCCAGAGGGCAATGTCATTTCCGATCCATGGTGAGGGGCTGGGAAGCCAGCTAGTTTCTGCAATTTGAAGAGAAGTATACAATTTGAAAAGGTAGATAGAGAATCCTAAAAAAAAAAAAAAATCAAGAAAAAATTCTCAACCTGGGTGGGGTATAGAGCATTTAACAGTGTTTCAGAAGAAAGAAGAGACCCTAGGTCCCTGGCTATGGTTCTACTCTGCTCTAGGCAAGCTCTCCAGTTCCTCCCGCTTCTACATCCTCATTCGACAAAAGTAACTATTTAGTAAGGGTTTCAAGGGGAATTCACCCATTCTGTATCAAGGCATTAAAAGGTCTAGATGAGCCACCTATATTAACCACAAATAAGAGGAAAAGGAATGTTATGGCAATCATGCAAAAACTCTGCATGAAAAATTACCATCATCATATCATCGTTAGTGCTTCTCAAACTTTAGAATACACAGAATTATATGGAGAGCTCATTAAAACATAAATCTGGACCTTATTCCCAGAAGTCCTGATTCTGGTCTCTGGAGAACCTGGCCTGACTGACCTTTTATTCCAATTCAGTTTATATTTGTAAAGAATGTTGCTACCTAATGAATTGTCTTAAATTTCCTCAGACTATTAATAGCAGGAAAAAATCAATGCCTTTTTAATTTATATCACAAACTCAAAAGAAGAAAAATTTGGAGATTCTCTAGTCCCTCATCCTTCTTAATACAGAAATTCCATCTATGACATCCTTTTAAAAATATGCCCATCAAATTTATCCTTGTAGCCTGCAGTGATGGAGTGCTACATTTCACATTTCAGCCCAACACTTTTGGGGCAGCTATAACATCCCCCCCTGGAGATGCTAGTCTTATCTTCCCCTGGAGAGATTTATTTATATTTCAAAGGGTAAGAGCAAGAACCTAGGATCCTTCTCAAGGAAAAAAGGTTTTTGTCCCCATCTTTCAGGATAGGAGGAGAGACAGCAGTCCCTTTCTACATAAACGCCCAGATTTATATTTTCCGGGTGCTTAACCATATTACAAACGCTGATATGTGTGGGATGATGCCAGATCTACCTCTTATCATGTTGCTGTATGGTTAAGAATTAGGACAAAAGGGAACTGGCACAGTTATTTGCTGTAAGCAAATACTAATCTTCTCTGCTTCAGAAACCTTGAGTTCACATTCGGGTTAATATTAATAAACCATGACAACCTAGGAAAGTAGTATGAACATGAGTATCTATGAGAGAAGTTACAGGCTTTAGCAAATTAAGATCATGCAGTATTTTTCATATGCAGTTTATACATTTAATGTTTACTATATGTTAAGTGGTATTTTCAATTATTTATATTAATTATTTTTAAATTTTATTTATTTATTTATTTATGGCTGTGTTGGGTCCTCGTTGCTGTGCATGGACTTTCTCTAGTTGTGGCAAGCAGGGGCTACTCTTTGTTGCAGTGTGCAGGGTTCTCATTGCAGTGGCTTCTCGTTGTGGAGCACAGAATCTAAGCACATGGGCTCAGTAGTTGTGGCTCGTGGGCTCTAGAGCACAGGCTCAGTAGTTATGGCTCACGGGCTTAGTTGCTCCACGGCACGTAGGATCCTCCTGGACCAGGGAGTGAACCTGGGTCCCCTGCATTGGCAGGCGGATTCTTAACAACCGTTCCACCAGGGAAGTCCTTATTAATTATCTTTTCTTACAAGTTTAGGATAAAAGATTTAACCCCAAATTTTTATATTCCCTTGAGACCTGGGAAAGGAATATATGGCCTACAGAAACATTCCATAAAGTGAGTAACCTGTATAAATTAGTATAACAAATATAAATGGTTTTTTCCCCCATTTTTGGAAAAAGTTACTCCCAGTTACTAATCTTTCCTCTTACAGAATCTTTCTCATTCACCATAATTTCTGAGATTTTTTTCAGTGAATGTTTTTATTTACAAAGAACTTTTAGTACTCTGAAAAATAACTTACCTACCATGTCATTTTCATGCCTTATTACTTTACTTATCGTCATGACAACTTTGTGTCATATGAGATAATTACTAGCCATCATTCTTAGAGATGAGAAAACTGAGACACAATAAAATTAAGTAATTTACCCAAGTTCATCCAGTTAATTAGTTCTAAAGCTAGTAAGAGCCAAGCAATTATGTAAATATATTGAGTTTACTCTGAATATTTAATATGACCTCTAATTATAAGAGTTGAACTAGTAAAAAAACCTAATGGCATTGTCAGTACTTGGCTTCCTATTTTCCAAAATCATAAGAAAACAGATGAGAAGACAAAAGGTAACATTCTGAGTAATAGCTATACAACAGTAGCTATTATTATATAATAAGTTCTTTTTAAAAATAAGTCAGTTTGATTTTTTAAATAGCATTTCTCTTCCTGGTAATATCCAATTCACAAATGACAGTTTATAGAAAACATGCCAAAAATCCAAGACAATTCTCTCACCTTGGATAGTGGTACAGTTCCTTTAATCATAGAATTGGTAACTTACTGACACTTGGCTGTTCATGATTGATGCCTTTAGGTTAGTTACACATAGTTAATTAAAATTAATGTTTACCAACTAACTTACTATGTATCTTGGCAATAAATGTACTTGATATTTACTGTCAAACTACAGATTATTATTATGTGTATGTCTATTACTGGAAGGGCAAAAACAGCTTTGTATGAGATGGAAATTATCGGAAAAACAGGAAACTAGAAAGCTAATATTTCTGTTTTGACTATTTGACTATTTGTAGCCCATATATTTTTTAAATAATTATTTTTTGAACTATTTTAGATTTACCTGAAAATTGTGAAGATAGTATGGAGAGTTCCCAATATTCCATGTCCAGTTTCCTCTGTTATTAACATTAATGTATGGTACATTACTATTAACTAAAGTCCATAGTTTATTCAGTTTTCCTTAGTTTTTACCTAATGTCCATAGTCTGTTCCAGGATTTCATTCAGGATACCATGTTACATTTAATAGATATGTCTCCTTAGGCTCTTATTGGCTGTGACAGTTTCTCAGACTTCCCTTGTTTTTTATGACCTTGACAGTTTCGAGGAGTACTTGTGAGTATTTTGTAGACTATCTCTCTACTGAGATTTGCCTTACATTTGTCTCATAATTATCCTGGGCTTATGAGTTTTAGGGAGGAGAATCACAGAGCTAAAGTGCCACTTCATCACATTGTATCAATGGTACATGCTATCAAAATGACGTATCACGGTTGATATTCACCTTGATCATCTGGCTAAGGTAGTGTTTGTCAGTTTCTACACTCTAAAGTTATTCTTTTCCCTTCTTTCCATAGTACTCTTTTGGAAGAAGTGTGCACTCCACACTTGAGTGGAGACCTATATACTTTTACAAGTGAATAAAATGGAATTTATAATTTTGAAAGCATGCACTGTTAAAAAATGAAATAATGAAAGTCCTGTTGAGTTTTAGCATCTTGAAACTTTGAACAGTTAAGATTCTATTCTTGGAATCTTTGTAGGAATACTCTCTGTGTGATACCATTTGGATACTCTCTGTGGGTAACTAAATTTTCCCAGTTTTTTAATTTTTTTTTTTTTTTTTTTTTTTTTTTTTTTTTTTTTTTCCGGTACGCGGGCCTCTCACTGTCGTGGCCTCTCCCGTTGCAGAGCACAGGCTCCGGACGCACAGGCTCAGCGGCCATGGCTCACGGGCCCAGCCGCTCCGCGGCATGTGGGATCCTCCCGGACCAGGGCTCGAACCCGTGTCCCCTGCATCGGCAGGCGGACTCCCAACCACTGCGCCACCAGGGAAGCCCCCAGTTTTTTAATTTTTTAAAAAAAATATTTATTTGGCTATGCTGGGTCTCAGTTGTGGCATGTGGGATCTTTGCTGCCACATGCGGGATCTTCGTTGCGGCACGTGGGCTCTTAGTTGTGGCATGCAGGATCTAGTTCCCTGACTAGGGATGGAACTTGGGCCCCAGACATTGGGAGTGCAGGGAAGTCCTCCACCAGGGAAGTCCTCCTAATTTTTTAGATTATTTGACAACCCCTTATTTATTAGGCATTATGCTGAACTCTGGGAAAAGAAATCTGAGACATCATCCTTGCCCTCAAGAGGTTTAAGTCCCATCATAGATTCCACGTCCTGAAAGCCAATACTTTCTTCATTTCTCTTGCTATGGTATCTAGAATATTTGAAAATTCAAATTAATCTTCTAAAACTAGCTATCCTCATGCCCCCAGCTAACATCATATTAAATGGTGAAAGGTTGGAAGCTTTTTCTCTAAGGTTATGAACAAGACAAGGTTGCCTAATCTCACCACTCCTATTCAACATAATACTGAAAGTCTGGGCTTCCCTGGTGGAATAATGGTTAAGAATCTGCCTGCCAATGCAGGAGACCTGGGTTCGAGCCCTGGTCCAGGAAGATCCCAAATGCCGTGGAGCAACTAAGCCCGTGAGCCACGACTACTGAGCCTGTTCTCTAGAGCCCACGAGCCACAGCTACTGAAGCCCACGTGCCTAGAGCTCATGCTCCACAACAAGAGAAGTCACCACAATGAGAAGCCCGCACACCACAACGAAGAGTAGCCCCCCCCTCTGCAACTAGAGAAAGGCTGCGTGCAACAACGAAGACCCAAAGCAGCCAAAAATAAATTAATTAATTTTCTTTTAAAAAAAGAGAAAAGAATCAAAATCAAATTAAATTAAATTTTTTTTAAAAAATACTGAAAGTTCTAGCCAGAGCAATCAGGCAGAAAAAGAAATAAAAGTATCCAAATCAGAAATGAAAAATAAATAAAATTGTCTCTTTTTGCAGATGACATGGTTTCACGTATAGAAAATCCTAAAGACTCCATCAAAAAACAAAAATACGCAACTCTGACATCAATGCTCTGCTCACATCCCCTCAGCTCACCCCAGAGGTCAGCTGTGTTTGGGTAGACAATTTGCTTACCTCCAGCGACTCCTTACCTTAAGTATTTCTCTGCCTGAGGGCTCCTAGGGAGTTAAAGTCCCAGGAGCACATCTTCAACCATTAATGAGTGGATATTGATGTGAAAATACTCCCACTTCCTTGTCCTTTGTTGGGACTACTTCAACTGTGTTTTACACAGCCTCCCAGAGAGTCCACAGTGGTAGTGAAGGCCAATTGCTCACCCCAGTAACCTTTGCAGTAACAATGCACCACCTTGCCCTGTCTCCTTCCATTTTCTGTCTCACTTCCCCTCTCTCTCACCCTGCTTCCGTGGTCACTCCCCAAATAAACTCCTTGTACCCAAATCCTTAATGCAGAATCTGCTTTTGGATGAAACTCAAAGGAAGACATCTCAGTTTTCCATTTTCTAAATTCAGTGTCAATATGTGAAACTTGTTTTACAGGCGTTCGTCGTGATGGCTCTCATATTGTTTCAGTCTTCGGTTTTTTTTTTTTTTTTTTGGCGGTACGCGGGCCTCTTATTGTTGTGGCCTCTCCCGTTGCGGAGCACAGGCTCCAGACGCGCAGGCTCAGCGGCCATGGCTCACGGGCCCAGCCACTCCGCGGCATGTGGGATTCTCCCAGACCGGGGCACGAACCCGTGTTCCCTGCATCAGCAGGCAGACTCTCAACCACTGCGCCGCCAGGGAAGCTCCAGTCTTTGCTTTTAATTGCTCTTTTTATAAAGGTAGCCTGAGAAACTGGAGAGTAGGACAGGAAGAAGAAAGAGGAAAAGTGGTGAAGAATTGAAAGCTAAGCTCTTTTACTTAAGTGAATAAGCCTTTTTGAAAAAGGAAGTAGCACTTTTCAAGTTGTAAATAAAATCAGTCATGAGGCAGAGGTGTGAGAGAACAGTGTGAACCACTGGATGGAAAGGATGGAAGATAATGTCATCATTGTTCTGACCCAAATACTCCTTTAAATATAATTTCTCTAAATCTGGACTCTTCTCATTATTGTCTCTTCTGGCCCCTACTCTGTACTCCCTTCATTCCTTCTTTTTAACTCCGTTTCTCATCCCCCTAGGGTGACACATCAACTCTTCAAATGAGAAAAGAGAGGGAGCTTTGAATAGTGCCAAAATCTACTGCTTTGTCTCCAAGCTGTGAACTTGGCTGGGCTGCCTGGAGATCAGCCCATATCTACCAATGCCAAGGACAGGCCAGGACCTGAGAGGAGCAAGTGTGGGGGGCAGAGGGAGATAAATATGTATCCAAACATTTACCCAAAGTGCTGTCTCTCCCACGCTGAATCTCAGCCAAGATTCAGACACGATGCTAATGATACTCTTAAACACTACCCTTTTCTTTCCTCCTAGTCTTCCCGTTCTCTGGAAGGATGGAATGTGGACCAGAAGTTCACCAAACAATAGAAAAACCTGTATTATTTCTCATCTAGATATTTTAATATCTTCTCTGGGAGAGGCCCTCCCAGAGACTGTCATGAAAAGTGAAGCAAAATTCTATCTCCTGGACACTGGAGTTTTGAGCCTGGAGCAAGAGATTGGACAACTGATAATCTGCTTAACGCTCTTCCCCCAATATCTTAACACAGGTTAACACACACAGACACCTGACAGGAAGTCACAACATCACACAACTCCTAGGAGCAAGGATCTTTCCTGACCTCAGCACTAACTTTATAAAATGTACATAGATTGTTTCTTCTCTCACTCAGTGACTTTGAGTATACAAAGGTTATTCTGGTAAGAATGGATGCGGCTTATAAAACTGGAATATTAATTCAAGGAGACTAGGAGACCACTTACTGGTGTATGGAACTGGCTTTGGTGATGAAGCAAATGCTCTTAGTAACCTGCGCTATGTCCACTCAGCCCACCTTAGATTTTCGCTGCAAGAGTAGTGGATTTTCCGATGCGTGCTGACAGAGTCCCATCCCAAGTACCCTCTTCATCTCTCTGGCTTTCTTTTCCAAGTCTTTCTCTGAAGCAGTGGGAGCCTATACAGTGTGCAGGAAAAGCTCAAAATGTAAGGAAGAAATGCCCCCCAGGTATGCTTCAACCAACGGGGCATGGAAGCCAGGGGAAAATGCTTCAGCCTCCCATTCATTGGAGGAATAATTCTAAGGTGTATTCCACAAGGTTCTTCAGAGGATCCTCAGAAACTTGAGCTCTGTTCTCCTCAGTGGTAATAGTTAGCTAATAGCATAGCTTTCACTGACTTTATCCAGTCTTTCTTTTTCTTTTTCTTTCTTTCTTTCTTTCTTTCTTTCTTTCTTTCTTTCTTTTTCTTTCTTTCTTTCTTTCTTTCTTTCTCTATTCCTTCCTTCCTTTCTTTCTTTCTTTTTCTTTCTTTCTTTCTTCCCTTCCTTCCTTTATTTCTTCCCCCTTCCTCTCTTCCTTCCTTCCCTCCCTCCCTCCTTCCTTCCTTCCTTTCTTTCTTTCCCTCTTTCTTCCCCTTTCCCTTACTTCCTCCCTCCCTCCCTACCTTCCTCCCTTTCTTTCTTTCTTTTTACTGAGGTATAATTGACATACAACATTATATTACTTTCAGGTGTGCAACATGGTACACTATTTGTATATATTGCAACATATCACCACAATAAGCCTAGTTAATGTCTGTCACCATACATAGTTACAAATATTTTTCTTGTGGTGAGAACTGTTGAGAATTACTCTCTTAGAAAAGTTCTTTTTTTTACAGTGTAATAAACATAATTTATTTCATCAAAAATTACTATATCATAATAAACATCATTTATTTCACCATATGTTCTTGGGTATACCATGGGTTGTCCTGATAGTTGCATTCAGCTCTTCATACCTCAAGGAAACAGTAACACCCTGTAGGTTTCTGGATGATACCCAGGTCTTTCACTTTTCAGTTTAATTTACTGACCTTTTAAAATAATAACTTTTTACTCCTGTTCCACCTCATAGCAATTAATAGTTGATGAATGTTTAAGTGTACATAAAGTCAGGTGACATGACTCGTGAAATGTATCCTTATGAAGAGTTATTGAAATCTATCCAGGCTTTCTTTAAGCCCAGTAGTAGTTAATTCATAAATGTGAGATATACCAGGTATATATACAATACTGATGATTATGGAATGGGATAGCTCGAGAAGATTCATATGAGGCCAAGAAAACTTGGGACATATATGTTTATAGAATGGATTCTTCAGGGAGATTGACCTTTATGAGGTTTCTATAGTTCTCCAACTCAAATTCTTTTCTTATTGCTTTTCTAGCACCCTTGTCTATAACGAAATACTCACTAGGGTTGTTAAGAGTTAAAGCTGGGTATGAAATGATAGATTTGGCTTATTTTACTGACTTGATGCTTTTAGAGTACAGGAAAATTGTAAAAAAGACTTTGAGATAAAGAATATGCTATGCTTTTTAAAAAATATGTTAACTTATTCCAAGTATATTATAATAGAAGTCAGTAGGGGAAATAAGATTTGATATATAATTGTTAGCTTTTTCTGCTGAGAATTAATATAATATGTAAAATTGGGTCATTCTACGTGCCTTTTTAAAAAAATACTTAACACCTAAGTGCTACTTGGATGTTTAAGATTCTTAGAGGTTTTTGGTTCGGTAGCAAGACAAAAATTCTTCTTTCACTTATTGTGTGTCAGAGATCTTGGAGAAACATGGACTTGAGAAGCCAATTTCATTTGTTAAAAACAGTCTAGCTCAGAAGGGGCATGCAAGCTGATGGTTAGATTGACCAGGCGCACTGGTTGGAAGTAATAAACAAAATTAATTGAGAATTGTATATGATTAAAAATAAGTACTGCTCTTTTTCTTTTTTAAAACTTCTTTGGGTTATAATTGACCAAAAATAAATTACACATATTTAAAGTATAGAATCTGATGTTTTGATATAGGTATGTACCTATGAGACCATCACCTCAGTCAAGATAATGAACATATCTGTCATTCCTAAAAGCTATCTCTTGCTCATTTATAATCCCCTCCCTCCTCCTGCTTCTCCCCTTCACACCCCCATCCCCTCCCCAGGCTACCACTGATCTATTTTCTGTCTCTACATATTACTTTGCATTTCCTAGAATTTTATGTAAATGGAGTCATGTAGTACACACTTTTTTTGGCTTCTTTCACTCAGCATAATTATTTTGTGATTCATTCATGTTGTATCATGGATCAATAGTTTCTTCCATTTTATTTCTCTCAGCAACTTTAAAACGTGTAATACAAATAGTATTATTAAACATAGTCGCCAAGCTGTATATTACATCTCTATGACTTATTTATTTTATAACTGGAAGTTTATACCTTTTCACCCCCTTCACCCATTTTGCCCACCCCTACCCCTCACCTCTGGCAATCACCAATCTGTTCTCTGTATCTATTGGCTTGGTTATTTTATTTTATTTTTTTAGAATCTAAGTGAGATCATATGGTAGTTGTCCTCCTATGTCTGACTTATTTTACTTAGCATAATGCCCTCAAGATCCATCCATGTTGTTACAAATAGCAAGATTTCATTCTTTTTTTATGGCTGAATAGTATTATGTCACATTTTCTTTATCTGGTCATCATTTGATGGACACTTAGGTTGTTTCCATGTCTTGGCTAGTGTAAATAATGCTGCAGTGAACATAGGGTGCATATATCTTTTCGAGTTAGTATTTTTGTTTTCTTTGGATAAATACCCAGAAGTGGAATTGCTGGATCATATGGTAGTTCTATTTTTAAATTTTTGAGGAAACGCCATACTGTTTTCTACAGTGACTGCACCAGCTTACATTCCCACCGACAATGCGCAAGGGTTCCCTTTTCTCCACATCCTGGACAACATTTGTTATCTCTTGTTTTTCTGAAAATAGCCATCCTAAGAGGTGTAAGGTGATATCTCACTGTGGTTTTGATTTGCATTTCCCTGATGATTAGTGATGTTGAGAAACTTTTCATGTTGCTGTTGTCCACCTGCATGTCTTATTTGTAAAAACGTCTATTCAGATCCTCTGCCCATTTTTAAAATTGAATTGGTTTGTTTTTGCTTTTTTTTTTTTAACTTTTGAGTTGTATGAGCTTTTTTAAAAAATATATTTTGGATATTAACCCCTTATCAGATATATGATTAGTAAATATTTTCTCCCATTCACTGACTTTTTCATCTTCCTTCTCTCAATAAGCTTACTCACTTCCCTCCTATTTTCTGGAGTCATCCAGAAAATTAATTACCTAAACTCAAGTCCTTACTTCAGGCTCTGCTTTTGAGGGACCCCCAAACTAAGACAGCAATACCAGATATAACCCTAGAAAGCAGACCTCAGGATAGTATTCTGAAAATGGTTTATTCACCAGTTAGATGGAAACAAAAACTCCATTGCTGGTGGTGATTGTAACGTCCATACCTCTGGCATAAATACCAAACTCTCAACTGTGGTGGATAGGATGTAGAAGAAGAGGGAGCTTTGCTTTTCCAGTATCTCTAATACTGGCATGAAAAGGGGCAATGGTAATTACACATGGAGTGAAATTGGACGGCTTTTGTAAACTGCCTTAGAAGCCTTGAAGAATGATTTAAAGGAAAAGAGAGATAAGTTCAGTCCAGCCAACTATCAACTCATGGCATTTTGTGAAAATCAGAGTCCTCCGTTACAGACAGTAAGGAGATCCTGTGGCAAAAGGGCAGGCTGTGCTGAAAGCCAGGTTCCGAATTTAATATTAAGAGTGACACAATGGCAAAGGAGACTGAACATGAGGGTCTCCCTGCTCAAGCGACAGCTTTGAAAGAGAAAGACCAGGACCCCAACACCTGGAATGTAGGCATCAGTGAGGAAATGTATGCGGACCTTAAACCCTGGATGCTCTTGAGTCATGGAGGCTGTAGAAGCCAGTCTCCTCCCAATGGCTAGAGGACAGCAGTCTCCCCTTGCCTCAAGAGGATAAACATCTCCCTGAGAGGAAGGACTTACGAGATGATGCTGTCCTCCTTGGGATCCCCTCCACTGACTCCTCCACTTGCTTTCAGATTGATGATGTGAATCAGGACCTAGAATATGGTAAGAGGGAGGTACAGTCTCTGCTATGGGAAGAAATAACAATGAAAGAATTACAGTATCTGGTTAGTATGTACTGACAGGAATGAGGGAAAGATCTATGGGAATAGATTAAAAAGTGTTAAATTGAATAGTGAGTGGGCTATAAGGATCAATAGGGGAGAGTTTATTGGAAAATGTAATATGACACAGGATTTAACATCCTTTCAATTGTCCCTGGAGCTTGTCCCAACACAGTGCTAAGATGGTGCTTGGAAGCTTGGACAAGACAATGACGTAGAGATGCCAGAACTACCATCAGAGTGTAAAGGAACAGGTCAGAAGGCTCAAGGAGGTAGCACATTAGAATGAGCTTTTTATGTGAGACCCACTCTTTGACTGTTTCCCAGAATACTCCCTTCGCTAGGGCAATAAGAAATGCACTAGCCAATCTACAGATTCAATGCAATCCCTATCAAACTACCACTGACATTTTTCACAGAACTAGAACAAAAAATTTCACAATTTGTATGGAAACACAAAAGACCCCGAATAGCCAAAGCAATCTTGAGAACGAAAAAAGGAGCTGGAGGAATCAGGCTCCCTGACTTCAGACTATACTAAAAAGCTACAGTAATCAAGGCAGTATGGTACTGGCACAAAAACAGAAAGATAGATCAGTGGAACAGGATAGAAAGCCCAGAGATAAACCCACGCACATATGGACACCTTATCTTTGATAAAGGAGGCAGGAATGTACAGTGGAGAAAGGACAGCCTCTTCAATAAATGGTGCTGGGAAAACTGGACAGGTACATGTAAAAGTATGAGATTAGATCACTCCCTAACACCATACACAAAAATAAGCTCAAAATGGATTAAAGACCTAAATGTAAGGCCAGAAACTATCAAACTCTTAGAGGAAAACATAGGAAGAACACTCTATGACATAAATCACAGCAAGATCCTTTCTGACCCACCTCCTAGAGTAATGGAAATAAAAACAAAAATAAACAAATGGGACCTAATGAAACTTCAAAGCTTTTGCACAGCAAAGGAAACCATAACCAAGACCAAAAGACAACCCTCAGAATGGGAGAAAACATTTGCAAATGAAGCAACTGACAAAGGATTAATCTCCAAAATTTACAAGCAGCTCATGCAGCTCAATAACAAAAAAACAAACAACCCCATCCAAAAATGGGCAGAAGACCTAAATAGACATTTCTCCAAAGAAGATATACAGAATGCCAACAAACACATGAAAGAATGCTCAACATCATTAATCATTAGAGAAATGCAAATCAAAACTACAATGAGATATCATCTCCCACCAGTCAGAATGGCCATCATCAAAAAATCTAGGAACAATAAATGCTGGAGAGGGTGTGGAGAAAAGGGGACACTCTTGCACTGCTGGTGGGAATGTGAATTGGTTCAGCCACTATGGAGAACAGTATGGAGGTTCCTTAAAAGACTACAAATAGAATTACCATATGACCCAGCAATCCCACTACTGGGCATATACCCTGAGAAAACCAAAATTCAAAAAGAGTCATGTACCAAAATGTTCATTGCAGCTCTATTTACAATAGCCCGGAGATGGAGACAACCTAAGCGCCCATCATCGGATGAATGGATAAAGAAGATGTGGCACATATACACAATGGAATATTACTCAGCCTTAAAAAGAAATGAAATTGAGCTATTTGTAATGAGATGGATAGACCTAGAGTCTGTCATACAGAGTGAAGTAAGTCAGAAAGAAAAAGACAAATACCATATGCTAACACATATATATGGAATTTAAGGAAAAAAAAAATATCATGAAGAACCTAGGGGTAAGACAGGAATAAAGACGCAGACCTACTGGAGAATGGACTTGAGGATATGGGGAGGGGGAAGGGTGAGTTTTGACGGGGCGAGAGAGAGTCATGGACATGTACACACTAACAAACGTAGTAAGGTAGATAGCTGGGGGGAAGCAGCCGCAAGGCACAGGGATATTAGCTCGGTGCTTTGTGACAGGCTGGAGGGGTGGGTTGGGGAGAGTGGGAGGGAGGGAGACGCAAGAGGGAAGACATATGGGAACATATGTATATGTATAGCTGATTCACTTTGTTATAAAGCAGAAACTAACACACCATTGTAAAGCAATTATACCCCAATAAAGATGTTTTAAAAAAAAAAAAAAAAGAAATGCACTAGCATTTTTTAAAACCTCAGTGTCATTGTTGTCTATGAACCAGGGTTCATGGAATAAAAGGCTGCCACAGAATTGGGTTCCCTAGGGTCAATAGGATTGAAAAAATTCCATGATATTAAAGGCCAAGTAGCTGTACTTAAACATCAAAGGCATAATTACTATAATAGGCAATAAGATTAGAAGGGTAACCAGGGTGCCTGGACCCAGGGATTTGGAGTAATTGCTAGTAGACCTTTATGTTCCTAGGGATAAGATAGATAGTCAGCCTGCAAAAGTAATACTTGACTTTCATATTCAGAAAAAATTAAAAGCAGGTGAGTAGCAGGCTAAGATCAGCAACCATAATAGAAAATCATAATCCTTTGTTGAGTTTCTGTATCTGAGATAGTTCTCAGACCCAGACCCACTGCCTGAGGGGGAAGCCTGATCCCTCTTGAGGAAAGACCCTGAAACTCCATTATAAATATATACATTAACTCTTCAGTTCTTCCCCTAAAAAAGCCTATGACCCTTTACCCAAACCTTTCAAGGGCTGTTAGATACAGAATTTAAGGTGACACTAATAACAGGGAACCTAAATGCCAACATGGCCCTGTCAGTAAAGTGGGAGCTTAAGGAGGTCAGGGGATAAGTGGAGTCCTGGTACAAGGCATCTCCAGGAGGCTTGCAGGCCAGCTTATGGTTACTCTCCCAATATCTGAGTGCATAACTAGGATGGATATACTTAGTTATTGAACTTTGTATTCCTAACATTTCGAAAGAGGTACAGCACAAATTTGGTCCTTAATTTTGGAGGCAGCAGATACCACATGGGGTATACTGTTCCAAACCATTTATTGAGTGACTCAGAAATTTTCCAATTACAAGTAGGGTCCAAAGCAAGAGAAGACTCTACGGCAGCTTCAGGCAGTGGTACAAGCTTCCTTGTATCTACGTGACCCGACAGATTCAGTGGTGCTAGAGATATTTAACAAAAGAGTGGCAACTCAGAGATCTGAGATTCTGAGTCAAGACATGACTTCTGCTACAGGGAACCACCCAGTGTTTGAAAAACAGTTTCTGTTATATTCCAGGGTCCTAGTAGAGACTGAAAACCTGACCCTGTGACATCAAGTGACTGCAACTGGAAATGTCAAAACATCTAAGTTACAAGGTGAGCTTGCACGGCAGCAATTCATCATGTGATAGAAATGGTACATACAGGATGGAGCCTGAGAAGGTCCAGGAGGCACAAGTAAATTTTATAAACAGGTAGTCAGATTCTCATGTCACTACCCTCTGTTGCATCAGTGAGTCTCTATCAGTCCACACCCACGGCTTCATGGGATGTTCCCTGTGACCAAGTGATAGAGGAAGAAAAAAATCTGAGCCTATTTTAAAGATGGCTTGGCTCAATATGTTGGTACAGGTGCAAATGGTCTGCTATTGCATTATACCCCATTCACAGGTAGCCCTAAAAGACGGTGATGAAGAGAAACTCTCACAGTTCTCAGAGCATGGAGGAAGAACTAGCCTAACATAAGGTTATATATGCTCTCTTGTGCAGTGGTGAATTATTAGGCTGATTTGTCGGAGGCCTAGAATGAGCAAGATTATAATATTTAGTATAAAGAGATTTGAGGAAAAGGCATGTGTAAGTACCTAAAGGAATAGAAACAAATATGCACAGCTATATGTCTCACACTAACGTCTATCATAAAGCATCTATCACTGAGTAGGCTCTTAAAAACCAGGCAGACAGGATTCTCCTCAGGTAAATGTCAGCCAGTCTCTATTCTTTTTTTTTAATTAATTTTTATTGGAGTATGTTTGCTTTACAATGTTGTGTCAGCCTCCACTGCACAACAGAATGAATCAGCCATACACATACAGATATCCCCTCCCTTTTGGACTTTCCTCCCATTTGGGTTAAGCCAGCTTCTTTTCTTGACACCTCAGTGCTAGTGCGATGAACGCATGAAAATCGTAGCCTTGTTGGCAGGTAGAGAGACTATACATGGCCCTAATAGTATTGGCTGCTTCTCACCAAACTGACATAGCTACTGCTTCTGCAGAAGTTCTGACTTGTCAGCGACAAACACCAGTACTAAGCATTGGGAAGGGTATCAATCCTCAAGGACACAGCCAAGCACTTAGTGGCGAGTTTATTACATCAGATCTCCCCACCCCCACCCCACAGAGGAGGAAGCAGTTCATCCCTACAGGAAGCATCTCCTATTCTGGATATGTGCTTGGCTTCCTTGCTTATAGTATATCTTTCAGGATTATTATCTGAGAGCTAAGATTAGTTTGGGACAACATCCCGCATGGTTGAGAGTTGTCCTACAGGATGTGGTATATGCATTTAGCCAATGACCAATATAGGGTGCTGGGTACCAACAGCTAAAATACATGAGTCTGGAAACCAAGGAGGGGAAGTAGGAATGGCTCCTCTCACCATCATACCCAGTAACAGAAATACTTGCAGAATTTGTGCTTCCTATTCCCATGTCCCTAGGCTCTATGACATTTTTAGGTCTTGGTTACTGCTAAAGGTGGGAGAAAGAAAATCACTTCTAGTAGGGGACACAGTAAGAGTCTCACAAAACCTATAGCTGTGACTACCACCTGTTCACTTTGGCTCTTTATTCCAGAAGATCAGCGCTTAAAGAAAGGCACTTTTTATACTGGCAGGGTAATTGATCCAATTATCATGAGCACCTAGGATTTTTGGTAAATAATGGAGAAAAGGAGGAGTCTTTCTAGATCATAACATGTTCACTGGGATTCACCTTATACTTCCATGCTTGGTGATAGCACCGAATGAAAACTTGTAGCAACCTCAGCCTGACATGGGAAAAGCTTAAACCCCTCAAGGTTGAAGGCCTGGGTCTCCCCGCCAAGCAAATAACTTATACCAGCAGAAGTGTTTGCTAAGGGTAAGGAATGTAAAATGGGTGGTGGAGAAGGGACCTGATGAATGTGTTATGGCCTTTGGACCAGTTGCAGCAAGGGACATCTGCTTGCTACACTAACTCTCTTGCCTTAACTCCTTTTGAAAATTAGCAGCTGGCCGTGACCTTAAAGAACTGGTGGTAGAATGGACTTTACACACGGCAAAAAATGTATCTGAAAGGTGCAAGTCATAGACTACAGCAGATAGTTTTGGTGTACTGTGCCACTTCCTTTGATTTCAGCTGCAGAGGTGCTGGACAGTTCCTACACAGGCCACAGTACCCCTCAAGTGCCTGCTGCTAACTCACAGCTCTCTCCAAAGCCCCAGGAGCTAAACCCGTACTGAATGACCAGACACACAGGGAAGTTAATTCCCCTGAGAGCCACCCTCAACCGATGAGTGAAGCGATATAGTGGATAAATATGTCAGCCTTCTGTCCCAGCAGGGAAAATTTTGATATGCATTCTACACGGCTCCTCAGAGAGTCCTTAGTGAGATTGAGTCCCAATTGATCAAAGAGGTAGTCAGATCAATAATGTATCTTCTAATGGCTTTTCCTTCTTATGTTTGTCAATTTCTCTGGCTCCCACAATCACCTACCAGGTAAATTACCTGATTCAGTCTCTGCTTTCAAAGCAGGTTGATAAACCAGTTAGCTGCCGGTTGATCATGATGTTTATAGAAAAATTTGGCTTTGTTAATAAAGGAAAGACTAATAATATTTTTGGTGGATGAAGTCAACTAAAATTCAGAAACAAACAGTTATTAAACATTTGTTATGGATTGTGCACTTTAGAAGGTATTCAATACTATTTTCAATTGATTGATGTGACAGAGATGAGTTTTCTGAGCTCAAGGGGAAGGAAAAAAAATAACAAAGAGGTTAAAAAGAGAAGGAAGCACATAGCAAGACATCAATGAATGACAATCAAACTCATTTATGGTGATGTCTACCAGCTTGTAGCCATCTGGATTTATCTGGACAGATTCGAAACCTGACTTAGGATTATACTGTGTACCATGCTTTGGGTTCGTTAAAAGGTGAAAGTGAAGGTTGGGACATGATTGATTTGTGGTATATCCAAATAAATGTAACAAAATTATGTTCTAAAAATACAAGATAATTCACCATGTAATATGTGAGAAATATAAGAAACCCTCAAGATCATTTGGGCAATGTCTTTGCTTTAAAGATGAAATAAAAGAGGTAGCTTAGTGGCACAATCAGGCCTGGACTATCAGGATTCTGATACTCTTTCCAATTATACTTGGAGCCTTGCATTAAGAGAAGAGTGGTCATTTGAAAAATGTTTAACACAAAATATTTTCTGTATTTGTGTGAAGTCTTACACAGATCTACTGTGTTTATTGATTCTGCTGGAGTTCAGTTGCTGGTAGACAGTCTCTGTTGATTCCAAGTTCCTTATGCAACTAAGCCTTGTTGCATGACCTTAGATTAAGTCCCATTCAAGTCCTGAATGTTTCTAAGAGGCTTAACAATGTGATGCAGATGAGAACAAAAGGTTCCTTGGAGATCACCTGGCCAACCCCACTTGTCATGCATTTTTGTAGATATTTAATACCTTTTTTTGTGTGTGTGTGGTACGCGGGCCTCTCACTGTTGTGGCCTCTCCCGTTGCAGAGCACAGGCTCCGGACGCGCAGGCTCAGCGGCCATGGCTCATGGGCCCAGCCGTTCCACAGCATGTGGGATCTTCCCTGACCGGGGCACGAACCCGTGTCCTCTGCATCGGCAGGCGGACTTTCAACCACTGCGCCACCAGGGAAGCCCTAAAACCATTCTTAATTTACTGGCTGATTTGATCTCTATGACTCTTCTGGCACAAGTGGGATGGAGGAGAAAAGAAAAAAGAACATTTCCTCACTTCTTCCTTCTTTCAAACCTCAAATCCAGATGTTCTCTATAGTTAACGATGACCTGGGGTAGAAAATGACTGTTTCACCTCCGCAAAGGAAGCATTCAAAAAATGCTTGTTGGTTGATGGAACAGCATTCTCTCATTGTTCTCTAAAATGGATTTCCCATAAGTAGTAAGGATGTCTTTCACTGAAGAAATCAGTGTCCACTTTTTTTTCTATTGTGCTAAAACATGCATAACATAAAAGTTACCATTTTAATCATTCTTAAGAGTACAATTCAGTGCATGAAGTTATTTACATTGCTGTGCAGTCATCACCACCATCCACCTCTGGAACTTTTTCAACTTCCCAACCTGAAATTCCTCATTCTCACCTCCTTCCAGTTCTGGCAACCACCATCCTACTTTCTTTTTTTAAAATTGAGATATAATTGATATATAACTTTTTTATAGGAATATAAAAAAGTAGGAGATATCCTACTTCCTGTATCTATGAATTTGACTACTCTAGGTACCTCATATAAATGGAATCATACAGTATTTGTCCTTTTGTGACTGGTTTATTTCGCTTAGTATAATGTCTTCAAGGTTCATCTATATTGTAGCATGTAGAATTTTCTTTCTTTTTAAGGCTGAATAATATGCCTTTGTATATATATTCCACATTTTATTTATTCATTCATCTGTTGATGGACACTTGGGTGGCTTCCACGTTTTGGCTACTGTTAATAATGCCCCTGTGAATATTGGTGTACAAATATTTACGAATATGTCTTTGAGTCTTTGCTTTCAATTATTTTTGATACATCCTCAGAAGTGGAATTGCTGGATCATATATTAATTCTAAATTTAACTTCTTGAGGAACTGCTATACTGTTTTCCACAGTAGCTGCACCATTTTACATTCTTACCAGTGATGCACAAGGGTCCCAAATTTCTTCATATAACACTTGTTACTTTGTTTGTTTTTATAATAACCATTCTAATGAGTGTAAAGCAGTTTCTCATTGTGGTTTTGATTTGCATTTCCCTAATGGTAAGTAGTCTTGAGCATCTTTTTTTTTTTTTTTTTTGCGGTACGCGGGCCTCTCACTGTTGTGGCCTCTCCCGTCGCAGAGCACAGGCTCCGGACACGCAGGCTCAGCGGCCATGGCTCACGAGCCCAGCTGCTCCGCGGCACGTGGGATCTTCCCAGACCGGGGCACGAACCCGTGTCCCCTGCACTGGCAGGCGGACTCTCAACCACTGCGCTACCAGGGAAGTCCTTGAGCATCTTTTCATGTGCTTAGTGACCATTTGTATATATTCTTTGGAGAAATGTCTATTCAAGTCCTCTGCCTATTTTGCAGTTGTGTTGTTTTGTTATTGTTATTGTTGGGTTATAGTTCTTCATAAGTTCTGGATATTAATCCCTTACCAGATATATAATTTGCAAATATTTTCTCTATGGGTTGCCTTTTGACCCTGTTGGTGAAGTCCTTTCATGCACAAAAGTTTAAACTTTTGATGAAGTCCAATTTACCTGTTCTTTCTTTTGTTGCCTGGGGTTTTGGTCCACTAAGTTTTGAGTATGCATCTTGATCCTCATTTTAAAAAAAATTTTACCATTTAAAAAATTTGAAGTATAGCTCATTTACAATGTTGTGTTAGTTTCAGGTATACAGCAAAGTGATTCAGTTATACATATATATAAAATACATACGAAATTCTTCTGAAAAATAATACATATATATATTTTTAGATTCTTTACCATTATAGGTTATTACAAAATATCGAAGATAGTTCCTTGCACTATACAGTATGTCCTTGTTGTTTACCTATTTTACATATAGTAGTGTGCATATGTTAATCCAAAACTCCTAATTTATCCCCTTCCCCCCACTATCCCCTTTGGGAACCATAAATTTGTTTTCTATGTCTGTGAGTCTGTTTCTGTTTCGTAAATAAGTTCATTTGTATCATTGTTTTAGATTCCATATACAAGTGATATCATATGATATTTGTCTTTCTCTGTCTTCACATAATATGATAATTTCTAGGTCCATCCATGTTGCTGCAAATGGCATTATTTCATTCTTTTTTATGGTTGAGTAATAGTCCATTGTATGAAACATTCCATTCCAGTCCTCATTTTACTTCTTAATTTTAGGTACTGCTGCCTGGGGTTAATCTAGGTTTCCTGGAGCCTGAAGTATACACAATTTGGGAAGTTTAATGGAAAAATACAAAAAATGTTATCTTTATAAATTTTTACTAAATTTTATAATCATGGCATCACTCGTGAGGACACCTCCTGGAAGGAATCACGTGAGCCTCATTAGCTTCATCATTAATTGGTCTTTACAGTGACCATTACCACTTTCTTCTTCCCTCCTCCCACCATTTCTAACAATTCAGAAAGTGTGTAGGGGATTTGCAAGCCTGTGCGACATCACTGCAAATATAAATCATAGTTGAAAGATCAGTGTATGGAAATATTAGCATAAGAAATGTCTAGTTAGAGAATACCAGAACAGAGATTCTCTGATAAACAGCTTTAAACTATTGTTTGGTAAACCAGAGAGAACTGGGGTTTAAAATATCTAGGTCATAATTCTAGCTCTAACTGGTTTTTAAAATCTGTGCAACTCAACCTTTCTAATCTTTAATATGTGTAAAATAAGAGACTTGAAGTTCTCTTCCAGCTCTAATCCTCACAATTACTTTTACTTCCAGCCCATTCCTCTACTTGCTTTCAGTGACTGTTCCCCTGCATCAGCCTCTACTCCTGCTGTGCCCAAATTCTGCATTAAAAGCCCACTTCTCAGGTATCATTCCCTTGGGCCTGATGCTTCCATCTATGGATTACAACTGCTTCTCAAGGATAAGTTCTATCATGTCATAGATGACAACCCACCTAGACAGATGCTTCTTTTCACATACCGATGGCTTCTGGTCTTCTCACGTAAGCAATACTTACCTTCTCTTGTTGTATTCAAATTTGATTACTCTTTTTTCTTTTTTTTTTTAACATCTTTATTGGAGTATAATTGTTTTACAATGGTGTGTTAGTTTCTGCTTTATAACAAAGTGAATCAGCTATACATATACATATATCCCCATATCTCCTCCCTCTTGCGTCTCCCTCCCACCCTCCCTATCCCACCCCTCTAGGTGGTCACAGAGCACCGACCTGATCTCCCTGTGCTAAATGTGATTACTCTTATTACCTCTCCTATTCTATATTCAGTTGCAACTGAAATCTCCACTTAGGCGTTCCACAGGCATCTCAAAGATAACACGTTCTACCTTGAATTTATCACCTTCCCCCACCTCTTCCTCCTTCTCCAGTCCCTGTCTCAGGGGGAGCCCCTGACTACTCTCTCCTCCTCAGCCCCAGTGTCCTTTCTATTTTAACTTATGGTTGTTTCAGATCCATCCATTTCTTTTATTCTCACTGCCATATTTTAGGTCACTGGTCCATCCTCTCTTACCTGAGTAAGTGCAATAGCCTCCCAGCTAACTAGTCTCCATGTCTACAAAGTTGCCCACGTAACCCATTTTCCACAGTCACAAGAGTTAACGTTACTAAACTGTGAACGCGATTATTTCAGTCACCTGCTTAAAGCCCTTCAGTAGGTCTTCATTGCCTTTAGAATAAAGTCCCAACCTCTTTATCAAGGCAAATAAGTTCTCCCTCCCGAATAATCTTGCTACATACTCTGCCTCATATTTCGACATCCCATCAAACCCTTTGCTTCAGCCATATCATACCACTTGCTGTTCCCTAGATGGGTTATGCTCTCTCTCATCCCCAGGGCTTTGCCCTTGCTGTCCTCAGAGCCAGAAGTCCACATCTACTATCTCTCTTAATCCGAAGAACCCATCCTTCAGGAGTCCATTCAGACATGACCTTTTCACATGTGTGAAGCCTTCTCAACACTCCAAGGCTGGGTTAAGGGCCCCTCTCGTGAGTTCCTTTAATTAACACTTACCACGCTGTATTGCACTTTATTACTTGTCTGTCTTTCCCACTAGACTGCTAACAGAGACTGATTCTTAGTCATCACTGCAGCCTCAGCACCTGGCACACAATAGGCTTTTGAGAAATATTTCTGCATAAACCATCTCACGGGAGATACAGGTGCTAAACAAAGATTTCTTGCCTAACTAGCTTTTCCTCTTTTCTCTTATTGCACAACTTCTTTACTGAATTTTTTAAAAGTGTGATTCTGAGTGATGGGATTATGAGTGTATTATATTAGACTTTATATTTCTATGTATCATTCATAATTAAATAGAATTCTGTATCAGATGACCTGTTTTATCCCACTGTGGTCAGGTAGAACTATTTGATTCATGGAATGACACTGGGTGTCTATTGAGCAGAGTATTTAGGAAAAGGCTCCTCCTGGGCTATGCTGTATAGCAATGGCAGGAACTCTTGTGATGGGGTTCAGAGTGAACTACTAGTGGACCAGAGTTGCAACCTTTAACTCCCAAGTTAGACCACGAAGGGGCTGATAACACTCTTCAGAGGATGCACTTGAGGGATGAACAAGATTGGTGACTCAGTTGAGGCTACATGTTGGTCTTATTTCCAGTCCTATATTCTTTCCACTATATCATAGAGACAAAAACAAAAAACACCTTCTTTGCCCTAGCAAAAGTTAGCTATAAAAATTTAGGGAAACTTAGGAGCATTTGGAGCAAACACACTTCTGCATAGAATACAAAGGACACAAGGGTTCTAAAATGATTGTGAATATTCCATGCCTAGAATTTGATGAAATAACCCACCTTCTAATTCTCTTTAATTTCATTTAATCATTAGAGCTTAAGAAGGGAGCAAAATTTGCATGATATTTGTTTCTGGCTATCTGCTCCATTCAGGACCTTGGAACTAGACAACTTATTTTCTGAAAGTTCTGTTAGAGGGAAGGCTGAGTACTTAGCATCTGGGAAAAGAGGTAGCCAATTTCAAAATTCCTTTCTGGAATTCCAACAGTTCCAGAAGTATTTCAAGATCCTATTTGACCTTCATCTTGTACGTTTAGATTTTGTCACAAATACTTTAATATGGCCCCCAATCGGATTTGTTAATAATATCAGATTTATATGGTGGTTAGTTGCATGCTAAAGAGAAATTACATATTATAACAGGAGAGGATTCAGTCCTGCAAAACTGCATGACAGCATATTTTTTTTAAATAGGTACGATTCTATATTTTTAAAGTTTGTGTTAAGAATGCTCTAAAATGAATGATTTACTTCAACAGAGGACACTACGTTAAAAAAAAATTATTTGACCTGCAGAAGTAGAGATGTTAGGAGAAAATTAGTAGGAAATAACACATTTAGTAAGGTGAAAATGCACAAGTAATGACACATTTTAGCCCAGCTCCAAATCCTTAAGGACATCTTGTTCAGCTTCTGTTTTTCCCTTTACTTGCAGCCAAGTAGATTTCATATATAATTGTCTGGGGCTCCATTAGACTGGGAAGAAGTAGTGGTGCAATGCTGTACCAATTGACTGATGAAATGTGTCCTCTCCACATAGACACTTGGTGTTGAATGAGGGACAGTGCCTGGCACGTAGTCGGTCAGCCTAAGACACTCTAACAATCATGTTTGTGTGAGTTTGGAAGGAAGGGTCTGGGTAGGGGGTATCGTATTCCCCGCGACTTCATTACGCACGTCTCCGGTGCTGAGGCCATCGTTGGGAGGGAGCGGGATGTGAGTTTGCCGCTTTTCTTGGGGAAGAGCCACTTGGGCCCAGCGCACGCGATGATGCACGTGGAAAGGCTCGGTAAATCGGCACGCGCTCTACACACCGAAGGTGACCACGGCCCAGTTTTTTCTGGCACGCGCGCGGGACACGGGGCTTACCACGAGCCGGCCGGAGCTCGGGGCTCCCCGCCGCAGGGGTAGACACTCGCTGCGAGCCCCGCAAGAGGCACCCGCGCCGGTCGCCGGGCTGCGGGGCAGGCGGCGGCGCGGGGCGGAGCTTGGCTGCGGGGAAATGACGTCTCCACCCCGCGCGCTCCGCGAGCCCTGGTAACGGCGGCTCCGCAGCTCCCGCGTCCTCCTCCAGGTCCCCGCCTCCCCCCGCAGCAGCCCGCCCAGTCTCCTCCTCCCTCCGCACCCCACTAGGCGGCTGTCCCTCTGGGTGTCGGGTGGCAGCGGGACCTGCGGGGCCACGCTGCCCACGTCTCCCCTCGCCAGGCGCGAGCTGAAGAGAGGGTGAGAGCGGATAGGGCCCGGGGCCGCCGCCGCACCCCGGGCATTTGCCCCGCGCCGGTGTCGCCCGCGGCTTCGGGCTGGCGGGGCAGCCCCGTCCCTGGACGGCGGTGACTCGGGGTTCGCGGACCGGGGGGCGCGGGCGGCAGCGGCTGGCGGGCGTCGGGTGTCGGGTCCGGAAGCGTCCGCCCCGGCTCCTGCGCCCCTGTCGCCGTTGCTCGGCGGGCCGCCCCCCGAGCGCGGGCACTGGTGCCCTGGCCGGGGTCTGCCGGGAAGATGGCGACCCCGGGCATGAGCTGGCAGCAGCACTATTACGGCGGCTCGGCGGCTGGGGCGGCCAAATTCGCGCCCTCGCCGGCCGCCGCGCAGCAGGCGGGGCACTGCATGGACTACAGCCAGGACTTGCACCTGAAAATGAGCAAGAAAATCGCCCAGCTCACCAAGGTAAGGGAGCGGCTGCGGGGTGGGCACTGCGGAGACGCCGCGCGGGGCCCACCTGCCTGGTTGGGAGGCTGCGCGCCCTGCGCCCCGGGCGAGTTGAAAGGGGGCTGTTTTGGGGAAGCAACAGCCAGAGGCTTACCTCCTGTAACCGTTCAAACTTCGGTGCAACGCCGGTGACGTTAATTTAAACTAAATTAAACCCGACAGCAAAGCTGGGTTTATGGGACTTGCCCCCCGCTACCCTTTTGGGGTAAGCCAGCACAGAACAAATTAGGATCTACTTCTTTTACGGCACAATAATAAATCACTTTAGTTTTGCTCTCGTGCATCTGCCAAGGCTCCACGAGGCTTTACTGTAACTGTATAAAGTACAGTACCGTATTTACCCAATATGATCCGGAGTCTTCGAATTCCATCAGTATCTTTCACTGGTTACATAGTTAAGGGGAGAATAAATCCTGCTGAGCGATGTAGGAGGATAAAACATACCTAGCGTGCCATTTTCAGGATTTAATGAGTCATTCTTTATACTGACAGAATGTCAAACAAGGCTTTTTAGATGAATCATGTGTCTGCATTTACTTAAATGTTTCAATCTATCAGAAGATAATTTTCAAAGGGCAAATACGCCCGCAGATTTGGCCAATTGTAGTTTAGAATCGTCTTTGGATGGTGAGCTTTTTTTCTGCTTAAGGAAATGTTGATAATGAGAAACAGTTGGTATCTGTGAAGCAGGAGCAACTTAGATCAATTACATTGCTCTCTTTAGACCTCAGGAGCAATCTTTCAATACCCATTACGTGAGAAGTGATTCGTGGTTTCTGAAAGCTAGTAGAAGTGATAGACCTTAGTTTAGTGTTTAAGTGGAGTTGGCTAACCACTTGTTAGGAGTGTTGGTATGTGAAGAGAGGCTGGCATTGTGGGGTTTGCTACTAGATAACCTCTGAAGTCCGACTCTTTCAGCTCCAAGCAATTTTGCTTGTTGGTGTTTGTTTTATGTCAGCACCATCTCAGAGGTTGCTACGTGTCCAGTTTTTACTTTTTTTCTTTTGACTGAGGGTCCCCAAATTCGGAGAAGGGAAGGCCCAAGAAGGAACAGTAGTGTACCATCAGAGCATTTACACATTTGGGAGCTAAAAGCCAGGCTTTCTGAGATCATGTTTGGTCTTTAGAATACTGATGTCCAGAATGAAGCACATGTATATTTATTTGTTCTGATTTTCTCTTATAGTGTGTCCAAAACATCCATTATTTTTGTTTTAGGTTGTAACCCTGTAGGGCCCTGCTGTAAGTCATAGAAACACTCAGTAAGCTGGTAGTGGAACTGTGTACAATTTAACAAATGAAGTTTCTTTTCTCTCCAGCAAACTACTTTTCTTTTTACTTATACTTTTTCAATTTCCTGTTCTTTTATCAGAAAAAAAAATCACAACTGTGAAATGTTGGAGTACTACTAGAAGTGGCAATCACTTTCTTTACACTACCCACCTCAAACCTAACAAAGCAGGAGGCTGCCCTCTTGCCAGCGCTCTCATCACGGCTTGAGTGCTGTATCTAATCTTCCCTGAGTATTACTGGACTCTGATTTAGTGTTTATAGTTACAGTCTCTAAACACTCACGCCACCCTCTCTGCTAAGTGCCTCAGACATTTAATCTCACACTAGAGTTTCTCAGCCTCGACACTACTGACATTTTAGACTGAATAATTTCTTGTTGGGAGTGGGCAGGGCTGCCCTGTGCACTATAGGATGTTTAGCACCATCCCTGGTGCTACCTAGCAGCTTCTACTTGTAGTCCCCACATGCATACACAGTAGTGACAATACACATGTCTCCAGGCCAATTTATGTTGCCAAATGTTCCCAGGGGAGGGACGGGCAGGTGGAGAACCGCTGATTAACACTGAAATATCCCACCCTGTCTCTTAATCTCTGTTACTAAGACAATGCAGGAGAATGGAACAGTCTGATAATAGGGCTGTGTTTCAGCCAACACCCTTCAGTTTCTGAAACATACAATAAGACCTGCTTGCTTTAGGTACCAACTTGGAAACTGTCAGTTTTATAGTCACATATACTTATGGTAAATACCATAAGAATGATATCATGAGTAATATATTGACTGATAGAAATTTTACTGCTATCTGCTTTACAGAGTTTTCACTCATGAAGAGTTTATTAATAAATTCACACCAGTAGAGGTTTGTTAATAGAACTATGTTTGGAACTTGGCAATAGCTTGTATTTCAAAATTAGACATTATAAAGGTAACCATTAAAATAAGATTTTATTTCTTTTGGAAATGAGTCAGCAGAACTCACCTCTTCAATGTTATTGTTAGCATGGCTTGGGAATCTGACACACTGTCTTGAGTTAAAACTCCTGCTCTACCATTTTTTTTTTTTTTTCCTGTACGCGGGCCTCTCACTGTTGTGGCCTCTCCCGTTGCGGAGCACAGGCTCCGGACGCGCAGGCTCAGCGGCCATGGCTCACGGGCCCAGCCGCTCCGCGGCATGTGGGATCTTCCGGGACCGGGGCACGAACCCATGTCCCCTGCATCGGCAGGCGGACTCTCAACCACTGCGCCACCAGGGAAGCCCCAGTTGTTGCACTTTTGATATAGTTTAGTCCAGTTATCACTTACGGATGTAACTAGTATAAGGTTGGGTGTAAGGTTGCAAAGAGCAGGAACAGTTGCTTTGTGTTCTCTGTGCTTAGCATCAAACCATTCTTAAAAGTCTTCTTTTAATATCAAACTTATATGTCTCCTCCCAAGAACTGCCCTGACCAACCTGGGCCTTTTTGGGTTTGCCTTACTCTGAATTACTGTAACATTTATTGTCTGTACTTCTTATTTGATACTTAATAATACACATTTGCACACCATTTATTGTGTTTATAAATATACTTTGTTTCTCTAATTTGGCTGTAAGTTCCTCAGCTGTAGAGACTATATATTTCATGTAACCTTAATATGAATGTTTTGCACGTAGTGTTTTAAAAGCTTAATAAATATTTATTGAAGATAATGATGTACCACGTAATTTTGTTATATAGTAGAGTAAGTCAGTAAATATTTTTCAGGAGTTGTATCTGCTATTCTTCTGGATTAATGCTAGATCATTTCAGCTGAGTTAAATTACTCTTAAATATTTAAATATTTGGCTTCCCCTTAAACTGCTTCAAAAAGCTATATATTATTTTATTATTTTTGATGCAAAAATAAAAACATAAAGCACTTTGTCTAAAATACAAATATTATTTATCATTTCAAAAGGAAGATAATTTATATGCCAGATTCTTAGCAAATATGCAAAAATAGTCTTTTGATCATTTAATATTAACTCTGCTTTTACTATATTCAAAACCTGAATGTGTTTATATAATACCAAAACCAGTGAAATTTTCAAACAATTCTGTTTTCTCTATGTTAACTTCAACTGATTTCTCACTAGTTGGTTTGTTTGAATTACCTAAATACTGTTTCATAATAATATTTAGTTTTGGTTATGACTTGGATTGTTTCAGCTTGGCATATACCAAACGTAGCATCTTTTTTTCCCTCCTTTGTTACATTGCAGCTTTGTCATTCTATTATGCAGCAGCTTAGGTGTAATCTTTTGGTCATAGCTGAGTGGTTTGAATTAATTTCCTGTGTTTTACTAATGGGCACAAAAGCATGATATGCTATTAATCAATTGTCTAAAAACTTATAAATTGACTGCCTTTATAGTTAAAAGGTTTAGAGCTGGAAGAAACCATAGATTCTTACCAGCCTAACCCTCTCATTTTACAGGTATGGAAGTTGAGGGTGTAAAGTCATTTGAAGACTATATAGCTTGTCAATGGCAGATCTTGGATTCGAACCCAGGTCTCTGGAATGGTCTAGGAGAGGGGCAGCCATACTAGCAGGTCTCTTTTTGCTGTGTATGCCTTCCTTCTAACTAATATTACCCACTCAGCTCCTAAGAGGCCACGGAATTTTTTCCCCATGTTGGAACTATGTTTTGCTTACCATTTGAATCACAGACCTGATGAGAGTGAAACCCACCTGCCTCTTCCATACACTGCACAATTTCTGGATATGTGGGTTGTACAGTTTGTGACTGTGGCTTTGGTAGATTTGTAACAGCTATTTTTTTTATATTCTCAGATAAATGTCATAATATTTTCATGTTTTTATTAACAGCTTCAGTCGTTCCAGACTTTAAAAATTCTTTAATTAGGTTGATTTAGATACTGTCATACTTGGTGTCAAAGTTACTACTATGTGATTATTTTAATTATTTTTCTTTTGACTGCTTGCTTTCTTAATTGGATTGTTGGCTTAAGTCCCATTTCTGAGGGCAGTATGTTGGAAGTTTTCCAGTTTTTCTCCCTCTGACCCCTCTCTGTCTTATTTGTTTATGAAAATCTTGTGCTGTCTTCTAAATTGTCAACCTCTTAAAAAGTAGTATGAAGGATAAGGGTTCAGCAAAATTTGATTGGAACAATTTGTTTATTTTAATTAATAAGTAAATTTCTATGCTTTCTTAAAATTATGAGTATTTCTGAAATTTTCATATCTTAAATTTGAGATGAGAATGGAGTAACCTGGGTCTGTAAAGCCAGTTAACTTCCAAATGACAATAGGAGGTAATGGGGGTGGGGTAAGAGTGGTAAAGTACTGTTATTCTGCCCTTTCAATTTATGTTATGAGATTAAAAACCTCTTTTATCTGTGAGCAAATAAACTTGAATATTATGCCATGAAAATGGGATTGATGTGAATAATAGAAATGCCTTTTTTTTTTTTTTTTTGCGGTACGCGGGCCTCTCACTGTTGTGGCCTCTCCCGTTGCGGAGCACAGGCTCCGGACGCGCAGGCTCAGCGGCCATGGCTCACGGGCCCAGCCGCTCCGCGGCATGTGGGATCTTCCCGGACCGGTGCACGAAACCTGTGTCCCCTGCATCGGCAGGCAGACTCTCAACCACTGCGCCACCAGGGAAGCCCAATAATAGAAATTCTTAATTCCATATTTGTTTTTTCATTGGAGAAAGTTTCTATTCTTCAGGCTACTTTTGAATGAAAACAACAGTGAGTCTATTGGAATTGGTGTCCCCCATCCCTTTTGGGAGACAAACACCTGAGGAGAGATGGGAGAAAATTGCTAACTGAATTCAGTGTTTTTTTTTTTTTTTTAAATAAAAACTGTTTTATAAATATGTGGGGAAAATACTACTTTCAGGTGTGCTCTGAGCCATAAAGGTTTTGTTTTTTTTTTTTTACTTTAACTCCATAACTTAATGGTCCTTTAAAATATTTTGGAAAATAGTCTCTGACTGTCAATCAATTAATATATAGAAATGAATTTTGGAAACACCAATCTTTGCAGGTTGAGGATCACCAGTTATAGTCAGTTAAGTTTGGTATACTTAACATTTGAGACCAGAGCAAATATTTTAGAAAATAAACCTTTTATTTTTAGCGTTCTATTAAACTACAGCAGTGAGTACTGTCATTTGTAGGCCTCAAACTTATTTCATTAATGATTACATCTTTCTTTCCTACCAAAACTTTAACGAGAATGTATAAAAAGTAGTGAAGTTGAATATGTGAAAAATGTTTGTCCTATATCTTTTATTACTGTCATTTTGAGATATAAAGGGAGGCTGAGACTACCAAAGGACCTATAGTGGATGGAAAAACAAGACTTAGTGATTAACCATAATACTTGGGATTTGGATAATAGACTCAGCTACGCGGTAACACCTTATTTATTATAAGGGAGATAGTATTTTAATGACTTAAAAATTACTAATCTGTATTTCTTTATATGTACATCTCTGTTTTGAGGTTTAAGAAGGTTTGAAAATAAAATGTTGGTTCATAAAGTGCATTACTAATATTTAAATTATCAATAAAATTGCTAATTTTAGTAAAATATACAGATAAATCCCTATTCAAAATTGTTGGATAATGAATTATTTTAGTTAACAAGAAGTTAACCATAGGGATTAATGATTTTCTACCTTCCAAAATAATATACTTACATTCAAGTCATACCATTCATGAATTATGTAGAGTCCTTTATCACTTCCAGATCCTTGTTGATAATCAGTATATTTACAGATTAGGCCAGACATATACCAGTCCTTTGCCAAATGCTGAAACTTTATTTGTGAATAAATTGTTACTTTCTTTTTTTTTTTTTTTTTTTTTTGCGGTACACTGGCCTCTCACTGTTGTGGCCTCTCCCGTTGCGGAGCACAGGCTCCGGACGCGCAGGCCCAGTGGCCATGGCTCAGGCCCAGCTACTCCGTGGCATGTGGGATCTTCCCAGACCGGGGCACGAACCCATGTCCCCTGCATCGGCAGGCAGACTCTCAACCACTGCGCCACGAGGGAAGCCCTACTTTCATTTTTTATTTGCCATGTCTCTCTTCCTTATAAAATGAAGTGCGGAGTTTGGATAGTTACATACTCTAGATATTGGGCTTTCCTGTTGGAAAGATTTTGTTTATTCTGCTAAATGTGTGTCTGAGTGTTCACAGGTATTTGCATTTTTCATCCTGTTTCTCCTTAAGCACAGTCTTAACAGAATCTCATTTCTTTCAGAAAACATTTCATAACCAAAACACTAAATAGTGTTCTATTCATTTTTTTTTCTTTTTAAAATTTTTATTGGAGTATAGTTGACTTACAGTGTTGTGTTAGTTTCAGGTGTGGTGTACAGCAAAATGAATCTGTTATACATATATATATATATATCTCCATTCTTTTTTAGATTCTTTTCCTTTATAGGCCGTTACAGAGTATCAAGTAGAGTTCCCTGTGCTATTCAGTAGGTTCTTATTAGTTATAAATTTTATATATAGTACTATGTATATGTCAATCCCAGTCTCCCAATTTATCCCTCCTCCCCCCTTGCCCCCTGTCTGTTCTTCGATCTTTTGCCTAGTGAAGCACTATGTAAACAAAGTACAAGTAATTTTGAGAGGAAGTTGTGTATTTGTGTATGTTTAATATAATGATCTACTCAGAGCAACAAGAGAAGATATACTTAAATATGACTAAAATAGAGCATGTACATCTAAAAGGTTGGTAAACTTTTGTTGACTGTCTAGTCCTTGAAAGATACTGTGCTGGGCACTATTAATTAATACTATCAATTTATAGTACCGTTTTTAGCCTATATATTTTTCTCATTTTTTTCTGTAGACTTTTTTTTTAACAGCACGTTCTTATTAGTCATCATCTTTATACACATCAGTGTATACATGTCAATCCCAATCGCCCAATTCATCACACCACCATCCCCACCCGACCACAGCTTTCCTCCCTTGCTGTCTATACGTATTTTCTCTACTTCTGTGTCTCAGTTTCTGCTCTGCAAACCGGTTCATCTGTACCATTTTTCTAGGTTCCACATATATGAGTTAATATACGATATTTGGTTTTCTCTTTCTGATTTATGTCACTCTGTATGACAGTCTCTAGATCCATCCACGTCTCAGCAAATGACCCAATTTCGTTCCTTTTTATGGCAGAGAAATATTCCATTGTATATATGTACCACATCTTCTTTATCCATTCATCTGTCGATGAGCATTTAGGTTGCTTTCATGACCTGACTATTGTAAATAGTGCTGCAATGAACATTGGGGTGCATGTGTTTTTCTGAATTATGGTTTTCTCTGGTTATATGCCCAGTAGTGGGATTGCTGGATCATATGGTAATTCTATTTTTAGTTTTTTAAGGAACCTCCATACTGTTCTCCATAGTGGCTGTATCAATTTACATTCCCACCAACAGTGCGAGAGGGTTCCCTTTTCTCCACACCCTCCCCAGCATTTGTTGTTTGTAGATGTTCTGATGATGCCCATTCTAACTGGTGTGAGGTGATACCTCATTGTAGTTTTGATTTGCATTTGTCTAATAATTAGTGATGTTGAGCAGCTTTTCATGTGCCTCTTGGCCATCTGTATGTCTTCTTCGGAGAAATGTCTGTTTAGGTCGTCTGCCCATTTTTGGATTGGGTTGTTTGTTTTTTTAATATTGAGCTGCATGAGTTGTTTATATATTTTGGAGATTAATCCTTTGTCCATTGATTCGTTTGCAAATATTTTCGCCCATTCAGAGGGTTATCTTTTTGTCTTATTTATGGTGTCCTTTGCTGTGCAAAAGCTGTGAAGTTTCATTAGGTCCCATTTTTTAATTTTTGTTTTTATTTCCATTAGGAGATGGATCAAAAAAGATCTTGCTGTGATTTACGTCAAAGAAGTTTCTTCCTAGTTTCCTCTAAGAGTTTTATAATGTCCGGTCTTACATTTAGGTCTCGAATCCATTTTGATTTTATTTTTGTGTATGGTGTTAGGGAGTGTTCTAATTTCATTGTATTACATGTAGCTGTCCAGTTTTCCCAGCACCACATATTGAAGAGACTGTCTTTTCAACATTGTATATCCTTGCCTCCTTTGTCGTAGATTAATTGACCATATGTGCGTGGGTTTATCTCTGGGCTTTCTGTCTTGTTCCATTGATCTATATTTCTGTTTTTGTGCCAGTACCATATTGTCTTGATTACTGTAGCTTTGTAGTGTAGTCTGAAGTCAGGGAGTCTGATTCCTCCAGCTCCGCTTTTTTCCCTCAAGACTGCTTTGGCTATTCGGGGTCTTTTGTGTCTCCATACAAATTTTAAGATTTTTTGTTCTAGTTCTGTAAAAAATGCAATTGGTAATTTGATAGGGATTGCACTGAATCTGTAGTTTGCTTTGGGTAGTATAGTCATTTTCACAATATTGATTCTTACAATCCAAGAACATGGTATATCTCTCCATCTTTTGGTATCATCTTTAATTTCTTTCGTCAGTGTCTTATAGTTTTCTGCATACAGGTCTTTTGTCTCCCTAGGTAGGTTTATTCCTAGGTATTTTATTCTTTTTGTTGCAATCGTAAATGGGAGTGTTTCCTTAATTTTTCTTTCAGATTTTTCATCGTTAGTATATAGGAATGCAAGAGATTTCTGTGCATTAATTTTGTATCCTGCAACTTTACCAAGTTGATTGATTAGCTCTAGTAGTTTTCTGGTGGCATCTTTAGGATTCTCTATGTATAGTATCATGTCATCTGCAAACAGTGACAGTTTTACATCTTTTCCAATTTGTATTCCTTTTATTTCTTTTTCTTCTCTGATTGCCGTGGCTAGGACTTCCAAAGCTATGTTGAATAATAGTGGAGAGAGTGGACATCCTTGACTTGTTCCTGATCTTAGAGGAAATGGTTTCAGTTTTTCACCATTAAGAATGATGTTTGCTGTGGGTTTGTCATATATGGCCTTTATTATGTTGAGGTAGGCTCCCTCTGTGCCCACTTTCTGGAGAGTTTTTATCATAAATGGGTGTTGAATTTTCTCAAAAGCTTTTTCTGCATCGATTGAGATGATCGTGTGGCTTTTATTCTTCGGTTTGTTAATATGGTGTATCACATTGATTGATTTGCGTATATTGAGGAATCCTTGCATCCCTGGAATAAACCCCACTTGATCATGGTGTATGATCCTTTTAATGTGTTGTTGGATTCTGTTTGCTAGTGTTTTGTTGAGGATTTTTGCATTTATATTCATCAGTGATATTGGTCTGTAATTTTCTTTTTTTGTAGTGTCTTTGTCTGGTTTTGGTATCAGGGTGATGGTGGCCTCATAGAATGAGTTTGGGAGTGTCCTTCCTCTGCAGTTTTTTGGAAGAGTTTGAGAAGCATGGTTGTTAGCTCTTGTCTAAATGTGTGATAGAATTCACCTGTGAAGCCATCTGGTCCTGGACTTCTGTTTGTTGGAAGATTTTTTGTTTTTGTTTTTGTGTGTGTGTGTGGTATGCGGGCCTCTCACTGTTGTGGCCTCTCCCGTTGTGGAGCACAGGCTCTGGATGCACAGGCTTAGCAACCATGGCTCACGGGCATAGCTGCTCTGTGGCATGTGGGATCTTCCTGGACCAGGGCACGAACCCGTGTCCCCTGCATCGGCAGGCGGACTCTCAACCACTGCGCCACCAGGGAAGCCCTGTTGGAAGATTTTTAATCACAGTTTCAATTTCATTTCTTGTGATTGGTCTATTCATATTTTCTATTTCTTCCCGGTTCAGTCTTGGAAAGTTATACCTTTCTAAGAATTTGTCCATTTCTTCCAGGTTGTCCATTTTATTGGCATAGAGTTGCTTGTAGTAGTCTCTTAGGATGATCTGTATTTCTGCAGTGTCTGTTGTAACTTCTCCTTTTTCATTTCTAATTTTATTGATTTGAGTCCTCTCCTTCTTCTGCTTGATGAGTCTGGCTAATGGTTTATCAATTTTGTTTATCTTCTCAAAGAACCAGCTTTTAGTTTTGTTGATCTTTGCTATTGTTTTCTTTGTTTCTATTTCATTTATTTCTGGTCTGATTTTATGATTTCTTTCCTTCTGCTAACTTTGGGTTTTGTTTGTTCTTCTTTCTCTAGTTCCTGTAGGTGTAAGTTTAGATTGTTTATTTGAGATTTTTCTTGTTTCTTGAGGTAGGCTTGTAGAGCTATAAACTTCCCTCTTAGAACTGCTTTTGCTGCATCCCATAGGTTTTGGATTGTCGTGTTTTCATTGTCATTTGTTTCTAGATATTTTTTGATTTCCTCTTTGATTTCTTCAGTGATCTCTTGGTTATTTAGTAACGTATTGTTTAGCCTCCATGTGTTCGTGTTTTTCACATTTTTTCCCCTGTAATTCATTACTGATTTCATAATGTTGTGGTCAGAAAAGATGCTTGATATGATTTCAGTTTTCTTAAATTTACTTAGGCTTGATTTGTGAACGAAGATGTGATCTATCCCAGAGAATGTTCCGTGCGCACTTGAGAAGAAAGTGTGATCTGCTGTTTTTTGGATGGAATGTCCTATAAATATCAATTAAATCTATCTAATCTGTTGTGTCATTTAAAGCTTGTGTTTCCTTATTAATTTTATGTTTGGATGATCAGTCCATTGGTGTAAGTGAGGTGTTGAAGTCCCCCACTAGTATTGTGTTACTGTCGATTTCCTCTTTTATAGCTGTTAGCCTCTTTTATAGCTGTTGCCTTATGTGTTGAGGTGCTCCTTTGTTGGGTGCATGTATATTTATAATTGTTATGTTTTCTTCTTGGATTGATGCCTTGATCATTATGTAGTGTCCTTCCTTGTCTCTTGTAACATTCTTTATTTTAAAGTCTGTTTTGTCTGATATGAGAATTGCTACTCCAGCTTTCTTTTGATTTCCATTTGCATGAAATATCTTTTTCCATCCCCTCACTTTCAGTCTGTATGTGTCCCTAGGTCTGAAGTGGGTCTCTTGTAGACAGCATATACATGGGTCTTGTTTTTGTATCCATTCAACAAGCCTGTGTCTTTTGGTTAGAGAATTTAATCCATTCACATTTAAGGTAATTGTCGATATGTATTTCCTATGACCATTTTCTTAATTGTTTTGGATTTGTTTTTGTAGGTCCTTTTCTTCTCTTGTGTTTCCTCCCACTTAGAGAAGTTCCTTTAGCATTTGTTGTAGAGCTGGTTTGGTGGTGCTGAATTCTCTTAGCTTTTGCTTGTCTGTAAAGCTTTTGATGTCTCCATCAAATCTGAATGAGATCCTTGCAGGGTAGAGTAATCTTGGTTGTAGGTTCTTCCCTTTCATCACTTTAAGTATATCATGCCACTCCCTTCTGGCTTGTAGAGTTTCTGCTGAGAAATCAGCCGTTAACCTTATGGGAGTTCCCTTGTATGTTATTTGTCATTTTTCCCTTGTTGCTTTTTTTTTCCCTTGTTGCTTTTAATAATTTTTCTGTGTCTTTAATTTTTGTCAATTTGATTACTATATGTCTCGGTGTGTTTCTCCTTGGATTTATCCTGCCTGGGACTCTCTGTGCTTCCTGGACTTGGGTGGCTATTTCCTTTCCCATGTTAGGGAAGTTTTTTAGTATAATCTCTTCAAATATTTTCTCAGGTCCTTTCTCTCTCTCTTCTCCTTCTGGGACCCCTATAATGCATATGTTGTTGCATGTAATGTTGTCCCAGAGGTCTCTTAGGCTATCTTCATTTCTTTTCATTCTTTTTTCTTTATTCTGTTCCGCAGCAGTGAATTCCACCATTCTGTCTTCCAGGTCACTTATCCATTCTCCTGCCTCACTTATTCTGCTATTGATTCCCTCTAGTGTAGTTTTCATTTCAGTTATTGTATTATTCATCTCTGTTTGTTTGTTCTTTAATTCTTCTAGGTCTCTGTTAAACATTTCTTGCATCTTCTCGATCTTTGCCTCCATTCTTTTTCTGAGATCCTGGATCATCTTCACTATCATTATTCTTTTTTTTTTGCGGGACGCGGGCCTCTCACTGTTGTGGCCTCTCCCGTTGCGGGGCACAGGCTCCGGACGCGCAGGCTCAGCGGCCATGGCTCACGGGCCCAGCCGCTCCGCAACATGTGGGATCCCCCCAGACTGGGGCACGAACCCGTATCCCCTGCATCGGCAGGCGGACTCCCAACCACTGCGCCACCAGGGAAGCCTGTATCATTATTCTTAATTCTCTTTCTGGAAGGTTGCCTATCTCCACTTCTTTAGTTGTTTTGGGGGGTTTTATCTTGTTCCTTCTTCTGGTACATAGCCCTCTGCCTTTTCATCTTGTCTGTCTTTCTGTGAATGTCGGTTTTGTTCCACAGGCTGCAGGATTGTAGTTCTTCTTGCTTCTGCTGTCTGCCCTCTGCTGGATGAGGCTATCTAACTTCTATAGACTTTTGAGAAAATGTGACCAGAATAAAGTAGGTGAACATTTTAATCAAGAGATTAGTTTAATATGACAAATTTTAAATGTTTAATTATTGGCAGCTTTTTCTGTTTGTTTTGTTTTGAGTAGAATATATAATTTTCTTAGAGAAACTATGCTAATACCTTTCAACTTCTTCTTTAATAAGGCTTTTAAGAATAATTTAAAGAATAAGGTTGACACATTCTCTGGTTACAAACCTTTGTAATGACCAGGGGTAAAGGGGATGAGGGAAATTTCGGTTTTTTGAGTCCCAGGAGTTAATGGGTATGTTTTGGGTTTCGGTGTCTCGGTTGTGGGCCAGGGGGTGACGTTCCCAGAGCCACTGGCCCAATAAGGCAGCAGTGCCTGCCACACGGGTCAGAGGTGTGGTTCAGTGGGTTGGACAGACCCCAGTTTGAATTTCTGTTTCACCACTTACTAGGCTGTGACCTTTAGTAAGTGTTTTAACTTCTCAGAGCCTCAGCTTCATCATCTGTAAAATAAGAATAACAAAGCTTATCTCATAGAATTACTGTAAAGATGAAATAAGGTAATTTGTGTAGGAGAGGAGGTCAATAAATGTCGATTTATACCCACTCTCCAGGCCTCTCCCATTTGATTCAGCCTCTGCTCTAACGTATTTGTTTTTGTATATATTTTCTCCTCTGATGGGAATATATTCTACATTATTAGGGACCACAGCTATCAAAAGTAAAGGTTGGACGGACAATAAAATACATTTGACTCTCATTATTTGAGATAGTTATATTCTATGAAGTTATATAGGGGAAATACGGGGTTATGGTCCTAACACCCTGTGGTCACATTTTCATCAAGCCATCAATACATAACCTTGTTTTAGGTGTATTTCTGTTTAATGGCACTTTATTTAATACATATTGTTGATTCATTAACAGAGTATTCACAGCAAACAGCACTATAATTCATGCCTGAATAAAGCTTGTCTAACATATTGTGTTAGATTTTGAGGTTACATATAAATTTTAGCAAGTAGCCGAATTTGGAAATATGGAATCCATGAATAACGAGGATCTAGTGTATCTAAAAATGGATGTGGAACTTTGCATCTGCTGTTTACTTAGTCCTGCTCTGGTTTGTCAGATGTTGTCATGGGCCTGTATGACTATGACTCTTATTACACCCTAAACACCCTCATGTGAGTGTGAGTTTGACTTAATGTTTCCCTAAATACCCTTAGATGAGACGGCTGGAAGGGATGGTGGGGATGGGAATACTCATCTTTTGTGTGAGTTGCCAATCACCTAGCAGCCACCCTGCAATCATAAGCATGGGATAAAATTACAAACAGATTCTCTCCTTGTATGTAAATTGTAATCTACATAATCTGAACTTGGGTCTACCGTATTGCCCTAGGTCAGAAAAAGGAAATGTATAAATTATTTCATGGCATGGAGTGAACCCTTTAAAAATATAATGTTGACTTATTTTAATTTAAGTAAAACAAAGTCTTATTTTTTATAGTCATCATTTGCTTAAAATGTTTGCAGTTACAGTTACTTTCTTTCCAGCACAAACTGTCAGTGTGGGAGTCGGTTTTGTTAAAAGCCTGTGTCTAGGCACCTAAAGATGACTAGAAATCTTTTACTCACTGAGACTACAGCACAATTGGTTGGATGTTTCTGGGTTGACTTCATGCAACATACAGAAAACTCTTAAAAACTATTTATTCCAATATAGAATGTCTTTGGCAGATAATTAGTCTTACTGGTTTCTATTCTGACATAGATCTTCCTTAAATGACCTAGAAGAATGTGCACTTTCAATGTTGTTAATTGTAAGGTATGTTCAGATCAGTACAGGCTTTCTTGTCCCAATCTCCTGGTGATAATCAGAAAATACTGGTGAAAAAGGAGCCCAGGTAAGACTACTCTGTGGTCATGAAGGAATTAGCAAAGTTAACTGCTGTAGAAAAAAATAAGAATTTGATCTGAAGCCAAGCCTGTCGCTTTAATATTGCTCTTTAGGACTCTACATATTTTTAACCTTCAATCCTGCGTCACACTTGCTATTTGTTTTCTCTGTTTGTATTTCTGGATTGTGGAGCATCGCTAGAGCAGATTCTGGGACTGGACCATGGCAGAATACTGCCACCCTCCCCCCACCTCCAAGACGTCCCCGTCCTAATCCCTGGGACCTGTGAATGTGTTACATTACATTTACGGGTATCATTAAGTTGAGGATCTTGAAATGGAGATTATCCTTGGTTACTTGGATGGGGCAGTATAATCACAAGGATTCTTCTGAGCAAAAGAGGGAGGCCGGAGAGTCAGTGTGAGAGTGATGGGGTGTGAGAAAGACTTGACAGCCATTGCTGGCACTGAAGATGGAAGGGGACCACGAGCCCAGGAACGCATGACCTCTAGAAGCTGGAAACAGCAGGGAAACAGATACTCCCCAAGAGCCTCTTTTCAGACTTCTGACCTTCATAGTTATAAGATTAATAAATTTGTGTTGCTCGAAGTCACTAACTTTGTTATAAATTGTTACAGTAGCAACAGGGAACCAGTGCATGGACTTCTATTGCTCTACAACATCATGTAACCCAGTGGTATCTAATCAACATCACGTAACTCAGTATGGCTGCGCTGTGCCATGTGGCTGTCTCTGAATTGTCCACACTTGTATCCTCTCCTCTTTCTGTATACACATTGAGTAGGTAAGCTACTTTCTATTTTACTAAAACTGAAGACTATCAAGCCTGAGTTACTTGTGTACAAAGACTACAGAGTCATCTAATCCTTGAGAGAACTTCCTCCTGGTCCTGCCACCTTAACTCCTGTGTATGTGCTGTTTCTCTGTTTCTGAAATAGATCACACTTGACAGGGACAGATGAGAATCAAGGAAACTAATTGGGAGTCTATTGTAATATAGTATTGGTGAGAATTGTGAGGGCCTGAATTAGGACTATGGTGAGAGAGGGAAAGAGGTGATTTGGGAAATCTCAAATATGAGGGGCAGATTGGAGAAACGTTTTGGAGATAAAGTTGTAAAGATTTTATGACAGTTTATTGTAGGGAAGATTGAGGATAACAGGTCTCTGTCACATAGTAAGTACTCAAATAATGGTTAAATGAATGAATGAGCAACTAGATAGTTGTTGATTGATGTAAACTGAGATAGGAATATAGGAAGGACATCTATTGTTGTGTAACACATTACCTCCAAATTTAGCATCTTAAGACAACAAATGTTTATTATCTCCCAGTTTCTGAGGTCCAGGAATCCAGGTGTCACTTAGCTGGGTGGCTCTGGCTCGGGGCTTCTCGTGTGGTTGCAGTCACTCTGAAGACTTAACTGGGTCTGGAGGCTCCAGCTTCAAGTTGACTCGTGGCTGTTAGTGTGGGACTTTAGTGCTTCACCAAGTGAGATTCTCTGTAGCAGGTGTTGCGAGGGAGTTGAGGAGAGGTTACTAAATATGAGGGGAAGTGTAGTAATCTCCCCTCATATAGGTGATTATTAAAGTCATGAGTGACTGGGGCCTTAAGCAGAATAGAAAACATTTAGAATAGCTGCGGTGGGAAGGAGGAGAAAATAGCTAACCAGATTCAAGTGAAAGGATCAGTGAGATGTGTGGTTGACCCAGGAGGAATTTAGACGTGATATTTGGTATCAGTTTGAATGCTGCGCAGTTTTCTGCAAAGTCCTGCCGTACTGTGGAGAGGACCATTGTTCACCAAATGTAGGAGAAAAGGCATGTTATTAAAGGATTAATCCAGAGTCTGAGTTTTGCCTGAGAGGTGTAGCAGAACTGGGATTTAAGAGACTTAAAGAGCTTTGATAGAGAATACTTCAGTTAATCTACCCTGGTGTGCTGCATGGGGAAGGAAGTGAGGTTTAGGATGGAGCTAATAGATAAAGGAAAATTTAGGAATTGAGAGGACCATCGGTGTGTAATGTAGATAATGGCCAGTGGTTGAGGGATAACACAAGGAGTTGTAGCATTAGAGAGAGCTATATGAAGATTTCTAAGATGGACTAAGTTATAACAGATCCAGGGCACAGTCTTGAGAATGTTTAAGGGTGAGTGAGGTTCTTAGAGTTAGGAATCCCAAAGAACTTTAAGTCTGGTCTTTTGGATTCTACATGCATTTTTGAAATCTCCAAAGATAATGGCAGAGTTGGGATAGGAGGATTTGCGAGTCCCATGGCTAAATTTATTCTAAAGTGGGCAGTGACTGGGAGCCTGGTTTGTTACTCTGATGAGGCAGGTGGAGTGAGTGATAAAGCTAAGTAATAAAGCAAGAGGCTGTTTTCATTATGGGGGAAGAATAATGATTTGGAATGGTTAACAGTAAATACCATTTTTAAGCAATGATTTCGTGTTATTTTCTTATGATATTTAATTCAATTCTTACCATACCCTGTGAGGTTATTAGACTTTATGAGGAAGTTGAGCATTAGAGAGTTTAAGTGACTTGCCCTGGGCCCTGCTGCTAGAAGAGGTAGGAGTTGAACCTCGGTTGTCTGACTTTTTAGAAAGCAGCATTAGGCAGCTAGGTGAAGGCCCGCATCACTTCCAGACCCCATGATGTATTAGGTACAATGTAAAGTCCAGCTTCTGTTGGAAGAGAATCTGTGTCTTTGGCTGAGAGGGACAGAGATGGGTGAAGGAACCAGGGATTGAGGATGGATACTGGAATTTAATTTGCAGCCGTTCTGCATTCACATGTCTAACTAAGCTGGAATATATGGTCTTACAACGCAGAATCTTATTTTGCTTAAGCGTTTTTTTTTTTTAGCATCAACTAGAAAATTATAGGTATTCAACAAATGTAAAACAAGGGGCTAGATTTTTTGAGAAAAATGTGATGCTTTTAAGTGAATTATTTGCTCAAATTGTCTTTTCAACTTGATTATTAACTTGTTTATACAACATTTCTGGATAGTTTGTCCTCCTAAAAGTAGTGAATAACGTAAATAAAAATGCCTATTTACTAAATATCTGGGACTTTTTTTAGATTGTCAGCTTTTTGTTGATTGATACTTAATCTTAAATCTGAAAATGACAGTTTATAAAATCTAAGCATCTTTTAGAAAACTAGCATAGAAGTTATTTAACAAAAGAAGAGATTTTGTGCAAAATGTAGCCTCTGGAGTGAACATCTCTGAGGTGTGGGACTTTGCCTTTATCCCTGTATGGATAGTCATTCAGCAGCCATTCAGAGTGTCTGACAAATACTAGACCCTGTGGGGGGCACGAGTAAGTCAGGAGCACGTCCTCTAAGAGCCTGCAGTCTAGCAGAGGTACGAGACAGAAGTTACCGGAGGCAAAGCGGTATTTGTATTCAGTAAACCGCTTAATGGTCAGTGTTATCTGAGTGGAACTCTGGTCAGATCAGCAAGAACGTTCTTGAGTGCTTTCATCCTCTACTGAGCACAGCTGCCTTCACCACAGATGGGAGGCAGTGGGACTGACCAGTCTTGCCTCCCACATACCTGGTTACAGTTTCTTGGGAGGACCACGTCAAGAACAAAAGCCATTAAACCAAAAAGCGTATTGCACACTAAAGTGTTATCAGGCCCTGTATTAAGCAGTTTACTTGTGTTGTTTCGTCATCATACGTTTATGAAGTTGGCAGTATTCTCTTCACTTTACAGAAAAAACCCCCAGGCTTGGAGACGTTTAAAGTAACTTTCTCACAGTTGTACAGTGGAAGTAAGAAGGCTGGCCTTGGTCACTTTTCTCTAACATATCTGGGATCCTGTGTAAAACCCACAGTCTGCTGTGTTCAAAATGGTAAGACCAGAGCCCATCTTGGAAGCTTCAAGCCAGCTCTTTCTATCTTACGTCACGTTTCTGTCCCTGGACCCGGCTCCACATATAGCCCCCTGGGTCACCTGGCTTATCCTCAGGCAGTTGTGCTTTCTTCTCCCGGACACTTGTTGGGGTTTTATATTTGCTCTCTGGAACTCTTATTCCATGCTTAGCCAACTTCTCTGCAGCCACATCTCTTCAGAAAATATGCCGTCTTCTTACTTTAATTGAAAACCTGGCTCCCTCCTCAGGATACTGCCTTCCCCTGCTGCTTTTGCAGGTGACTACTACTCATTTTCACACATTTCATCAACCAAATACTCATGAAGAAAATGAAGTTCCATTAGGAAAATGAAGAATTTGACTTTTTTATGCTGTGATTTGTGAGTGACCAATTTATACTTATTAAATATAGTAGTAAGTTATAAAGCAGGCTGTACTTACAAAGATGCAGTGGTTTGAAGAGTTTATCTTAAGATTATATCTCAAATAAGAATAGTCTTTTTGCTGAAAATAGTAAAATGTGCTTTTCTGCCAAGATAATTCTTATGGGTAAGAGTAGATAAAATTCTTATTAACACAACATTTATAATGATAAACGCCTGAAGTACTGGTATAGTTTATTGTTATGATAAGTACTGAATAATTCTTATGCCTGACAGAATATTTACTTATCATGGTATAGTTGGGTGCACAGCATTTGCTTCAAGTAATTATGCCTTTAGTCATGACCTAATTCAAACACAGACTGGAATAAAAGGGTGAAAAAAACTGAAATAATTCCAGTAAGTAAAGAGGGATGTTAGAAAGAAGCTTTTAAAACAAATAAGCTGGGAATTCCCTGGTGGCACAGCAGTTAAGAATCCTCCTGCCAATGCAGGGGACACAGGTTCAACCCCTGGCCGGGGAAGATCCCACATGCCATGGAGCAACTAAGCCCATGAGCCACAATTACTGAGCCTGTGCTCTAGAGCCCGCAAGCCACAACTACTGAGCCTGTGTGCCACAACTACTGAAGCCCATGTGCTTAGACCCCATGCTCCACAGCAAGAGAAGCCACTGCAATGAGAAGCCTGTGCACCGCAACGAAGAGTAGCCCCCCTGCTTGCTGCAACTAGAGAAAGCCCATGCACAGTAACGAAGACCCAGTGCAGCTAAAAATAAGTAAATAGGGCTTCCCTGGTGGCGCAGTGGTTGAGAGTCCGCCTGCCGATGCAGGGGACATGGGTTCGTGCCCTGGTCCGGGAAGATCCCACATGCCACGGAGCGGCTAGGCCCGTGAGCCATGGCCACCGAGCCTGCGCGTCTGGAGCCTGTGCTCCGCAACAGGAGAGGCCACAACAGTGAGAGGCCCGCGTACCACAAAAAAAAAATAAAATAAATAAGTAAATAGATAAATTTATAAAACAAATAAGCTGAAGACCAAACCCTAGGAAATAGTTTTATTGGATATGATGGTTTCTAAAGTTGAGCTGTCAAAATAAATTGGGGAAATTAACAGGGTCATCTAAAAAAAAAAAATTGGAAATGAAAGTTTCAGTAAAGTAAACGGGAAGAAAAATGTGGACTGTGGTCATTAAAGTGAGGAGATGGCCATGTTACCTAACATACCTTCCAGTTACTATTGCTGCCTTTCACACCACCCAAAAACTTGTATAAAACAACCACCATTTTATTCTCATACATTGTTGGGTTGGGAATTCAGAGAAGAAACAGTGGGGATGGTTTGCTCCACAATGTCTGGATTTTCAGATGGGAAGACCAGAGTAGCTGGGTATGACTTGATCAGGGGGAGTTGAAACAACTGGGACTGGAGAATCCACTTCCAGGATGACTTCTTTACTCATGTGGTGCCTGGACTGAGATGACTTGAAGGCTGGGCTCAGCTGGGGCAGTTGACTAGAGGAACTACATGTCCTGTCCAGGTAGCTGGAGCTTTTCACAGTTTGTCGGCTTCTGGAGACTGGGTCCTCCAGAGACGAAAGAAAGCTGCAAGGCGTCTACTGATGTAGGCTTGGAAGTCTCAGTATCACTTTTGCCACATTCTGTTGGTTGCAAATGAATCATTTAGGCCAGTGTAGATTTCAGAGGAGGAGAGTCAGACTCTACTTCTTGATGGGGGAGTGGGAAGGTCCCACTGCAGAAGAGCATGTGGGATGGGAAATGTTGTGATCGTTTTTGGAAAATACAGTCTGCCAAAACATACACTTTCCGGGAAGAGAGGAAAAAATTTAACTCACACAGCTTTTTCAGTGATTAACCACAAACTTTTAAGGGATTAAAAAAAGAGAGATGGTACCTAATATACATTACTAGGAAATAGCTCTTACTGCCATTTTATTTTTATTTATTTATTTATTTTTATTTATTTATTTTACATCTTTATTGGAGTATAATTGCTTTACAATGGTGTGTTAGTTTCTGCTTTATAACAAAGTGAATCAGTTATACATATACATATGTTCCCATATCTCTTGCCTCTTGCGTCTCCCTTCCTCCCACCCTCCCTATCCCACCCCTCCAGGTGGTCACAAAGCATCGAGCTGATCACCATGTGCTATGCGGCTGCTTCCCACTAGCTATCTACCTTACGTTTGGTAGTGTATATGTGTCCATGCCACTCTCTCGCTTTGTCACAGCTTACCCTTCCCCCTCCCCATATCCTCAAGTCCATTCTTTAGTAGATCTGTCTCTTTATTCCCATCTTACCCCTAGGTTCTTCATGACATTTTTTTTTAATTCTTAAATTCTATATACATGTGTTAGCATACGGTATTTGTCTTTCTCTTTCTGACTTACTTCACTCTGCATGACAGACTCTAGGTCCATCCACCTCATTACAAAGAGCTCAATTTCGTTTCTTTTTATACCTGAGTAATATTCCATTGTATATATGTGTCACATCTTTTTTTTTTTTTTTTTTTTTTTTTTTTTTTTTGCGGTATGCAGGCCTCTCACTGTTATGGCCTCTCCCGTTGCAGAGCACAGGCTCCCGACGTGCAGGCTCAGTGGCCATGGCTCATGGGCCCAGCCACTCTGCGGCATGTGGGATCTTCTCGGACTGGGGCACGAACCCGTGTCCCCTGCATCGGCAGGCGGACTCTCAACCACTGTGCCACCAGGGAAGCCCTCACATCTTCTTTACCCATTCATCCAATGATGGACACTTAGGTTGTTTCCATCTCCGGGCTATTGTAAATAGAGCTGCAGTGAACATTTTGGTACATGACACTTTTTGAATTATGGTTTTCTCAGGGTATATGCCCAGTAGTGGGATTGCTGGGTCATATGGTAGTTCTATTTGTAGTTTTTTAAGGAACCTCCATACTGTTCTCCATAGTGGCTGTACCAATTCACATTCCCACCAGCAGTGCAAGAGGGTTCCCTTTTCTTCACACCCTCTCCAGCATTTATTTTTTCTAGATATTTTGATGATGGTCATTCTGACCGGTGGGAGATGATATCTCATTGTAGTTTTGATTTGCATTTCTCTAATGATTAATGATGTTGAGCATTCTTTCATGTGTTTGTTGACACTCAGTATATCTTCCTTGGAGAAATGTCTATATAGGTCTTCTGCCCATTTTTGGATTGGATTTTTTTTGTTGTTGTTATTAAGCTGCATGAGCTGCTTATAAACTTTGGAGATTAATCCTTTGTCAGTTGCTTCATTTGCAAATATTTTCTCCCATTCTGAGGGTTGTCTTTTCGTCTTGTTTATGGTTTCCTCTGCTGTGCAAATTTGGTCTTGTTTATGGTTTCCTTTGCTGTGCAAAAGCTTTGAAGTTTCATTAGGTCCCATTTGTTTATTTTTGTTTTTATTTCCATTTCTCTAGGAGATGGGTCAAAAAGAATCTTGCTGTGATTTATGTCATAGAGTGTTCTGCCTATGTTTTCCTCTAAGAGGTTGATAGTTTCTGGCCTTACATTTAGGTCTTTAATCCATTTTGAGCTTATTTTTGTGTATGATGTTAGGGAGTGATCTAATCTCATACTTTTACATGTAGCTGTCCAGTTTTCCCAGCACCACTTATTGAAGAGGCTGTCCTTTCTCCACTGCACATTCCTGCCTCCTTTATCAAAGATAAGGTGACCATATGTGCGTGGGTTTATCTCTGGGCTTTCTATCCTGTTCCATTCATTTGTCTTTCTGTTTTTGTGCCAGTACCATACTCTCTTGATTACTGTAGCTTTGTAGTATAGTCTGAAGTCAGGGAGCCTGATTCTTCCAGCTCCGTTTTTCGTTCTCAAGATTGCTTTGGCTATTCGGGGTCTTTTGTGTTTCCATACAAATTGTGAAATTTTTTGTTCTAGTTCTGTGAAAAATGCCAGTGGTAGTTTGATAGGGATTGCATTGAATCTGTAGATTGCTTTGGGTAGTAGAGTCATTTTCACAATGTTGATTCTTCCAATACAAGAACATGGTATATCTCTCCATCTATTTGTATCATCTTTAATTTCTTTCCTCAGTGTCTTATAATTTTCTGCATACAGGTCTTTTGTCTCCTTAGGTAGATTTATTCCTAGATATTTTATTCTTTTTGTTGCAGTGGTAAATGGGAGTGTTTTCTTGATTTCAATTTCAGATTTTTAATCATTAGTGTATAGGAATGCCAGAGATTTCTGTGCATTAATTTTGTATCCTGCTACCTTACCAAATTCATTGATTAGCTCTAGTAGTAGTTCTGGTAGTATCTTTAGGATTCTCTACGTATAGTGTCATGTCATCTGCAAACAGTGACAGCTTTACTTCTTCTTTTCTGATTTGGATTCCTTTTATTTCCTTTTCTTCTGTGATTGCTGTGGCTAAAACTTCCAAAACTATGTTGAATAAGAGTGGTGAGAGTGGGCAACCTTGTCTTGTTCCTGATATTAGTGGAAATGCTTTCAGTTTTTCACCATTGAGGACGATGTTGGCTGTGGGTTTGTCATATATGATGGCCTTTATTGTGTTGAGGAAAGTTCCCTCTATGCCTACTTTCTGCAGGGTTTTTATCATAAATGGGTGTTGAATTTTGTCGAAAGCTTTCTCTGCATCAATTGAGATGACCATATGGTTTTTCTCCTTCGGTTTGTTAATATGGTGTATCACGTTGATTGATATACGTATATTGAAGAATCCTTGCATTTCTGGAATAAACCCCACTTGATCATGGTGTATGATCCTTTTAATGTGCTGTTGGATTATGTTTGCTAGTATTTTGTTGAGGATTTTTGCATTTATGTTCATCAGTGATATTGGCCTGTAGTTTTCTTTCTTTGTGACATCCTTGTCTGGTTTTGTTATCAGGGTGATGGTGGCCTCGTAGAATGAGTTTGAGAGTGTTCCTCCCTCTACTATATTTTGGAAGAATTTGCGAAGGATAGGTGTTAGCTCTTCTCTAAATATTTGATAGAATTCGCCTGTGAAGCCATCTCATCCTGGGCTTTTGTTTGTTGGAAGACTTTTAATCACAGTTTCAATTTCAGTGCTTGTGATTGGTCTGGTCATATTTTCTATTTCTTCCTGATTCAGTCTCAGCAGGTTGTGCATTTCTAAGAATTTATCCATTTCTTCCAGGTCGTCCATTTTATAGGCATAGAGTTGCTTGTAGTAATCTCCCATGATCTTTTGTATTTCTGCAGTGTCAGTTGTTACTTCTCCTTTTTCATTTCTAATTCTATTGATTTGAGTCTTCTCCCTTTTTTTCTTGATGAGTCTGGCTAATGGTTTATCAATTTTGTTTATCTTCTCAAAGAACCAGCTTTTAGTTTTATTGATCTTTGCTATGTTTCCTTCATCTCTTTTTCATTTATTTCTGATCTGATTTTTATGATTTCTTTCCTTCTGCTAACTTTGGGGTTTTTTTGTTCTTCTTTGTGTAATTGCTTTAGGTGCAAGGTTAGGTTGTTTATTCGAGATGTTTCCTGTTTCTTAAGGTAGGATTGTATTGCTATAAACTTCCCTCTTAGAACTGCTTTTGCTGCATCCCATAGGTTTTGGGTCGTCGTGTCTCCATTGTCATTTGTTTCTGGGTATTTTTTTATTTCCTCCTTGATTTCTTCAGTGATCACTTCATTATTAAGTAGTGTATTGTTTAGCCTCCATGTGTTTGTATTTTTTACAGGTCTTTTCCTGTAATTGATATCTAATCTTATAGCGTTGTGGCAGAAAAGATACTTGGTACGATTTCAATTTTCTTAAATTTACCAAGGCTTGATTTGTGACCCAAGATATGATCTATCCTGGAGAATATTCAATGAGCACTTGAGAAAAATGTATATTCTGTTGTTTTTGGATGGAATGTCCTATAAATATTAATTAAGTCCATCTTGTTTAATGTATCATTTAAAGCTTGTGTTTCCTTATTTATTTTCATTTTGGATGCTCTGTCCATGGGTGAAAGTGGGGTGTTAAAGTCCCCTACTATGAATGTGTTGCTTTCGATTTCCCCTTTTATGACTGTTAGTATTTGCCTTATGCATTGAAGTGCTCCTATGTTGGGTGCATAAATATTTACAGTTGTTATGTCTTCTTCTTGGATTGATCCCTTGATCATTATGTAGTGTCCTTCTTTGTCTCTTCCAGTAGTCGTTATTTTAAAGTCTATTTTCTCTGATATGAGAATTGCTACTCCAGCTTTCTTTTGGTTTCCATTTGCATGGAGTATCTGTTTCCATCCCCTTACTTTCAGTCTCTGTGTGTCTCTAGGTCTGAAGTGGGTCTCTTGTAGACAGCATATATATGGGTCTTGTTTTTGTATCCATTCAGCCAAACTGTGTCTTTTGGTGGGAGCATTTAGTCCACTTACATTTAAGGTAATTATCGTTATGTATGTACCTGTTCCCATTTTCTTAATTGTTTTGGGTTCATTATTGTAGGTCTTTTCCTTCTCTTGTGTTTCTTGCCTAGAGAAGTTCCTTTAGCATTTGTTTTAAAGCTGGTTTGGTGGTGCTGAACTCTCTCAGCTTTTGCTTGTCTGTAAAGGTTTTAATTTCTCCATCAAATCTGAATGAGAACCTTGCTGGTAATCTTGGTTGCAGGTTTTTCTCCTTCATCACTTTAAATATGTCCTGCCAGTCCCTTCTGGCTTGCAGAGTTTCTGCTGAAAGATCAGCTGTTATCCTTATGGGGATTCCCTTGTGTGTTATTTGTTGTTTTTCCCTTGCTGCTTTTAATATGTTTTCTTTGCATTTAACTTTTGACAGTTTGATTAATATGTGTTTTGGCGTGTTTCTTCTTGGATTTTTCCTGTATGGGACTCTCTGTGCTTCCTGGACTTGATTAACTATTTCCTTTTCCATATTAAGGAAGTTTTCAAGTATAATCTCTTCAAATATTTTCTCAGTCCCTTTCTTTTTCTCTTCTTCTTCTGGAACCCCTATAATTCGAATGTTGGTGTGTTGAATGTTGTCCCTGAGGTCTCTGAGACTGTCCTCAGTTCTTTTCATTCTTTTTTCTTTATTCTGCTCTGCAGTAGTTATTTCCACTATTTTACCTTCCAGGTCACTTATCCATTCTTCTGCCTCAGTTATTCTGCTATTGATCCCATCTAGAGTATTTTTAATTACATTTGTTGTGTTGTTCATCATTGCTTGTTTCATCTTTAGTTCTTCTAGGTCCATGTTAAATGTTTCTTGCATTTTGTCTATTCTATTTACAAGATTTTGGATCATCGTTACTGTCATTATTCTGAATTCTTTTTCAGGTAGACTGCCTATTTCCTCCTCATTTGTTAGGTCTGATGGGTTTTTATCTTGCTCCTTCATCTGCTGTGTGTTTTTCTGTCTTTTCATTTTGCTTATCTTACTGTGTTTGGGGTCTCCTTTTTGCAGGCTGCAGGTTCGTAGTTCCCATTGTTTTTGGTGTGTGTCCCCAGTGGCTAAAGTTGGTTCAGTGGGTTGTGTAGGCTTCCTGGTGGAGGTGCCTAGTGCCTGTGTTCTGGTGGATGAGGCTGGATCTTGTCTTTCTGGTGGGCAGGTCCACGTCTGGTGATGTGTTTTGGGGTGTCTGTGGACTTATTATGATTTTAGGCAGCCTCTCTGCTAATGGTTGGGGTTGTGTTCCTGTCTTGCTAGTTGTTTGGCAAAGGGTATCCAGCACTGTAGCTTGCTGGTCGTTGAGTGAAGTTGGGTGCTGGTGTCGAGATGGAGATCTCTGGGAGATTTCCACTGTTTGATATTCTGTGGAGCTGGGAAGTCTCTTGTGGACCAGTGTCCTGATGTTGGCTCTTCCACCTCAGAGGCACAGCACTGACTCCTGGCTGGAGCACCAAGAGCCTTTCATCCACACACCTTTTGGGAGGTCTGAGGTCTTCTGCCAGCGTTCAGTAGGTGTTTTGTAGGAGCTGTTCCACGTGTAGATATATTTCTGGTGTATCTGTGGGGAGGAAGGTGATCTCCGCGTCTTACTCTTCCACCATCTTCCTCTTACTGCCATTTTAAACACAAATATAGAATCTCCAGATTAGCAGAGATGCTTTCCCTCAATATTTAACGAAGGCATTATTAGATATATGGTAATATATGGTAATAAGAAAACTTTCTATTATGAGTGTAGGAGAAAGTTAGAAAATATACTGGTGTGCATTTTGGATATTTTCACTGCTTAGCCACTTGCCAGTCTTACTTACCTATTGGGACAATAAGCAAGAAGACAGTAATTTCAAGGCTTTTGGAGATTACATCCAAGATTTCGGATCTTTTGTAATGGTGTATGTGTGTATTTGGGCAACAACCTTTATTGGCTTCAAGTTACAGTACATTAATTTTTAACCATATTGTGGAAGAAAATTTTCAATCTGATTAAGCTCTTATTTCTGTCCTCTTTGAGAAGGGGGCAGATGGTAGTATTTACATAAGTAGTGTGTCAGGAAGGAAGAGAACCGAATCTTTAGCACACTGGTGAGATCCCACCAAGCCAGGATTATCTAGGACATAGTTCCATCTAGGGTGATTTAAGGAGGTTCGTGATATTGTGGTTCGAATACTGAATATTTATGACAGCTCTTTCCTTTGTATTTGTCCTTGGCTTCATTTTATCACAGTGTAAATGCTCAGCATGTTTGAGTGCCCAAATTTACATCACTTTGGAAAGGGATAAAATACTTGGTATATTATATGAATAATTTTAGTTTGGGAGATATTTGAAGATTTTCGTGACAGAACTGAAACTAACTGCATGCTGGAACTGTGATTCAGTAGCCAGTTACTTTGATGCCCAATGCCAAGTGATGCCCTTGAACAAGACGAGAGATATATTCTGGTGAGCATAAAATGTTGCTGTGGGGTGGTAGAACTCTAAATTAATTTTAGGAAGCTTCTGTCCATTTAATTTTTAAGACTGTCGCTTGTACCTGGATGTCTGCCATCACCTGAAATACCACATGTCCAAAATTGAATTAATCATCTTCTCCATCAGACATCTCCCACATGCCACAGAATAAAAGAAATAGGCCAAAAAAAAATCTAGTTTCCTTTCTCTACTCTAGCATTTCTGTCTGACCCTACCTTCCTTTGAGAGTGGAATTTGGGGATTAAAATTTTCTTTTTAAGTATTTTTGTTTTTTTCTTTGGTATTTCTATTAGATTTTCCTTTTCATTTGCATTCCCCCAGGTAGGAATCAGTGTAGACCTTGTTTTTGTAGTCTCCTGACTTTCGTGCTCTCCCTATTTCAATTTCTCTTGCTTCTTAGTGCTGTGGTACGATTAATAAATGTAATCCCCTGCATGAGTATTCATTTTCTCTTCTTTGTTCACTAGACCAAATCTAAACTCCTCTGCATGTTTTTTGCTCATTTGCCTATTCGTGGGACAAGGGGCTTCCAGGGCTTAAGTATAAGTCAGATTTCTCCAGAGAAACAGAGCCAGTAGGATATATATCGTTAAGTTAATTAAACAAGGTGGCTCTTAGACTAAGGTGGCTCTAATGCCGTGGTGGCCTAGGTAAGCCGACCAAAATCTAAGCCTGTAAATGCCTCAAGATTATGAAATCTAAGCCTAAGGAGAACCCATCACAAAGAGCCAACTAGGCTTTAAGCTGTAGCCACATAACTTCCTTGCTTTGCTTCTACCTCTTCTCTGTTAAAGCCCGTCCCCGAGTTCCTGTTGGTGGAGTGCTCCCAATCACTTCTGGTTTGCTACTGCCCAACGCGACTCAATTTTTTCTCAAATAAACTCTTAAAATTTTAAATATACCTCCGTTTATCTTTTAGCAATATATAATAGGATATATAAATATGATTTATTATTAGGTATTGGCGTACATGATTATGGAGGCTGAAAAGTCCCAACATCTATAGTCGGCAAGCTGGAGACTCAGGTGAGCCCAGTCCAAGGGCAGGAGAGGACAGATGTGCCAACTCAAACGGGACAAAGAAGTTTCCTCTTACTTGGCCTTTTTTATTCTATTTAGGTCTTCACTTGGTTGGGTGAGGCCACCCACGTTAGGGAGGGCAACCTGCTTTACTCAGTCCACCAATTCAGATGTTAATCTCATGCAGACTAACCCTCACAGACACACTCAGAATAATGTTTGACCAGATATCTGGGTACCCCATGGCCTAGTCAGGTTGACACAGAATTAACCATCACAGCACTTCGATTGGAAAAGGTTTTCTTCCATTATTGCTTTTAGTCACTTACAACTCAAATGGCAGACAGACTCCAGGCTGTAGTGAGAAGTGGGGAGTAGAGAACAAGAGTGGGATAACATTTCATAGTGCGTAGAAGAGAGAGTCAGTGAAGGGCTAGGTGTAGCGCTTGTGGCCTGAGGCGTGTCAGGAGGGGGAGACATGGAGAGGACCAGAGGGGCACAGAGGAGACTGGAGTCACAGGGAGAGGTGGTTTGGAATGTGGAGGAATTAGGAAGGACTTTGGAAATGTGGAATGTCAGACTGGGAAATGGAAGAGGGAGTTGAAAGAATGGGAAGGACTCAAGTCTGCAGAGTTAGGATTGACAGAGGCTACTGGTATGAGGGCAGGGCTCTCTGAGGTAAAGTGGAGTATGTGTCGTTGGGTGGGAGCAGGAAAATGATAAAGACCAGGCTTCTCTGCAGAGAAGAAGTGGGTGCTGCAGGCCTTGTAGGAGGGAGAAGAGAGTAGGTGTGTTAGACAAAGGGCATGGCTTTTGGGGAGGCAGTCAGGACAAGGGCTGAAAGGGTGGAAGAAGCCCGCAATAAACCACATCCACCGCAGAGAGTAATAGAGGGTAAAAGAGCTTGTTGTAATGCCGAAAGAAATGTAGAATATGAGATTGGACACCAGAGAGATGTATTATCTGTACCACGTGTACTTTCAAGGAGTTAGGTTGCCATCATTAGTCATTAGGGAACTGCAAGTCAAAACCACAATGAGATACCACTTCACACCCAGTGGGGTGGCCATAATTTTAAAAGTGGCCAATAAATTGTTGGCAAAGGTATGGAGAAATTGGAGCCTCCTGCATTACTGGTGGGATTGTAAAATGATGTTGTCACCTTGGAAAATAGCTTTTCAGTTTCTCAGTAGGTTAACATACGTGAAGTTACCACGTGACCCCTCATTTCTAGTCTTAGGTATATACTCAAGAAAATTGAAAAGATGTCCACACAAAAACTTGTACATGAATGTTCAGAGCAGCATTACTTATAATAGCTAAAAAGTGGAAACAACCCAAATTCCGTCAACTGATGAATGGGTAACAAAATGTGGTATGTAGTAGAATTTTACTTGGCCATAAAAAAAAAAAGGAATGAAGTACTGGTACATGCTAAAACACAGATGAACCTTGAAAACATCAAAAGTGAAAGAAACCTGACACAAAAAGCACATATTGTGTGACTCCACTCTCTGAAATGTTCAGAATAGGCCAGTCCATTGAGACCAAGGGTGGATAGCTGTCACCAGGGGCTGTGGGGAAGCGGGAAGTGGGAATAACTACTAATGGTCATGGGTTTCTTTTTAGGTGAAGATACTCTGGAATTAGGTGGCGGTAACGGTTATACCCTTGTGAATATACTCAGAACTGAGTTGTACACTTTAAAAGGGTGAATCTTCTGGTATGTGAGTTATATCTCGTCGTTATCTTTTAAAAAGGGATTGTCACACTGTTCAGTTACTCAAGGCTCAGAGCAAGAGCTTTCCTGAGTATAGGACCTATAAGACAAGGTGTCTGTGTGAATTCCTCTGCCTGCTTCAATCTTACCTTACGCAATAATACGTGACTGCACAGATTTGATGTGCTACTACTGTGTTATTTCTAGGGACCATTAAAATAAATATATTGAATACTTAGAGTCATCTCCTGTGTCACACTTTGGAAAAATCTAGATTATTGTATCTAATTACTAAGCCAACCTGCTTTATTTTATTGTAATTCACTCATTTATCTTAGCTTTCCTTTCAGGGTTACATACAGTATTTTCTTTAAAATTTGCTGATAAAAAAAGCAGAGACGGGCTTCCCTGGTGGCGCAGTGGTTGAGAGTCCGCCTGCCAATGCAGGGGACACGGGTTCGTGCACCGGTCCGGGAGGATCCCACATGCCGCGGAGGGGCTGGGTCCGTGAGCCATGGCCGCTGAGCCTGCGCATCCGGAGCCTGTGCTCCGCAACCGGAGATGCCACAACAGTGAGAGGCCCGTGTACCGCAAAAAAAAAAAAAAAAAAAAAAAAAAAAGCAGAGACAGGATGGTAAAAAGAGGAATATGTGGGGTTTTTTGTTTTGGTCATTAATATGAATTTTTTTCTCTAAAGAATTTGAATATTGACAACTTTAAAACTCTCTTCTAGAATTTCATTACCTTTCTTCAGATCCTTTCAGAATGGCACTGAGGTTTTCTCAGTAGGAAGAGCATCATAATATTTGTTTCATTAAACTATATGTAGTTCCTGCTGAGAAATAAATTGAGACCTGAAAATGTTTATCATCGTAAAAAACAACAGAAAAAAATATTTCAAAAACACAGAGTAACTTCTCTTGGAACTCAGTATAGGATACTATTGTTATGTTTCATAATTCTTATTCTTATAGAATAGGTTGGCATAGTGTTTCTTCTTTTTAATTACTGAATTAATTTTATAGGCCCTTATCTTTGCATTTAGTAAAGCAGCAGGTAGTTCTCAATCTTTCCAAGCAGGGACTTCCTTGGTGGTGGTGTGGTTAAGAATCCGCCTGCCAATGCAGGGGACACGGGTTCGAGCCCTGGTCCGGGAAGATCCCACATGCTGCGGAGCAACTAAGCCCGTGCGCACAACCACTGAGCCTGCGCTCTAGAGCCCGCGAGCACAACTACTGAAGCCCGCGCGCCTAGAGCCCGTGCTCTGCAGCAAGGGAAGCCACCGCAATGAGAAGTCTGCGCACCACAACGAAGGGTAGCCCCCACTTGCCGCAACTAGAGAAAAGCCCGCGAGCAGCAACAAAGACCCAACGCGGCCAAAACTAAATAAATAAATATTTTAAAAATTAAAAAAAAATCTTTCCAATCAGTCACTCCCCTTGGTGGGTGTGTGGATAGCCATCTGAAAGGGGAGAGGAATGAGTATGTAGTTTTTTAAAAGGGCACTTGCTGATTCTTATACCGTGTCCTACCCCTACATCAGGTTGAGAATGACCACCATGGTGATCACAAGTTATTAATGGGAGTATAACAGCCCTCTGATGGTTGAGTAGAAAATAGTTCAGCACAGCGAGCTGTAGCGAAGGCTAGAGAAATTTGGGTGGTGTGTTTTTAGCAGTGCCCGCTCTGCTGGGAAGATAGATGCTCAGAATGGAACGGTGGACCTGGAGTCAGAGGCTCCTGCGTTACATCCCATCCCAGCCCAGAGATCGCCAATGAGGCAGGGAGCATGTGAGTAATCTCAGTTAGGGGTGCCATACAAGTCCCGGTAACTCGTCAGATATGAGCCCTACTTGAAGCTAGAATAAAATTTATAGAGGTCCATAACCTCCTTGACAGACTGAACAGCTCGGAGAGGGTATCTCTCCTCCCACCTTGAATCAACCACCAGATTCTCATGCTATGTGTGACCTCCTAAACAGCTCTTCAGTCAGGTCTCATCCTTCCCCATCAAGATTTGTGTAGGAACCTCAGGCTGTTTCCTGAGTTATTTTGATGCATTTTGACTGTTCTTTAGTCTCCTCCCATTGCATATATCCTCCACAAGGCAACCAGAATTTCAGTTTCTAAAATGCAAGTCAGATCTAGTTATTTCTCTGCTTAAAATCCTTCACTGGTTCTCTATTACGTACAAAGAAAGGCATGTTTATTGAATTCTGTGAAGTGTTGGTACCTTGACTTTTGATGGATTCATTATATTGGGGTACTTCCTTTAAGAAAACTCAGTATATAGAAATTCAGATGCCCCATGAGTTCTACACAAAACCTCTCTCAACACAGCTACACAGTTGGTCTCTCTCAGCTGCTGCTGCTTCCTGACCTGTCTCTGGTGGTATGTTTGTTGATTCCTTTGGTGAAAGTGGCTTTAGGCTTAGGTCAGGAGTGGGGACCAGGTCAAGTACGACTTTGAAGGCCACAGAAAAGGATTTTGGCCTTTTTTCCCCTGTATGTGTGTGATGGAAAACTATTAGAGGGTTGAAAGCAAGGGTTAGTTATGATTTATATTTTGAGAGGAACACTTTGGCTGTTGAGTGAGGAATGGATTGCAGCACAGCGTAAATGCGAGCCGGGAGGTCATTGAAGAGACCACTGCAGTGGTCCTTGCTCTGGAGCCAGTGGTGATGGTGGCTTGCACTAGGGTGGTTGCAGTGGAGATGGAGAACTGCAGAGATTCATGATATATTTTGGAAGTAAAACTGATAGGACTTAACAACGACTTCATGTGGGAGGTGAGGAAAAGAGAAGGAAGAACTCTTGGGTGACACATTTGTATATTTTCATTCTAAATAGCGTATTTAGGTGTAAAACGAGGAAATGAGAAAAATATAATATAGTTGTCTACATCCAAAACAGATAATTAATATTATTTTAAGTCCTTGAATTATGCTTGAGCAAGGGAATACGTGACTTAGAGGACATAAGGGCTAGTCAAGGGCTGACATAGTGGAGGGCCCAGTCTGAGAGACTGATTGTACCTCAGGAGCTATTCAGGAGTCCACACCCCAGCTCAGGACCTGAGTCTTCAACACTGGTGTCTGGGGACCTGGGCCTCTGTATAGGGCCACTGGCTCTGAAGGCTCTGCTTTTTCAAGGAGGGTATCTCCCCAAATTCAACCAGGTTCTAAAGAGCTTAGTGTATGTTGTATGGAATAATATTATTCCAATCTTACATGACTCACCTTATTGAATTTTGCTGACATCCAAGCCCTTATTCAAACGCCTACTTATTTGAGTCCTGTGACCAGACAAGATAACACACTATAGCCCTCCTATTCTAACTCCACCTCTCCATCCAGTGGCAGAATGTTCTTACCAATAAAGATTCTACAGTCTTGTGGATCCTGTGATGTACCAGGTAATTGTTGTAGTGACATTCACTCTTCTTAATATCTTTTCTGCATTCCTGGCCATTCAGAGGCACAGTATTGGAGTATGTAAGAGTAGGGCTGGGGCCAAAAAACAAGGATTGGGGTCTGACGTGGCTTCTCCCAAATACTGGAGACATGCCAGTCATAATGGCTTCACTCTCTTGATATGTGGCACAGGGAATTCATGCTTTTGATGTACTGCTTCTTGAAGTAAGAAGCAGGAAAATGGTAGAAGAATCAGCTTCCTGCCTGGGCCTCCTGAAAAGAAGGTACTTGTTAGCTGCAGGAATGTTCATTGGCTTCATCTTCCTTCTTCCTGGCTGATGACACTTTACTCTTCATCCTGTTTCCACAGCACAGGACCTTTGGAATATTATTATTATCCTGTTTTGTATATCTGATACAGAACCTTCTAGGACTTGAGTTAAAATGTTGGTTAACAGTTCACTAATACTGCCCAATACACATTTACATATGATACCTTATATATCCAGTTATTGCAAAGGCTCTAAATATAGGATAAAAAATAGATTTTTATGGGGATGGGATATATTATATCACGTTAAATAAGTACCATAGTGGAGATATGTTCAAAATATTATAGGAACCTACATATTGTAGGTCTCCCTAGGATTCATATGCTGGTTGGAATAGAGGTGATATTATGGTAGATTTAAAAATACTTTTACATAGCCTTACCACTTCAGTTTTGACAGTATTGATTAGTGTATTATATATTATGCATGTCTCTGACTGAAATTCCTTTGAGAAGAAAAGTAGAAATGGAGAAGAGCAATACTACAGGAAATTGGATGGGTATCATAAAAACTATGGTGCATAGTTATGGTGTATTTGGGTAATTTTTTATTTGGTGGGCATAACAGTTACTACAAAATTGTCTGTTCATCTGAGGATCAACTTGGTAGAATTAACTTTACAAAGTATACCTTTTCCATCATAGACACAACTGCTTTTCTGACTTCTCAGGTTACAAGTATTAGTGTGATTTTTATTCTTCTTTGTACTTTGTTCCCTGTATCCAATCTCTTATAAAATTCTGTTATCAGGAGAGAGGTGAAAAAAAAAAAAAAGGTAACAACTGTAATAGGATAAAGGGTGACAAATATTTTTTCCTTTTTTTTTTTTTTGTTGTTGTTTTTATCTATTCTATTAGGTTGGCCTAAAAGTTCGTTTGGGTTCAGTCAGGTTTTTCCATAACATCTTACGGAAAAACCCAGACAGGCTTTTTGGCCAACCCAATATTCTTCAAGTTTTCTACGAGGCACAAAGATTACTTTAGTAATCAGAAAATATATAGAACATACTACTTTTTAAAAAGATAGTTTTTGATAATTGGACATAACAAGAGGAAGACATTCCAGGGAGAACACGCGTATTGGCAAAGGTTCAGAGAAAAGCATAATTAGTTACGAAATACTTATCTACTTCCCTAATCCAGATTTTTGCAGTATAAATGTTTTTTAAAAAACAATTGTTCATTGTATTTGAGAAGATAGTTTGAGTTGAACTTGAAAATATAGGAGATCTTTTTTGTTGCAGCTTTGTTACTTGCCATTCTCATTACTAAATTCATTGTGGTGCCTTATGCATCGTCTGTCTGTGAATGAGGATGGCAGGCACTCTGGTCTCCTTTGCCATTTTTGTAGCCTACTCCACATTCCCTCTCCACTACTATTCCGACTCCTCCAAGTCCAAGCTGCAGAATGCAGTGTGTGGGCTTCTCATTGTGATGGCTTCTCTTGTTGCGGAGCTTCTCTAGGCGCACGAGCTTCAGTAGTTGTGGTACGAGGGCTCAGTAGTCGTGGCTCACAGGCTTAGTTGCTCCGCGGCACGTGAGATCTTCCCGGACCAGGGCTCGAACCCGTGTCCCCTGCACTGGCAGGCGGATTCTTAACCACTGCGCCACCAGGGAAATCCCTGTGGGTGATTTTTCTACTGGAGAAATAGGATTTGGTAGGGCAGGGAGTAATGCCAGAGTGGCTTTTTGAGGAGACCTGAGCAAGAGCCAGCCCTATGAGATGATCATGTAAGCTGCTCAGCAGCTAGGAGGAGGAGAAACAACTAGAAGCCAGTAAGTGGTTTAAAAAAAAAAGATAGTTTCTATTAGGGTCTCTTTCCTTGATCTAATTAGAAGAATAAAACAAAAAAAGCAGAAGTCTTGAGAGACTCACGGCCAGTAATAGCATTTTGTGTTGGTGAGTGGAAGAGAGGAACAAGCCTTCCTTTACTCTTGATTTATTTTTATCAATATAGCAAGGGTTTCCTAGCTTCTTTGTAATTAGGAGCTAATTTTCTTTTCCATGGGTCTTTGAGATGGTTCTTTGACCACAGAGCCATGGAAGATGAGTAGATGAAGGAAGGAATGTCACTTATGGTTTCACTTGCCTTAAGCCCGCACACCACAACGAAAGAGTAGCCCCCGCTCGCTGCCACTAGAGGAAGCCCAGGCACAGCAACGGAAGCCCCAACGCAGCCAAAAATAAATACATAAATAAATTTATAAGAAACAAGCTGCAGTTTGCCAATCCATTTCAGCTGCATCTCAGAAGTTTTGATATGTTTTGTTTTCATTTTCACCCTTGCCCAAAAGGTTTTACTCTTTTTCTCTTTCCCCAGACTCGGTCTGTGCCCTGGGGGGAGGGGGGAGGTAGGGCCAATGGGGAAACAAGGTTTGTTGCTCTTACCGGGGTAGCTTATGGCTCTTGTTCCTTAGATGATAAGGATCTGGGTGGGGTTTTGTGCTTTTGCTGAGGCTGGCTGGCTTGTTGCTTGGAGGAAGGCTTTCTCTGGTCTTCTGCCCTGTCCCCAGTCTTCCCTGTGGTCACCCACTGAGGTCATGGCTGAGAGCTTGTGAGTGTGCGCAGTCCCGAGTGCCTATGGCATTCGTGGGTTCTGTGTTCTCACGCTTGTTAAATTAACATTTGTTAACATTTTTGATGGATGGTTCAATAAAAGACCACAAGAGAATTGAAATCGAATTGATTACTTTACAGGTCCTGGAGGAGGTACACGGCACACCTTAAGGGGCCATGAGGGAGGTTAAGGCAGGGTGTAGGCAGCGATCGGGGTGGATCCAAGGGGAGTACTTTGGGGGGGCTCCCAGGCTAAGGCCAGACAGGTCAATTCAAACCAAAAAGGAGGGGGAGGTGGTTGGTAAGCTTCTCAGGGGCCTGTTTTTATCTAAGGGGCACAAGACGAAGACCCTGGGAGGTGGGGGAGACTGACGATCACCAGGGGAGGTGGGGGAGTCACATCAGGAACTTCCATTTACTTATGAGCCCGTGGGCTGTTTTCTAGGGCATGCATGCTAGATGGAGAGGATAGTATCAGTTCAAGGCCCTGCAGGCCGATTGACCACACAAAATGGATGCTGAGGCAGCAATGTTGTGGAGTGGTTTAGCTAAACCCATGCTCTACCTTTAACAGCTTGTTATAAATTTTAGCTGAATTCTTCTTACTCACTTGTATGAGAGCCTCATCTTACGTCTGTGCTCTGCCGTAAGTTTGTGTCCTGTGTGTCCTGGGAGGCTTGCCTTAGATTTAAAGCCAGGAGGTTGTGTTGTGATTTCAGCTCTTTGATAGGTTCAAGAAAACTTATGATTTTGTAGGTTGTTTGGTATTTTTAGTTGTTACTGAGGAGCATTACTCTTTCCATCTTTCTACATCCTGCATAGAAACTGGAAGCCCCTCAGATTTTTTTAATTGAGCGCACACACCCAAATGTCGTTACGATTAGGTTTTTTGCTTTGAGTGGTTCACTTCCTCCAGAGGGTTCTTTAGTCTGCTGCCAGGGACCTGTTATAAGCCTGACTCCTGGCATTTGGAATCTGGGGAGGGAAGGGGAATGGGGACTCACTGTACAGGCTGCAGTTTTTATTAATAGACTATATTTTAGAGCAATTTTAGAGTCACAGAAAAATTGAGCAGAAAGTACAGAATTCCCACATACCCTTCTCCCCTAATGGACACAGCCTTCCCCGCTATCAACATCCTGCACTAGACGGATACATTTGTTAACTGATGAGCCTACACTGACACATAACCACCCCAAATACATAGTTTACATTAAGGTTCACTCTTAGTGCTGTATATTCTATAGATTTTGACAACTGTGTAATGACATGTGTCTACTATTATAGTATCATACAGAACACTTTCACCGACTTAAAGATCCTCTGTGCCCTGCCTTTTCATCCCTCCCTCCTCTTTGGCAACCACTGATCTTTTTACTGTCTCCATAGCTTTGTCTTTTCCAGAATGTCATATACATACAGTATGTATCCTTTTCAATTGGCTTCTTTTACTTAATAATATGCATTTAAATTTCTTCCACGTCTTTTCATCGTTTGATAGCTCATTTCCTTTTAGTGCTGAATAATATCCCATTGTCTGGAGATACCACAGTTTATTTATCCACTCATCTACTGAAGGATAACTTGGTTGCTTCCAAGTTTTGGCAATTATGAATAAAGCTCCTATAAAACATACATGTGCTAGTTTTTATGTGGACATAAGTTTTCAGCTTATTTGGGTAAACACCAAATAGCAAGGTTGCCAGATCGTATGGCAAGAGAGCATTTAGTTTTGTCAGAAACTGCTCAACCGCAAAATGGTGCAGCCGCTTTGAAAGGCATTCCTGCCAGCAGTGAATGAGCGCTCCTGTTGCTCCGCTTCTTCATCAGGATTTGATGTTGCCCGTGTTCTGGAGTGTGGCCATTCTAACCGGTGTAGAGTGGTAACTCATTGTTTAATTTTCAATTCCCTAATGACATGTGATGTTGAGCATCTTTTCATATGCTTATTTACTACTGCATATCTTCTTTGGTGAGGTGTCCAGATCTTTTGCCCATTTTTTAATCAGGTTATTCATTTTCTTATTGTTGAGTTTTAAGAGTTCTTTGTATATTTTGGATAGCAATTCTTTATCAGATGTCTCTTGCAAATATCATCTCCCAGTCCGTGGCTCTCACTGAATTCTCTGCTCTTAGTTTCATGCCTTATCACCTGCTCTCCTCTGGTTCCCCAGGCTGGAACTGCTCCAGCTTATTTTCCCCGTTCACTTCTCTTCTGTTTTTTTTTTACCAGCATAGAGGAGGGTTAACTGTCTGCTTGGTACAAGTGATGACCTGAGGGCTTAACTGCTCCTGACAAACTTGGAAACAACCTCTTTATCATCAGCCCCTGGTTTTACCCCGTGTTTTCTAGCACTCTGCTGGACAATTCAACTTGCTTTTCAATGGCATTTCTCTCTCAGCATTTAGGTTTTACAGCTTGTACTCTGACGAATAATTTACTATTTCTGCATTTGCCTTATATCCTCTGGTCTCTCTGGCTTGGACTCATCTTCACTTTCTGTGTTAAGAAAGTCAATTTAGACTTACTTGTTCCTGCGCCTTCCTACTGTAGACCCTCAGGTTTCTTCTGTTCCTTGTGAGCAAGAGGTTCAGACAATTTTTTGTAGAATTGAGAATTGATTATGTTCTACTTTAAACATAAAAGACTTGACTCATTCGTTTTTTTCTAATGACTTCATAGCACTCTAGATTCGTGGTGGTGGTTGATTTTTAAGATGCATCATTGTTTTATGTACCACTTAGAGGGAAAAAATGCTGTCCATCTGTGATACACAATTGATTATAAGATTCTTCTCAACTTATGAGATGTTTAAATGTGGGGGAAAAGAAATGTATGTCTTAGAATCATTGTCCAGCACCACTGTGAGCATACAGACCGAAAAAGATGTATAGATTCTAAATCTCCTAAAATCCTTAGAGAGACTCATTTCCCAGTTAAATTGCAGGGACAAAACGCATCACCAGGAACTTTTTGACTCTATCTGGCTTTCCCTGGCACTCACGCGTCTCTCTGTTCAGGATTATCTGACCATACCAGCCACCCGCCAAAACCATTCCTGTCTTGTGCCTTAACTCGGGTTGCTTTCTTCACAGTTCTCTCCACCGGCCTTTGTCCTTTCAAGCCTTTCTGTTTACTGCAGTCTTCATCCAGTTCCTCTACTGAAAACCTCTCATGCTATATATACAGTATTCTGTACTCAACAGCTTGACACTTTACGTGTATTATCTAAAATTGTCTGCCATTAATTTTGTGTGTGTGTTAAGCAGTTCTATTTAAGTAAGATTAAGTACGAACATTTATACTTTTCTTTATCATAATGCATATTAAAAAAGTGCTGAGAACATAGTAAGGCATTCACTCAAAATTTGATTGATTTTTTTGTTGTTTTTTTTTTGGTTAAGATTTGGTAACACAGATCCCATTGCATGGACCTTAAATAATAAGCCTTATAGTAAGACTTCTGTTTGCTATTTCAATAATAAGCCTTATAGTAAGACTTCTGTTTGCTATTTCAAAAGTCAAGTTAAATTTTTCTTGGAGAAACAGATGTATTCTCTGTTACCATTACCATCAAGGAAAATACCTCCAATGTTATTAGACTTTATATTTTTAAAAAGGTTCTTCTAACAATCATTATAGAAATGCATAGAACAAACATATCTTTAAAGGTAATTCTTTCCCAAAGCAATTGGATTTCAAAGGTCTTTTTATTTATTTTTTAAAATTTTTATTTATTTTTGCACATAAAGGGTTTGTTTTAAATGTTTTAAGGATAGGATAGAGTTACATCATAATTATAAAAATTACTTACAGAATTAACAGATTTATATTGTTTATACTTCTAAATGCAGAGAACAGGGAACTGTCTACACATTGTATAAAGTAAAATTAAAATTAAAAATGAATTCAAGCTTGAAAGATGAGGTCATTTACCTAATTTTAAAATGTGAACACGAAGACCTCGGAACTATACACATTCGTTCAAACTGCACTAATGATGGAAAATACAAAAAGCGCAGCATTTCCAAGGAACCACAGACATTTCGACCGTAATTATTTTCTGTTACAATAATTCCTGTCTTGTCTTTGGAGAACTTTCTTATCTTTTTTTTTTTTTTTTTTTTTTTAAGACAATCAGCTTGAAGAATGTTTTCAGGCACTACAATTTGTGACAATCAAAACAGTCTTCTATGGGTCCACAGCGTTCAGAGATTCAAGACCAATGCATTTCGGGGTTTGGCACGTAAAGCAATAATAGAAATGAAATCTGGTTTAGAAGCAGCTGTGATTGTTTTAAGAATGCACAGTCCCTTCAAATGCTGCAGGACATACACAACTGGAAAATCACCTTCTGTTGGCACTACATTTGCTTCACCAGTGCATCTTTATCCTACAACTACTAAAACAGCACAATTAAGCAAATATACAGAAACTGAAAACAAATAAAAACAAAGATAGAAAAGAAAAAACCGAAATATATTTAACATGCAATTTTAGTTAGTTACATTGAACATTCTACTTAGAATAGAGCATGCAAAAAAGGATGGTCTGCTTTTAAGGTTTTCCTTTGAAGCTTTACATGGCAGCCAGACATCATGCGTGCACACACACACGACACAATCATACTGTAGCAGGTCAGTGAGAAGGGCCAATACATTTTATACAGAGTTTCATGTCTTGTGTTGTCACAAGTCCCATGATAATTTTAGAAATTAACGTTGTATTCCTAGAACAAGGAACCAACATTCCGATACCAGGAAAATGCAAGCAATGCATGCAGATCTGAAACATGAGCCTAGACGAAGGCTGAAATACTTGGCTGGGGAGCAGAGTTAGTCATGGCATCGGGAAGTGTGGTTTAAGCCAACAAAAGAAAAAAGAATGGGGGAAGAAAAAGGAAAAACAACAACAAGAAAGCCCTTCCCCCTCCTTCAACCCTAAAGGCAATAAATGGAACAATGATGATAATAAATCACGTCACATTCATTTAGAGAGATCACGCGGTATTAAAAGTTGCTAAAGGTACTTGCAGAAAAACCACAGTGCAAGTCATTAAGTAATGCCAGAAATGTTTCAGCTGCCCCAACCCTCAGGATACCTCCAAAGGACTTTGTTTTTCAGTCTGAAGTCACTGTGTCCTGTTCATGCATTGCACGCTGGACAACTCCCTCTCTGGGCCACACGTGTCCACTTGGGCACAGGGAGCTGGGCTCAGCCTTGAGATTCACATGCAGGAACTCTTACAAGAGCCACCGGGAGAACAGATGACAGATCTGTAGCATGACACTTGTTTCAAGCACAGGAGGAACCTCTAAGACCTGGGTACCTGCTGCATGGAGAAGCTCACCCCTGGCTGCCCTCGGTGAGGCACCGGGCACGCTGGAGAGAACGGGGGTGCTGTATTCACATGGTGCGCGAGGTTACCACCCACCAGCACAACAAGGCACAGCCTTCCTGAAGGCAAAAATGGGCATCACACAGACCTCGCATAGCGCGGCCTTGAAACTACAGAATCTCTTAACATCAAGAACAGCCATGACAGACGTCACACAGTCCTGGTGTTTGGCTGAGATTCATATGCATTTAAGCCTTCTGCCCAAATCTGAGGTAAGAGTTTCAATCTCCACAAGACTGGTTTCACAAACCATCTTTCCCCTAGCTTTCAAACTGCCAGGGATCATCCAAAACAAAGTGATAGACTGACGTTTTGCTTCTAAACGAACCACTTTTGCAGTTCTATTTTAGCTAAGGACAACTTGCAGGAAAGGATTCAATGGCTAAGGGCTGCTGTCAGTCCCACCCACAAGCCAGTGCAGGTGACTGACCCTGATGTGGCAAGATCTACCAAATGCAATGAGTCCACAGCAGCAGCACGCCATGAGCAAGAACATACAGCACCACAAGAGGTGTCAGGAATTCAAGCTGTTATTTGTCTAGTCATTCTTTGAGGGGAAAAGCCTTCTGACCATAATCATATATCAGTAATAATAGTAATAAAAATAAAGGTATCCCAGAGAACTTGTTAAAAGGCAACACCGCCGTTCTTAAACTTACATTTCTAATATAAAAGCACTATGTTCTTCCAGGAACTTACCAAATACACAGAAACCACTGATATACTGTTGCCTTTTAAATCCATGTGCTAAAATCCAGGTTACTAATTTGTACAAATAATGGACCAAATGTGCCATCCAAAATACACCTGCATTGCACTATGTGGACCAAGTACCTGGGCTTTGCTTAAAAAGAAGTATTTATGATAAAAATGTAAACAAATAATGTACAAAGCTTAGAATTAAAGGCAGCCTTTTACCCAGATTTCTAACTGTTTTGTAAAATTCTAATGTGGGTCATTAAATGTTCACAGGTGATTCATATTTGAATTTACACTTTAAAGCCTCCAGACTGAAATGGTGCTCTGAACTTGACTTTCAAAACAAGCTGAATGTCCTGATGTGCTTCCTGTGCCCAAATTTAATTTTGAATAAACAGCAGTAATACACTGAGTACACTGAATACAAATGGCTTGGGTCAGCACTGCTGTTAAACTGGGGAAAATTATGTAAGCCCCACTCCAACCCACAAAGAAAGGACTGCCTATGAAGTGCGTGTGTGTACACACAGATCTGTTTGTATGTACATATACATTATATATGTATACACACAGATATAGATAGGTAGGTAGATATAGATACATATATATCAAAAAAAAAGGCAATAACAAAAATACCAAACTATGCTTGCATTGTGGCAGCAGAATAAGAGTGTTAAGCATGAAGGGGAAAGTGGATAAGATCTACTGCAGTTTTAAATGACTGTGATACTAGCTTAACTTTTACCGGACTTGCCTGTAAGTCCCTTCCAAACAGATAGACTTCTTTTAAGAGGAAGGAGTTCCTTACGCAAAATGCTTTGTGTTCACCTAAATCTGTACTATTCAGAACAAAACCAGTTCTGCTGGCAGAGATTGTGGGTGCACAGGGACATTTAAGCTTTCATTAAACTGGAAAGCAATCAAGTCTTTATGTCTACAAATTATACATTTAATAGTTCCACAAATTTGGCAAAGTTCATGATGACATCTAGGATGTTTTCACCAAATCGTACACATAAATATGGAAATCATCATCAAACTTGATGAAATAGATGGTTTGGCTTCTACTTGATGAATGACCACGCCAGTCCTTTTAGCGTCATCTTCTTTGGCATATTCCACTTGTTTGCCTACCAGGCTGTCCACAACTTCTCCCGGTTCCCTTTCTGCTGGAGGTGAATCGTTAGAATCGGGCATAATGCGAAGGTCACCTTCTTTATAATCATCGAAGAGCTGGTACCTGTACAAGACAGGATCTTTTTCATAGGTGATGTAAAACCATGTGTTCATTAGCTCGTGCTAAGACCATTCCCCTCCACTCGTCTTTAGTGCCATCCTCTGTCTCAAACATGTGCTCCACTGCTTTGCCTATCATCGTGTCGGCTAGGTGTGCATCACTGATTCGAGATGTTGCAACTCTATTAGGGAGGACTTCAAGCGCAGAAACTCTTTCATCTTTATTAAGTTCTAGTCCATAAATACAGTCAAATCCATCGTATTTTATAAGATACAGAGGATTTACAGGCACCTGGTCCAGAACGGTTCCTTTCCACTGGGTGATGGGGCCATTCCCCTCTTTCCACCCATGCTGAATCCTGCAGCCTACGATGTTCCTCCGGGGCTGGGAAACAGGTTTGCTCGGCCGCACACTGGTCCGGTGTTTTTTGTGGGATGTTTGTTTCTTCATCATGCTTGCAGATACACCAGCATGGCCTGCATCAGCTCTGGACCGCTGGCCAGGTGTCTTCCCGAATGGGGTCTTCATTCATCTGTATTTAAGTGAGCAGCAGAGCTGCTGGACTAGGATGAAAATTCAGTATGCTCCAATTTGAAACTTTTCACAGAATTTCAATGTTCTTGTTAATCCATCATCCCAAGCGTCTTTGTGTGTGTGTGTGTGTGTGTGTGTGTGTGTGTGTGTGTGTGTGTAAGTTCAGCAAAAATACGTGAAATCCTAGTACTCGGCCGGCCACCTAGGCCACCGTTGGCAGCCCGCTGGCCCTGCGATCCCGCACCGAGCTCCGGCCCCTGCCCGACCGAGCCAGACGGCGCTGCCCCGGCCCCACAGCGCATGCGCCCTCCGATGGCCGGGCGGCCGGGCCGTACTACCCAGAGGTCTTTTTAATTTAGAGTTTTATAGTGCCTTTGGCTTAAATAAATCCAGATGAGCTTTTTATTTTGTTAACTGGTTCGTAAATGTTTTATTTGGACATAAGTCTGTTGTTAGAATTAATTTGATTACATAATGAATGAAGAACAGACTTTGTTTAAAAAACTTTTTTTTCTAACTTATAACAAAAGAAACTGGACCAAGAAAAGAAAAATGTGGAAGTAATTCATTGCTAGGAGTAAACTACTGTATATGGGTAGCATCTGTTCCCCTTCCACTCACCTTGAACTACACATATTCTGTGAATCTTCCTGGTAGATCCAGTTCCATAGTTAATAATGGCAAATGAATATGTGGCTTAATATTTTGTGAGAATATGGGTTAAAAGGTTTACATCTCATATCATATTCCAAAAGACTGTTAAAATTCTCTCTAAATACCTAGCCTGCCAGTTGCCTTGTTTCTTCACCGTTCTCTCAGCCTCTTTAAAAAATCCCCTCAGAGTTATGAACAGTTCATACTTGGCCTTTGGACAGGTAGCTTACAGCGGGAGCTCTTACTATTCAGGCAGCCCCTTTGGAGGGCTTGTCACATATAGGTAGGATGGGTTTTCATAGGGACTAAACCTTTTTAAACAAAATTAAATTCGTTTTGTCATTTTTTTCTCGTTTCTTTAAACTGAGTAGGAAGGACATCATGAAAAAGGAACAGTGGGTTGGAAGAAGGTTGGGAAAGAGTAATAGTTGAAAAGAAAACTGATAAATGTGCCCTCATGATGTGGTATTAAGTACTCTAATCACCAATAGGGTGGATTGAGAAAGCACAACATAAAATTTCCACAAAGAGGAACTTGACATAATTCTATGAGTCTGTATCATATGTATTCTATGAGACAGCCAGCCTGGTCTCTTCAAAAATGTCAATGTTCAGATTAAAGGAGATTGAAGACTCAGTACAGTGTGGGATCCTTGATTGGATCTGCACTGATAGAGAAAAGCTGCTATAAATTTTATTATTGGAATAATTTGGTAAACCTGAATATAGGCTGTATATTAGTTAATATTCCATTAGGCTGAACTTCTTGGGTATAATAGTGCTATTGTCTTTGATCTTAGGAAATACAGACTAAAGTATTTAGGGGTGACAAGTACCTGGAACTTATCTTCAGATGGTTCAGAAAAAAGTGTGTGTGCGCGTGCGTGCGCGCGTGCACATGCTCAGTGCTGTATGAGTTCGGGATTTTTTTCTTTCAGACACTTATTTTACACTAAATGATGTTCTGTGGGTTTTGCTTCTTGTTTTTTTTTCTTCAGGATGAATGGTCATTTGTGATCTCATTTTATTTTTTTCCTTTTTTCCACCTCATTTTGCTAGCATGTGCTTGAGGCTAGTTCTTGAATTCCGTTCTGTAAACTTTTCTTACATTGCAATGATTAATCCTATAACCTAGGTAGCATAAATATATGCTATTATTGATCATCAGTAGAATAGTAAAATATGGATGGATTTGTGCAATTTCATCACCTCTAAAACACATTTTAAATGCATTTGATTAACATGCCCTTAAGGATGCTAATAATAATCAGGTTCCAAAAAGTGAACCATTTTATAGAAACATTAGATTCTCTAAGTTAGCTACTTAGAGCTCATCAGTTATATTTAATAATTTGTGAAACATTTACTTGTAAAGCTGGTCTGGGAGTGCCACTGAATGTAAATTGAGGTGCAGAGTTCTCTGGTCTGTGTTATTGCTCTAGAACAGATAGAACAGACCCTATATGGCAGAGGTCAATAACCCACTGTTTTTGAGAAGTTTGAGAGACTCTTTTCAATATTCTTTAACTTTGGTGGCTTAAGGACCAAGTAACCTTTTGCTAATTGTATCTGAGGGCTTAATAATAAAAACAGAATTATAGAAACGTGTTCTTCCTGTGTTTAGGGCTGCTTTTTTTTTTTAATATTTAATTTGGTCACGCCAGGTCTTAGTTGCAGCTCATGGTCTCCTTAGTTGTGGCTCATGATCTCCTTAGTTGTGGCATGCGAACTGTTAGTTGTGGCATGTGTGATCTAGTTCCCTGACCAGGGAATGAATCCCGGGCCCCTTACATTGGGAGCGCAGAGTCTTAACCACTGCGCCACCAGGGAAGTTCTTCCTTTGTTTAAAATGTATGAGATCTGTTCTTTTAATCGAAGTGTAACTGACCTACAACACTGCATTAGTTCCAGGTGCACAATATAGTGATTCGGTATTTCTGTATGTTACAAAATGATGTCTGTTACCATCTGACATAATACAAAGTTATTACAGTATTTTCTATATTCCCCATGATGTACATTTCATGCCCACGACTTGTTTATTTTGTAACTGGGAGTTTGTACCTCTTAACCTCCCTTACCTATTTCACTCACCCCACCCCCACCCCCGGCCCTGCCCCACCCTGCAACCACTTGCTTGTTCTCTGTATCTGTGAGTCTGTTTCTGTTTTGTTATTTGTTCTTTGTTTTGTTTTTTTAGATTCTACATGTGCGAAATGATATGGTATTTGTCTTTGTCTGGTTTATTTCATTTAGTATGATACTCTTTAGGTCCATCCATGTTGTCTCAAATGGCAAGATTTCATTTTGTAAATAAGTTTCAAATGAACTTATTTACAAAACAGAAACGCAGACTTAGAGAACGAACTTATGGTTACCAGGGGGAAAATGCGGGAGGGGAGGGATAGATTGGGAGTTTGGGATTGACATGTACACAGTATTATATTTAAAATAGATAACCAACAAGGCGCTACTGTATAGCACAAGGAACTTGGCTCAATATTCTGTAATAACATAAATGGGAAAAGAATTTGAAAAGGAATGGATACTTGTATGGGTATAACTGAGTCACTTTGCTGTGCGCCTGTAACTAACACATCATTGTTAACTATACTCCAGTATAAAATAAAATTGTTTTTACTTTCATTTTTTAGGGCTGAGTAACATTCCATTGTGTGTGTGGGGGTGGGTATGTGGGTGAACCACATCTTCTTTATCCAGTCACACATTGATGGGCGCTTAGGTGGCTTCCATATCTTGGCTGTTGTAAACAATGCTGCAGTGAACATAGGGGTGCATATATCTTTTTGAATTAGTGTTTTTGTTTTCTTTGGAAAAATACCCAGAAATAGAATCGCTGCATTGCATGGTAGTTCAATTTTTAATTCTTTGAGGAACCTTCTTCCTGCTTTCACTGTGCGTTGGCACATAATGGCTGCACCAATCTGCATTCCACCAACAGTGCGCAAGGGTTCCTTTTTCTTCACATTCTCATCAGCACTTGTTATTTGTTGTCTTTTTGATAATAGCCATTCTGACAGGTGCTAGGTAGTATCTCACTGTGGTTTTGATTTGCCGTTTCCTGATGATTAGTGATGTTGAGTGTCTTCTCTATGTCTCTTGGCCATCTGTATGTCTTCTTTGGAAAAATGTCCATTCAAGTCTTCTTTCCATTTTTTAATCGGGTTGTTTGTTTGATGTTGTATGAGTTATTTGTACATTTTGAATATTAACCCCTTATCAGATAGATCGTTTGCAAATATCTTCTCCCGTTCAGTAGTCTGCCTTTTTGTTTGGTTGAGTTTCCTTCACTGTGCAAAAAGCTTTTAAGTTTGACGTAGTCCCATTTGTTTGTTTTCATTTTTATTTCCTTTGGCTGAGGAGACATATCCAAAAAGAATATTGTTAAAACTGATCTCAAAAAGCATACTAACTTGGGGCTTCCCTGGTGGTGCAGTGGCTGAGAGTCCGCCTGCCGGTGCAGGGGACACAGGTTCGTGCACCGGTCTGGGAAGATCCCACATGCCGTGGAGTGGCTGGGCCCATGAGCCATGGCCGCTGAGCCTGCGCGTCCAGAGCCAGTGCTCCGCAACGGGAGAGGCCGCAACAGTGAGAGGCCCGCGTACCGCAAAAAGAAAAAAAAAAAAAAAGCACACTAACTACATTTTATTCTAGGAGTTTTGTGATTGGTTTCACATCTTACATTTAAGTCTTACATCCACTTGGAGTTTATTTTTGTATATGGTGTGAGAAAGTAGTCCAGTTTGATTATTTATTTTTGCATGTAGCTGTCCAGTTTTCCCAACACCATTTATTGAAGAGGCTATTTTCCATTATATATTGTTTATCATAGATTAATTGTACCAGAACTTTAAAAAATATTGTCGAATCTGAGATTGCTCCTTTTTGCTTTGTTAAGTAGTCTTGTGCCTCGTGTAGTACTTATATACTCTGAGGGTGAGTTTTTCTCTCTCTCTCTTCTGTTGGTCTGTCTGACTGTCTCTGGCATTGATCAGAAAAGGAAAGTGAACAAATATCCAGAATTTTCAAATAAGCAAGAGGGAGAGGAAAACATCCCCCTGAGGAGCAGTGATGACAGGGTCTGCTCATGGTTGCTGAGTGGTTGAGTCTGTCGTGAGACAGACACACTGGGAAGACTGACTGAAGCTGGCCTCACCAAGGTGAAGAGCATCATCCGTGGCCAGTGGAGAGAAGCTACTGATGGCTTCTGCGCTCTAAGAGCGTGATCTCATCTCCCTGTTACGGAGGGGCATGCAGCAGTCAGACGGGAGCTGCCTGTCTTCCCTCTCCACCTCTTTAACCTTCCTCTCTCGGGAGGAGTTTTTCCCTACTGTCAGTCAGTGCCAGTCTCTCCGCCTGTGTCAGGCAATCCTAGCCTCAGACTTTCTCCATGACTTTGGTGCAACAATTAGCCCTTCCCTAGGATACATTTTCAATTCCTCTTTAAAAAAAAAAAAAAAAAAAAACTCTCCCTGGAATGGACGCTGCTGCCCCCTAAGCCATCATCCTAGTTGTCCCTATTTATTTCCTTCCTTTGACCGACTATTTCTTGGAGTTTTTTTTTCTGCTAGCTGAGTGCCTCCATTTACTCAGTATCCACTTGTCCACTCGCTCTGCCCTCACCACTCTACTGAATGTGCTCCCTCAAAGATTATTTCTGAGATTGTGAATGCAGGGGCTTCAGGTGTTCCTTTTTCTTGACTTTTGTCAAGCTTTTTGTCAAGCTTTTGTCAAGCTTTTTGTCAAGCTTTTGTCAAGCTTTTTGTCAAGCTTTTGTCAAGCTTTTTGACTTTTGACAAGACGCCCTGCCCGTCCCTCACACCGTGGACTGTGATGCCCTGCTTCCACTCTTGCTCATCTCTCTCAGCACGTGGCCTCTGTCTGTGGGTCCTCATCCTCCTCCCGCCGCGGAAACCCGCCCAAGGCCTGGTCCTCGGTCTTCTTCATTCTTCCTCAGTAGTTTCTCCCTCTTGAGCTTGTCCAGCTCAGCAGCTATGAGTATCTCTGCAGTGTGGACCATGCCCACTTTTCTAGCTCCAGAGCCCATCTTTCCTTTCACAGAGTCCTGTGCTCACCCATCGATGTGTCTTTCGCTCATACCGTTCCTTCAGCCTGTAATTCCATCTCTGTAGCCTTCCCCTTAACGTTTTGACTAAAAGAGATTCTGGTTAAAATATCCTGTGATAAACCATAATAGAAAAGAATATGAAAAAGAATATATGTATAACTGAATCACTTTGCTATACAGCAGAAATTAACACAACATTGTAAATCAACTATACATTGGTAAAATTTTTTTAAAAAAGAGATTCTGGTTAAAGAAGCATTTTACTCAGAATAAGGGAAAACTCATACATTACCATCCTCACTCCCACCCCAGCAAAGACTCATTTTGTATTTCTCCTCCTTTGTAAGACTTAACAATATTTCACTTTGACACATTGAGTAAATATTTCTTTAAGGCCAGTCTCCACTAAGCTGCAAGAGAATAGACACCACACATATGCATCCAGTTCACCGTTGTGCCGATTATAGGTCTTGGCACGTAGCAGGTGTGCAGTAAATTTTTGTTGAAGGGAAGAATGAATGAAGTAGGAATTGACCATTAAAGATTTGCTAGTAAACAATCAAACTTTATCTAGGTAATTAGATTTTTTTTACATTTCCGAAATACATGTTCTTTTTTATACGTGTAATGATTAATGTTCAGTATTCTTGAAAAAGTTTAAGGATGATTTTTATAAATCAGTTTTATTTCAGTCAGTGATTTTTAAGGAAATTTGAAGGGTATCTGTTGGAATTAATGTTCCTTTAACTTTCTGTTTTCGTTTCCATTGTCATGTTTTTCTACAGCTAGGGCATTTCGAGTATTGATTCATTCTTTTAGCACTGTTAATGTTAATCTTTGAAAGCGGTTTATTGTTTTCTGATTATAGTAGTAACATGCATTCATTACAGAAGGCTTAGAAATACTGAATATCCTCCGTTACAATTTGGTTAATTTCTTAATACACCTTTGAATATGCATCTGCACACACATGCACACTCATTGTTTTCTCTGTACGCGGTTGGATCTTATTGTGTATAGTAGCATGTGTATGTGCCTTATACTACAAGCTTTTTCTTTGAAATATCCTCCTAAATGAGATGTGCTTTTTAATGGTTTCATGGTTTTACATTGTGGGAATGTACCATCATTTATTCAACGATTCCCTTACCTTAGCAGGGTTAAACCTGTTGGTATAATATGCAACAATTGAGGTCCACTTAAAATATTTTAAGCTAATATAACATACTTATCAATGAACATGCTTTATTACTAATGAGTTAGCTTTTAGTGGGAACATTTATATTGCCAATGTATTTGCTCTGTCGACCATAGCAGAGTACTGTAGAACTTCTTGCTGTGTCCTCACATGGCGGAGACAGAGAGAGGAAGCAAGAGCTCTGGTGTCTCTTCTTATAAAGGCACTAAGTCCTATCATGAGGACCCCATTTTCATGACCTGTCTAAGCTTAATTACCTCCTGTTATCTCCATATAACATCATGTTGGGGGTTAGGGCTTCAGCATATGAATTTTGTGGGGTTGGGGGGAGACACAGTTCAGTTCATAGCAGTCAACAGTGAGAACTATTTCAGATACTTTTGTTTTTACCTAAGTAGCATTTTTAAAATTAGGATCTAGAATTGTTCTCACTTTATCTGTGGGTAAGAGTACCTGAAAATCTTCATAGAAAAAATTAAAATTACTCACAATTGCTTACTCATCATGGGTTATATAGTTAAATTATGCATCATTGGCATAAAATGGAACTGTGAAATTGCATGAAATTGCTGAAATGATTGTACTGTCCCATTCCATGAATGTTCATAGTTCCAGAAAAATTGCGAATGGCTCTTAATGTCTTTTAAAATAGTTTATGAAAAGAGACGTTAGAGAATTTCCTTTTCTATGTGGAAAATCATAGCCAATTTTTTGGATGATTATGATCAGTTACTGAAGTTTCTTTTAAAATTAGCCTCGTTCTCTCCATAAATAAATGATACAACTAACAAGGAAGGCTTAGTATCTTATAGTGCTTTATATTTTTAAAAATATTTATATAACATCATTTTAAAATGTCATTAATAAGTTGATCTTATAACAGTGTCACTAGGGTAGAATAAATACAATCTCCATTTAATATTGAGAAACTTGAAGCTTGGAGAAATTATTTTACCTAGGGTCAAAAATTCAGTTTGGGTCCATTCTGTTACTTCAAGTCATATATCTTCTATGTGTTCAAAGAACATAGAACCATCTATGTTACCTTTGTCTGAGAAATAATAATTAATCAGAGAAAGATACTAATAAATGGTTACCTTTGTAATTATGTAGAAAAGTGAATAGCTAGAAGGTACTTTGTATAGTTAAGGTACTTGAAAATTCATATATAGCATTCTCATTTAAAAATAATATAATTAGTGGTATATTTTATATGGTCGTTTCTAAGAGCACTGCTAATTTGTTATCATCCTTGCCATCTTTTTATTGTTCCTTTTTAAGGTTTTAGAAATTTATTTTAACATTGCTTTCCTGGAAGATACAAATATATGGTCAGCATGATACTGTATTTATTTTATGTAATATACTTTCAGAATCACATAATTGGTGTTGTCACTGTATGAGTTGTAGTGGTACAAAGCCTAGACTGTTTAGTAGAGCGTTAACAAAGCTAGTGCAAAATCAGACTTTTTTATTTTTGGCTGCCAGTTTTGGCTGGTAAGATGGCTATGTATAGGTTAGGACAAGAGTTGGTAATAAGGTCTTTTCCACAACTCAACTCTGCTGTTGTAGTGGGAAAGCATCTGTAGGCAATACATAAAGGAATGGACCTAGCTGTGCTCCAATAAAACTTTATTTACAAAGACAAGCAGCAGCCATATTTGGCCTGTGGGCTCTAGTTTGCTGATCCAGGGATTAGAATATATAATGAAATAGAACTTCTCACCATAATATTTCCCTATTATTTATCAGAAGTTTTGTTTACCTAAATTCTGTTTTAATTTAATGCTTTAATTCATAACCTTGATTCCCTTTAATTTCACCTTTTTATTCACATTTTTGTGTGCTCCTGAGCTTCTGTACCTTCAGCTACTTTTCTAGGCTAACATCATCACACAGCTTTCCAGCCTTGTTGTCAGGACACCCCAAATTAAACCAATCTAACATTTGCTGAGTTTCAGGAATGAGTGGTGGTAAGGAAATGGTGATGTTGGATATAAAGAAAAGATAGAATCCCATGGATATAGGTGGCTTTGGAAGGCTTATTAAAAGAGGCAGAACTTGAGCTGACTCTTGAAGACTGAGGGAAATTAAATTAGAAAAAAGAGAAGAGTATTTCAATAAATAGTTGACAAGGGGAGGCTCACATGTTTGCTTCCCTCTCCCTTTTCATCACCAGTTATACGGAATCCCTACTGGTCCTTTACATGATCATTTCCTGGAGCAAAGTGCTAACAGCGTGACTTATTTTCTTTGGGGATCCCATCTCTTTGGATTATCTCTTTTCCTTCCATGTGCTTATTAGTAAGATGAAGAGGGAATGCATGCAGACATGCTCTGGGAAGGTTTGCAACCTGTGGGCTCGACCAGCTCTGTTCCAGGCACTCTGGCAAATGGACTTCTCCCCTGCTGGTTGGTGTCTTTTTCCATAGTGCCCCTTCCAGTCTTTCCTGGCATCAGTGTGGTAGACAGGTATGACCCTGAGGGAAGGGAATAGGAAGCCACCCAACTTTCTTGGTTTATAGGCTACCTTTAAGATTAAAAGTATAAATAAAAGGAGTCCTCCATGGGGATGTGTGTTAGCCCATTTAGGGACATAACGTGGAATTTGGAATTAGGTTTATTAAAAAAGAGAGAGACACTGTGAATAAGTATTTATTTTCCTCTGTGCACATGTTTTCCTGTGGCCCTTGTAGGAGAAGGGTAGTTGTGGCAAGACAGGTAGAATCTTGCCATCTCTCAACCTTTTTTCTTTTGGTATGACCACATCTCAGTCACGCTGAAGAAAATAGATACAGCAGACCTAGCCGAGTGTATGGACAGGGAGACTGGGTGTGGAAGACAAAGCCCTGTATGGAGGGAGTGAAGCCCCTGCAGTGGGGTAGCTCCAGTGTGTATTCTGCCTTCTGCCAGTGTAGCTGCAGGCTTAGCAGGTGACAGCCTAGATTTAGCAGCAGGATTTGGAGTTACCAGGATCTGTGGAGAGCCAGGTAGTTTGTCTCAGTTGCCTCAGTCTGCATAAACAAGTTCTCTACAAAAAGGGCAACACTTCCTCATCTTAATTGCAAAAGTATTTGGTGCTGGGACTTCCCTGGTGGCGCGGTGGTTGGGAATCCGCCTGCCAATTCAGGGGACGCGGGTTCAGGCCCTGGTCCGGGAAGATCCCACATGCCGGGGAGCAGCTAAGCCCGTGTGCCACAACTACTGAGCCTGCGCTCTAGAGCCTGTGAGCCATAACTACTGAGCTTGTGCTCCGCAACAAGAGAAGCCCCCGCTCTCCACAACTAGAGAAAGCCCACGTGCAGCAATGAAGACCCAACACAACGATAGATAGATAGATAGATAGATAGATAGATAGATAGATGATAGATAGGTAGTATTTGGTGCTGGACCTCATTTCTGAGGCCAAAGTAAGATCATATTAAAATAAGTGAAGTTCCAGGATGCTGATTTTTAAGCCTCTGGATTTTTGCTGGAGTGTATAATATTTACTTTTTTTTACTTCAGAAGAAAGTAGGCACATCTCTAAGCCTTAAGTAACAGTTGTGAATATTACTGTTGGACCACAGGGCTATGTGGAGGACATCAAGGAACATATGAGAGTGGGAGTGTTACTATAAAAGGAGTATGTTGTCATTGGAATTAAGGTGGGGAAATCTCAATGGAATCATTAAAACGCAAGGACAAAAATGAAAATAAAGACCTGTACTCAGAACACTCTGGCTTTAGGAATCTGGCTTGCTTGGAGGCAGAGGGAAAATTAGGCAATGAGTAATACTACAACATTTGATAGGTGAGCACAAAAGTACTAATTGGATTTTGTAAGGAGACCACTTGGGAGTGAAAAGGATCAGCTTTAAAAACAGACCATAGGGCTTCCCTGGTGGCGCAGTGGTTGGGAGTCCGCCTGCCGATGCAGGGGACACGGGTTCGTGCCCCGGTCTGGGAAGATCCCACATGCCGCGGAGCGGCTGGGCCCGTGAGCCATGGCCGCTGAGCCTGCGCGTCCGGAGCCTGTCCTCCGCAACGGGAGAGGCCACAACAGTGAGAGGCCCGCGTAACGAATAAAAAAAAAAAAAAAAAAAAAAACAGACCATAATGGAATTAGAAAAGGAAATTTCTAAATTTAAAATATACCAGACTTTAGGCAGTTGAAAGAGGCCTTTGGGAAGACGTAGGGCCTAGAACTTCCACTCATGCAAAGCCTCCTTCATCTCTAGGCCTCCAGTGCAGGGCAGAGACTTACCATGAGGCTTTTCTCCTGATCCCACCACAGTCCCCAGGAAGCTAGACTGGGCCGTAGGAAAACTCCATTCTCATAGACCAGGTAGCCTCCTTTGTCTCTTTCCTCCTCACTGTTTCATTTCTAGGAAAACATTCTTAATTTTGAATGCTTTAAAAACCTACTCAAAAAGTCTTCAAGTACAGATTTTAAGATTGGGCTATGTAAATTTGCTAAATAAATCTATGAGTACAAAAACAGTGCATGAAGTTTTAGTATTTAATATTTACCATAGCCAATATTATCTGCATAGAAAAAAGTGTCAATCCAAATGAAAGAATTAACTTCAATTAGAAAATAACATGGTTTACTGAATTCTTCTCCCTTTTTCTTTAAAACCATGCAGGTAATATATGCTTTGAACACTAAAAATGATGAGCACGAATCTGCAGTTCAAGCCCTCAAAGATGCTCATGAAGAAGAAATCCAACAAATTCTTGCAGAAACAAGAGAAAAAATATTGCAGTATAAAAGCAGAGTATCAGAGGAGTTAGACCTTAAGAGAAAGATTCAAGTTTTAGAAGCATCATTAGAAGATCACATAAAAATGAAGCAGCAGGCTTTGACTGAATTTGAGGCTTATAAGCACAGAGTTGAGGACATGCAACTTTGTGCAGAAGCCCAGCATGTCCAACGCATAGTAACCATGTCTAGAGAGGTTGAAGAGATCAGAAGGAAATTTGAGGAAAGATTACGGAGTTTTGGACAAGTCCAAGTACAGTTTGAAAAAGGCAAACGGTTGGCATTGGAAGATTTGCGAACTGCTCACAGACGGGAGATCCAAGAGCTGCTGAAGTCACAGCAGGATCACAGTGCCTCCGTTAGTAAAGGACAGGAGAAAGCGGAGGAGCTGCACAGAGTGGAGGTGGAGGCCTTAAACAAGATGCTGGAAGAGCTAAGGCTTGAGCGGAAAAAGCTAATTGAGGATTATGAAGGCAAGTTGCGTAAAGCTCAGTCCTTTTATGAACATGAGCTGGATACTTTGAAAAGGTCACAGCTTTTTACAGCAGAAAGCCTCCAGGCTAGCAAAGAAAAGGAGGCAGATCTTAGAAAAGAATTTCAGGGACAAGAAGCAATTTTACGAAAAACCATAGGAAAATTAAAGACAGAGTTACAGATGGTACAGGATGAAGCTGGAAGTCTTCATGACAAATGCCAGAAGCTTCAGATAGCACTTGTTACAGCAGAGAACAGTGTTCAGGTGAGTAAAGAATATTACATTCAACACATGGATTTTTTTCCCACTTTTCTCTTTTTCTTTTCGATTAGACCACTTTACCTTTTTTTTTTTTCCATTTTGCTTTTTTTCTACTTTTCTTTTGTGAGAAAATCAGTGAAAAGGTAATCTTTATTACCCTGTAGCTGTTATTTCCTACAACAGTTTCAGATATGAAAGGCCCAAAAAGATAAGCTTAAAACATTATTGATTGTTTATGAAAGGATTTTTAAATAACATGTTAATATTTTCCCAGTGATTTGGGAAGTTTAAAATATTGGTCTTTAATTATGTTTCTTTTCCTTTTCCTCCATTAATGATGGGGTCTGCACATCAGTTGATGTCCAGACCCTGAACAAAAAATTAAGATTGCTTTATAAATAGGGGTATGGCACAAGTCTAAAAAAAAAGCCAAAAAGTCTCTCTGGCAAGTCTTTGTTTCTTGGCATAGAAAATTTCATAGGTGTGTTTTTAATATCTGCACAGCATTTAAATATATTAGAAAGGGTCGAATAGCCTTTCATGGTTGGGTCATATGACTTATGAAGATAAGTTATGTGTCACTGATACAGATTCATAACTAGGTATTGTTAAGTGTGACTTTTGAATAAGAGAAAGTTGCTGCTCGTAGTTTAAATGAATTTTTTAGATTAGCATCATTCTTGCATATTAATAATGGCTATTTGATTTTTCTTAGGTTCTTCAAAAACAGCTTGATGATGCCAAGGAGGGAGAAATGGCCTTATTAAGCAGGCACAAGGAAGTGGAAAGTGAGCTAGCAGCAGCCAGAGAACGTTTACAGCAGCAAGCTTCAGATCTTGTCCTTAAAGCTAGTATGTCTGACCACAGTTCTTGGTGTATTCCTCAGCTAAAACCAACACTTAAATGTTAATTCGAGACAGAATTAGCCTTTTCTTCTCATATTTTAAAATTATTTAGATTCTAAACATGTTAAAGGGTTCTGTTATCTTGTTAATCATAAGATAAGCAAATGATAACTTATTTTTAGGAATATATTTCTATAAAAAAATTTAAGAATTATAGGTTTTAGCACCAATAAGTCAGTCACTAAAAGAAAAACACTCTAAGAGGCTTTGTCCTTTAAAAACATGTCCTTTTAAAACATAAATATTTGAAAATACTTAAATTAGTGGAACTATATTTAAATTACAACAGCCTCATTTCATTTGGCTTATTAATGAGGATCATGTTACGTACTAAAGCTGGGTTGCCCGTCCTGACATGGCTGACATGCTCAGTTCGAAGCCCTCCCTAGAGGAGGGGGGTGGCCTGTATCGATCTGGAGTGACATTTCGCTGGGGTGTTTGGTGAGCCAGGGGAGGCCCTTGAATGAGTTCTGTGAGGATGTCATGTGATTGACTGGCTCTTTGGTGAATCCCAGATTACCCTCCCCCTGAAGCAGAAGCTTTTCGACTTTAATGTGTATGAAAATCACCTGGACAGCTCGTGCGACCACAGACGCTAGGCCCCAGCCCCAGAGTTTCTGACGCAGTAGGGGTCTGGGGCGAGCTTCACTTGTGACCGGTGCTCCCAGGCGCTGCTGGTCCAGGGCGCTTTGAGAACCGCTGTCCTAACGCATATGCCTTCTGAGCATATTTTCTCATATTCACTTTCCATCTCTCTGTCTCTGTTCATACCACCCCCGCACACTTTTGTCTTTTTGCTGTTGTCATTTTAGGTTTTCATAGCCTTGCTGTCCTTCTCTGTCTCTTGCTCTGCCTCAGTTCTTTATCAGGTCTGTTGTCTACAACAAATTTAGTTTCAGCCAAACTGCCGCCTGCCGTCTTTCCTTGCTGCATACAGATTTCTTCCTCTTTATGTTAAAGTTTGAAAAAAAAGAGGTTAGAAAAGAATAAGTTACTCATTTTAGTGCCATCGTGCTACTCAGTGCAACTTCTGTTACTTTGCTTTACTCCCAGGACTTTTATATGTACCTTGAGGAGTTGTTTCTACCTCAACCTGTAGAGCTTGAAATCTTCAAAAATGATTGGAATGGTCCTAGGTGCAGGGAGCAACATCAGTGATGTGAAAATGGACTGCTTTCTAGTTTAAGTAATTCTACTTGGATAATAAGTATTCGCATGGTAAATATTTCTATGGCATACAGTGAGGAAACCAAAGAACTATTTGTACATGCAGACCATTTACTTTACTTCCATAGTAAGTACATTGTGTCATTAACTATAAACTGTTTTATACCACAATGTAACAGATTTTAAGTTGGGGCTTTCTTTTGGGGGGGTAGGTCATATTGGAATGCTTCAAGCAACTCAAATGACCCAGGAGGTTACAATTAAAGATCTAGAATCAGAAAAATCAAGGGCCAATGAGAGATTATCTCAGCTTGAAGAAGAAAGAGCTTTTTTGCAAAGCAAAACCCAGAGTCTGAATGAAGAGCAGAAGCAGCAGATTTTGGAACTGGAGAAGGTAAAGAATGATGGAGAACTCCACCCCCCACCCCCCATGAAAGAAAAGAAAGAAAAGTTCAGTTTTCCTCTTTTTCAGATTTTATTTAGAGTGTTTACTTCTATTTCATAGTAACAGTCTACGTCTTAACTCTAGGAATTTTTTGTTTTTATTTTGAGGAGAAAAGGTATTGATATAAAGCTGGGCTATCCCATATTGTGTATATGTTCAAAATATTGCTGATAACAATTTATAACGTAAGAACTTAGGACATTTCAACCTATTTCAAGCCAGAAGTTGAATGAACTCTTACTTCAGTGGGATGTACATTACGGTTAATCGTATTTATTTTTCTGTTGATGAAACGTATTATTGTGTATACACCTAGGAAATGTCTGTTAAACTGAAAAGGATGACCAAAATCAAGCCCTGAAAATTCATATACCAACATACTTAATTTCTAAATGAAATAAATAAGACATATGATGTGTAGAGTAATTGCTGAATATTTATTCCAGTTTTTCACATATCTACAATACCAGGTGAGGGTTTGGGACACTCTTCCTCCTTCTCTCAGCAGCCAAGTGTATTGAAAAGTGTCTGTTCTCCTCGCCCTGGTTCGCCTCCCACTCACTCCTTACCTCGTGTGGGCTGGTTTCTCCTGCCACCACTCCACAGGCTCGACATTGGCCTCAGCCTCCAGTGACGTCCTGGCTGCTGGACTGGGGGGATCTTGTCTTCCTGGGATACTGACTCCTCTGATTTACAGCATCTCTCTTTGGTTCTCTCACACTTTCCTCCTGTCTCCCAGGCCCTGCAGTCCCAGGCCCTGAGTCTGTGAGCTTCCCTCTTCTCTCTGTGGCCTTACCTTTTTTAAAAATTTTTTATTTTTTAATTAAATTTTTATCTAATTTTTTTAAAAAAAGTTTTTATTGGGGTATAGTTGATTTACAGTGCTGTGTTAGTTTCAGGTGTACAACACAGTGAATCTGTTATACATATACATATATCAGTCTTTTTTAGAGTCTTTTCTGTGTCCTTACCTTTAATGTTCCTCTTGCATTCTCATCTCATTCCACAAGCTCATCCATTCCAGTAACATCCGCTGTCACGTGGTCAGTGATATCTCCCAAAGCCGTTCGTCTAGGCCAGATCTTTTCCCTGAACTTGAGTCCTGTGTATCTAACTCCCACTAGATAACTCCCACTGCAGACAAATATCTGTTTCTCACAGATGTGTCAAATCAACCTGCCTAGAACTTTCTCCCCTCAAAATACTATATTTCTTTTACTCCTTTTTTCAACCAGTAGCACTATAGTCTGTCTAGTTTGGTAAATCAGAAACCTGGGAGTCGTTCTTGATTACTGTTTCATTAACCCCCTTATTGTTTCCCAAGTCCTGTCAGCTCTGCACTCTCCCTGCCTTCCATCAGCTCACTAGCCTACTGCCAAGATGATTGTTTTTTTTAAAAATGTCAGTCACTGAAGACATTCTGCCTGTGGACAGCAGCTTTAGCCCATGCCCAAGAGTTCCTGCCCACCCTTCCTGATGGCCTGTCTCTTCCTCAGCACCCCTCCCCTTCTTTCTCCTTCCTGCTTCTCTGGTTGAGCCCTGACTGGTACAGTTTTATAGGTAAAAGCTATGATCTATGATGAGGGGGGCTTCGTGTCTGAGCTGTGAAACAAAAAGACCTGGGGGTGTTGTATTCAAGTAGGGGCTCTGGTTTCTGGTGACCCCAAGTCAGGGAGAGCTAGCAGAGGGATTGGGATCCAGTTCTAGAACACTGCTCTGAGCCCTGAGCCCCCAGTACCCCCATCCCTGTAGGGGAGGCTTGAAGGGAAGAGCTGACACCCAGTCTGGCCCAGGCAAGAAAGAAGAAGCTGGGAGTTTCTGTTTCCTCTGTCTAAACCTTCTGGCTTTGAAAGGAAAGAAAGTCCAGTGCCTTACATTCAAGAATCTTCCCTAGGGCTTTTCCCCCTCATTGGGCCTTGGGAATAATGATAATCTCTTTATTATGTAAAATCATTGCTAACAACTATAAAATATTTACAGTAGGCTGGGTATATTGCTAAACATTTGGGGGCACATTATCTCATCTTCAGCAACCCTGTAAAATAGGTTCTTCCTTATTGTTCCCATCTCACAGATGGAGAAACTGAGGCTTATAGACGTTATGCACGCATGGTAACCCCAGTCACATGGCTAATAAGTGGCAGAGCTGGGACTTGAACCCAGGTCTGTGAGACTCCAAAACCCATGTTCTCCACCTCTGCAGTGTGCTGCCTCCTATGACGTGAGGACCTTTTATTTCCACCTGGGTAGTTCTAGGGACCTGCAGACTGAGCCAGGCAGGCAGGTGCTGTAGAGGCCAGACAGCAGGATCGCTCTGCCCATCCGGGAGGAATTAATGATCCAGATGAGGTGTGTCTGTCTTCCGAGAGTCTTACAGAGCATCCAGGTCGGGGGGATCTGCTCCAGCCCCTAAAGAGATTTAAAACATCTTTCAACCTCATTTTCTTGAACTTTTACTTTCTTGTCTTCCTCTTTTGTAACACCACATAAGTTGTTCAAAGAGTAGCCTTCATTCAGTACCTCCATTTCCTCCTTTCAGGCTAGCTTCCCCTCTCCTGCTCTGTTGTACTGGGTCCTAAGGCATCAGTGGGAACACAACCAGCACACCCAAAAACTGTACGCGTTTTCTCAGCAGCACTCACAGCTCTTGTCCGCCCCCTGCCCACCCTTTGTCTCTATGGCTCTCCTCCTTCCCAACGGCTCGTGCGCCTCCTTCACCGGCTCCCCTTCCTCCTCCTGCTCCTGAAATTCAGATACTCCCCAAAGTTCTTCCTGTCTTTGTTTCCTTTCTACTTCCTCCCCTTGACAAGTTGTCTTGGTTTGCTGGGGCTGCTATAACAAAATGTCACAGCCTGGGTGGCTTAAACAACAAACATTAAAAATGAGTAACTTGGGCTTCCCTGGTGGCGCAGTGGTTGAGAGTCTGCCTGCCGATGCAGGGGACGTGGGTTCGTGCCCCGGTCCAGGAAGATCCCACATGCCGCGGAACGGCTGGGCCCATGAGCCATGGCCACTGGGCCTGCGCGTCTGGAGCCTGTGCTCCGCAACAGGAGAGGCCACAAGTGAGAGGCCCGCGTACCGCAAAAAAAAGTAAATAAAAATAAATAAGTAACTAAAAATTAAAAAAAAAATTTTTTTTAGATGTCAGTTTCAGTGATTTCTCATTGCCATCAGAATAGAATCCAGAGGCCTTAGCATGAAAGACCCCTGGTCATCATTTGACCCTGCCTGCTTCGGAGCCTCATCCCTCTCCACTCCCAGCCTTGAATCCTGTGTTCTAGCCACACTGCTCAGCTGCATGGGTTTCCATCTCGCTAACTTCACCGCCTGGTAAACTGCTTCTCAGCTTTCAAAATGCTGGAAATGGTTATGAATGCAGGCTTTTGACATCAGATCTAGGTTTGAAATTTTCTCATCTCTTGTTTCCTGGCGGGCTTGTGAGAATTAAATGAGAGAATGTGTCATCGTCAGCTCAGATGTTTTCTCTTCTGGAAAGCCCTCCCTGATCGATCAATCTCACTCTGTCTCTCTCTCTCTCTCTCTCTTTCTTTGTCTCTCACACACATCACACTGTTTCCCACCCCATCCAGGTTAGGTTCCTTTCCTGTATACTCTCACAACATACGACGCATGCTCCTTTCAGAGAACTTAAAAAACTATACTGCCACACTCCTCTGACTCTTTTCATCATTAGACTGTTCATGCTTAAAAGGCATATAATTGGCACACAATAAAATTGTATTGAATAGAATCATTTGAGTGGGTAAATTGGTAAGCCATTTTGTGTACAACTTTGACATATAGGAAGCCTTTTTCTCTTAAGCCTGCAGATGTGCTGACTCGCACTTGGTTCTAACCTAACAATAATGTATTTTATCATTTGCTTTAAAATTACTCATTTTGCCTGTGCCACCCTGTCATTTTCTGAGAACACCCAATGGTGTATTCTCATGTACCATATCTAAATCCTGTAGCACTGAGTTCATCCAAGTTTATTTACTGGGTATTCAAAATACTAATAGCAGTAATGAAAAAAGCAGGTGCCAATTATTGATCTTTATTTTTGTTCAATTTTAGAAAGTAAATGAGGCAAAGAAAACTCAGCAAGAATATTATGAGATGGAGCTAAACAACCTGCAAAATAGACTGGAAGGAGAGGTGGCCCAGTTAAATGAGGCCCATTCTAAGACTTTGGAAGAATTAGCTTGGAAGCACCATATGGCAATTGAGGCTGTCCACAGTAATGCGATTAGGGATAAGAAAAAACTGCAAATGGTGAGTAAAAATTCAGCTTAGCATTGCATTTAAATTGGTGGGCTTTCTATAACGATCTAGCTGCTGTCTTGTAATCACTCTGTAAATCTCGGTTCAAAGAGTAACATACATAAAAGTTTTTATAGGGGATGTAGTTTATTAAATTGATATGAGGCACTTCTACTTGGTGTAAGCCGTAATAGAAACACTCCCTTGATCTTGAGACAGCAACATTGGTGTCCTCCTCAGGAAGCCTCACTAGTTGAAGCACTTATTCTCCTGTAGACAGTTTCCTTCCCTGGGAAAATGATCTGTTTTGTTTTGGTTTTGCCCTCAAATAAGTAATCAGCTCGCTAATAGTAATACATGGCAGACGGCAATTATATAGTAGAGAAAGCAAGGTATCTGACAGATTGGGGCCTTACACTGAGCTCTTTGCTGACTAGCTGCTTATTCTTGGGTCCCAAAAGCTATGCCTGAGGCTGTCTGCATTTGACAGATGAAGATAAGATCCATCTTGTGATATCCCTGTGAAGGTTAAGTGAGGCAAAATATAAAAACCCAGACATGTCTGAGTATATAGTGATAAATAAGTGTTAGTATTTCTTACTGTGTGTGCCAGACACTGCCGTGATGTTTTACGTTTATTTTTTCATTTAATCCTTGTAACACTGCTTTTGGTTTCATTGCTGTACCCATTTTACTGAAGAGGAGGTGGAGGCACAGAGGGGTTAAATACTTGCTCAAGCGCATGCAACTAGTAAGAATCAGTCAGACCTTGAATTCAGGTCTCAGGTATCAAACCCTGAGGCATTTAGCCACCACATTGTGTAGGCATGTATTAATGATGGTTGTTCTGTGTTTATATAATAGCACTTGACAGTTTACTGAAAGCTTTCTTGTATATTCCTTATTGTTTGTGTCTTGGAGATTAATGACATTTTTATTCTATGGGTGGTGAAATAGGTTTAATAAACCTAAATGATTTACTCAGAGCCACAAACCTAGTAAATAGAAGAGGTAGCATGTGAATTGAGATCTTCTGCCTCTATATTTCTTCCTTTTCTGACAACCAGTTGGAAAAAATAACACCTGAAGTTAATTAAAAATTCAAAATAAAACTTCCGTTTAGAATATGTCTATCTAAACATACTGTTGTATGTTTATATGACTAAAGACAAAACTTGATGATATGTTATTTCTCAAAGTTGTGGTTGTCCTTTTTTCTGTGCCAGCTCACTATTCCAGAACCAATCAGTACAGCTTTAATTGATTAGTTAATTAATTAAGCGTGTGCATGCTTACCGACTCTGGGTATATGTATCAAGTGTTCGAGGTTTTATAGTAAAGGATTTAGCGGTAACTGTGGCTTCAGTAATCTTTCCCGTAGCTATTTTTTGTTATTCTTTTTCATTTCTACATTCTCTTTTCACCTTAACCTCCTCCTCTCTTACTGGAATATTTAAATTGCAGGTGCCTTTTGCCTGTCTTTATTCCTCTGTATTAAGTTCTAAGTGCTAGAATCAAGGCATCTTTCATCAATATAATTTTTACCTCATTACTCCTCTTCTAATCATCCCTTCACCCATTAAATTTCAATTTCTGAGCTACCTGAAAATCTACTTTCATCCATTTGCATTTCTTACAAACTTTCATTAAAGCATGGTTGCCCTAAGGCAGATGACATGAATTTCCTGTATGTGAACATAGTCAAAACCTCTTAGGATAGCCTCATCTTTATCCTTTTCTCAGAATAACTTATCACTTGCTGCTTCACTCCTTTCTTGCCCAGCTAGTTCATGTCTGAGCCTAAGCCAAAACCAACCTCCTTCCAAATAGTCTTTCTCCTATGTCAAATTATCTTTTAAAGAACATTTAGCTAAAAGTGACTTCACCATTCCTTATTACTTAGCTACCAAAAAGGATGTGAATATACAGAGAATCATGCAGAAAAGAGATAACATAGCAGGCCTGAAACTGCCATCCTTAGAAGACATGGTGCAAGGTTGGCCCTTGGCTGGTGTCTAGAACTTGAATTTCAGGAGGGTTCCCACCATTCCCTGATAAGAATGGCTCCCTGTGCCTAAACTGTTTATGCAAACAATATGGTTTATCCTGAACATGTACTTTTCTTCCTGGAGTCTCAAATTTTGGAACCTGCTAAACTGGCCAGGCCCCAGTAAGAAACCTGGCACTAAGTCCCTCATGAGCTCTCTTCCCCCCCACCCCCCGGAGTATGTTGTTTATTTGGGAAATGAAATTAATCATCATGAAAGTAGATACCTAACCACTTGGCTGAACTGACAAAGTTCTGTACCATTTTTATAGACACAAAGGCAATTTTACAAATCCATCCTAAGTGTAAGGGTATCATTTAGGGTTAAGGTAAATTTATAAAATAATAATTATAATAATGTATTTTTTATATTTCTCATGTTTAGTTATTTACCAATATCTGATTCTATGAAAGTTTTTTTTTTTTCTTTTTAATTTTTATTGGAGTATAGTTACTTTAGAGTGTTGTGTTAGTTCCCTCATGAGCTTTCCTAGTGGACATTTCACATGTGTTGTCCCAGCTTGCGGGAGAGTTCTGTGTGAGAGGACTCTTAGAAGCTGGAGGCTGGCTTCCTGCAGACTTTGCCCCATGTGCCTTTTCTCTTTGCTGGTTGTGCTTTGTATCCTGTTGCCGTAATACAAATAGCTGTGAGTACAACTAAATGCTGAGTGCTGTGAGACATCCCAGCAAATCATCAAACCTGGGGTTTGTCTTGGGGACACCCAACATAGAACCCTATTTATTACTGTTCTCACCTTACACTGTAGAAATACTGCACACCTGTAACATACCTTGTTCTTTGCTACCTCCATGGTTTTTGCACATGCTTTTTCTTCTGCCTAGAATGTTATATCTCCCTCTTGCTTCACCACCTTTTCTTACTGGTACACCCTAAACTATGCTTAGGAATTGCTTTCTCTGTGGAAGTTTCACAACAAGCCAGCACTTATCAGTTCCCTATTCATATACTCCAGTACTCCCCGTTACATCTAATTTTAATCACATATTCTTTAATGAGCCTTTTAAGGGCAGAGACCATGTCTTTTTGCCTTTGTATCCCAAGTAGTAAGTAGCATGTCTGGCAAATAGTAGGTGTTCTTCAGTAAGTATCAATTTTAGTAGTATTGCTCTTTAGATACCTTAATTTCTTACTTGTTAATCATTGACCACATTCCAGTGCTAGACCACTGAGTTCCAAAAGTGTTACTAAATTTTGTATTTTTATGTAAATATAAAAGAATTATGAACCCAAGAGATAGTTAGAATTTTTTCTCATCTCACCAAATTATCATTTATATCACACATTTCTTTTTTTTGACTTCAGGTTGATCTAGACTAGTCAGATATTCTTACCATTTAAAAAATGACTTAACCACTGCATCATAAGTGATTCAGAATGATAGAGTCTAAGCCCCTAGGATTAACTAGATTCACCGTTAACTCTGATATTGATAATTAAGTATAAGACTAACTTGAAGAGCAAGGCATCAAAATATAAAACAGAGCAGTCTTTTTCTTGGAGTCTTCGAAGTATACAATATTTGCAATTTTGTTAATTTCTAAAAAATTTCTTTTTCTAAGGAATTGGAGGCACAACATAAAAAGGAAAAGCTAAACCTGGAAGACGATAAAAATCAGCTTCAACAAGAGCTAGAAAACCTGAAGGAAGAACTGGAAGACAAGCTGAATTCAGCCAATCAACAGGCAAGAATTCTTTAGGCCAATCAATCACCTATGTTATATCTCACTGATAGTACCTTATTTGGTAACATTGTATAAGTAGATGAGCCTCAATGAAGGTAACATATCTGGAGTAACTTTCTTTAATACTGAAATTTTCATAGTGACATTGATTATATCTCACCAGGTAAAAATTTACTACAAAAAATGTTGGACCAAGATGCTTTTGTGGGGAAAAGCAAAACAAGGGAGAATATCCCGTTACAGGAAAGAAAACAAAAGAGTTTTTTCTACCCTTTTGCAAAACATTGACCTTGTATTCTCTGCCCTGGATCTTTAGGTAGTGACATCTAAAATAATTTTTAAATTCTATATGAAAATAGTATTGTTTAGCTTGGAAAAGAAAAGAGTAAGAATAGAATAGAATAAAATGTTATAAATCAAAAAGTTGTGAATAGAAGAAATGTAAAGACAGTTGAAAAGCTATAATATTGCTTGTTCCATCCCTTGCTGTCCTGTGTCCTGGTTCATCTGCGTCCTAGAACAGCCCCCCTACTGTCCTCTTTTCCTTCCTTTCCAGCTCATCCTTCATGGGGCTCGTAGACTGGTCTTCCTAAAACAAGTTCTTGTCTTGATGTGTCTCATCTTGTCAGCTGTTCCTACCTCACTAGCCTCATCATTCCCAACAGTCTTTAAGTCCTGCTTTCTCATCAGTCTGCTTCTGCTCACAGAAACCACACCAAAACACACGAGTGCCCCTGGGCAGGCTAATGATTTGCACTCAGTATTTTTTAATTATCTTTAAACATTTATCCAGAGAAGGTACCAAGCACGACATTTGGATATAAAAGAGAATTAATGTCGTTACTGGTATTAGCTCAGTCTCTCTTCAACTGTCCAAGATCATCCACTGCATACCTCTCTCGCGGTCTGTGATCCTTGTGGTTATGGTGTCCTGCTGTCATTAGAAGGTGGTTTAGTGACCATCTGTGTTTCTCATGCATGTGCCCTGGAGTTCTACTCTCAATTCCAAGTGGTTTCAGCATTCCTCCAACCTACATATTGTAATCTCACCGAGAAGAGTTCTAATTAATATGTAATTGATTTTGCTTCTAGATGCATTCTCAATTATGTTTTAGCGCCTTGGTGATATTTTGGTGCTGCTTTAGAGTGGCTCCCAAGCATCTGCCTGACTCATCCCTCTGTATGTATCTGCCTTCCCTTCACACTGGGACATTTTCTTTCTTGTCCTACCTTGCTGGCTAGGATCTCCAGAGACAGTAAGCATTGTTTTGTTTCTTGCTCTTAAAGTGAAGGGTGTCAACATTTCACAGTTAATTATGATGCTTCTCTGAAGCTTTATTTTGTAAATGCTCTTTATCAGGTTTAGAAAATTGTCTTGTAATTCTAGTTTCCTAATTCAAAAAAAAATTACAAATGGATGTTGATCTTTCTGCATCTATTGGGAACATACTCATTTTTCTTTAACTTAATGTGGTACCTTACATTAATCAATTTTATAATTTTAAATCAACTTTGGAGTTCTAGAATAAGTCCTAGTTAGTCATGACAGATTATATATATCTTTTTTATATAATACTAGCTTCAGTTTTGTAATATTGATTTTAGGATTTTTAAGTCTAGGCTTAAATAAGATGGCTTCGTTCTTTTCCTTCTTTATACCATCCTTTTCTGGTTTTGGAATCAAGGTTATATCAAGCCTCATAAAATGAAGTGGGATTTATATCCTTTTCTGTTCTCTGGAAAAGCTGTGTGAGATTGAACTGCTTTTGTAACCTTAATTGCATTGTGGTTCATGTGAAAACAATTTTTGAAACTTGTTAAGGCCTAGCATTGTGACCTCACACATAAAAGAAGTTTAATGTTCTGAGTGCATCCACTCGTTTAATGCAATGTAGTCTGTATTCCGGTTCATTAAATCAAGATTTTAAGCTATTTTCTTCAAATATTCTGTATTCTTTTCAATTTTTATCTTCTTGATCTATGAGTTTCTAAACACTGATACTATGATGGTGTATTTGCTTATTTCTTCTTACATTCTATCAGTTTTTGCTTTGTATATTTAGAGGCTTTGTTATATGCATACAAATATAAAATTGTTTTGGCAACTTAACGAATCATACTTTTTGGCTTAGTCTGTGTTATTTGATATTGTATAAGCTGTCTGGTATATCTTTTTTCATCCACTGACTGTTTTTCTGCATCCTATGTTTACGTGTGCCTCTTGCCCAACACATAGAGCTGCATTTTAAAAAATAACTAGTCAGAAGTTTTGCCTTTTAAATAAAAATTTTATTCCACTTACATTTATTGGATGGAAAATAGACACATCTGTGGAAAGACAGGAGGAAAGAATTAGGGGGATAGTTCATAAAAACGGAAAGTGATTGTTTTAGAAAAAAATTAAGGAATGTACTATCTTCATAAGTTGGTAGATCTTGATACCCTTCCAAGTGAAATAGCCTCAAAATGTAAGTAGTTCAACTGTGGATCTAGATGATAAATTCATGAATGCCAGAATCATAATAGTATATTAAGGGAAGCTAGTGAGTTTAAAATCTCAGGTGGAGGATAACCCTGTTATCCTATGAAATGTTATTTTGGGATCACCTTTGAAGACAAAATAGTAGGCTGAATCATCAATAATTCTGACCATTATGGTCTTTTAAAGTGTTCTTATAACATTTAAGTTGTAGATTTTCTTCTGGAAATAAGCTTTTTAAGTGGATATATATATTTTCAATATTTTGTTAAAATGAAAAGCATTTGGATTTGTTTATTATAAGATGTTCTGTCACAGTTGTTATGCTGCCTGACACGTGGTAGGAGATCAGTAAATATTTGACATCAATTGTAGTAATATTTTTTGGATCTGTCTTCTAAGGTAAAAGAAATAAAATCAAAAATAAACAAATGGGACCTAATTAAATGTAAAAGCTTTTGCACAGCAAAGGAAACCATCGACAAAAGAAAAAACCTACTGAATGAGAGAAAATGTTTGCAAAAGATATGACCAATAAGGGGTTAATATCCAAAATATATAATCGGCTTATACAACTCAATATTGAAAAATAACCCAATCAAAAAATGAGCAGAAGACGTAAGTAGTCATCCATATGTATACTTTGGAAAAATGTCTAACAGGCATATGAAAAGATGTGCAACATCACTAATTATTAGACAATGCAAATCAAAAACAACAATGCCATATCACCTCTTACCTGTCAGAATGGCTACTATCAAAAAGTCTACAAATAACAAATGTGGAGAAGAGGGATGTGGAGAAAAATGGAACCCTCCTACACTGTTGGTGGGTATGTAAATTGGTGCAGCCAAGATGGAAAACAGTATGGAGGTTCATCAAAAGACTAAAAATAGAACTACCATGATTCAGCAATTCCACTCCTGGGTAAATATCCAAAGAGAACAAAAACATTAATTCAAAAAGATACATGCACCCCTCTGTTCATAGCAGCATTATTTACAATAGCCAAGATATGGAAGCAGCCTGCGTGCCCATCAGCAGATGAATGGATAAAGAAGATGTGGTATATGTTGGATTGGCCAAAAGGTTCATTCAGTTTTTTCCACAAGATGGCTCTAGTAGCCCTTAGGTGTATTTAACTTCATTTGAAACAATTTTGTTAGATTGTATGTGACAGCTGTCATATCAATGTGCATTTAAAAAAAGACCAAAATTGGCTAATTTTTGTATAGCCATCTTAATATTGAAGATGGAAGAAAAAAACAACATATTCAGCATATTACACTTTATTATTTCAAGAAAGGTAAAAACGCAACCGAAACACAAAATAAGATTTGTGGGACTTCCGTGGTGGTGCAGTGGTTAAGAATCTGCCTGCCAATGCAGGGGACAAGGCGGGTTCAATCCCTGGTCCAGGATGATCCCACATGCTGTGGAGCAACTAAGCCTGTGCAGCACAACTACTGAGCCTGCGCTCTAGAGCCTGCGGGACGCAACTGCTGAGCCCACGCGCCACAACTGCTGAAGCCTGTGCACCTAGGGACCATGCTTCGCAACAAGAGAAGCCACTGCAATGAGAAGCTTGTGCACCACAATGAAGAGTAATTCCCCACTCACCGCAACTAGAGAAAGCCTGCACGCAGCAATGAAGACCCAGTGCAGCCAAAAAAAGAAAAAAAAGAAAAAAGATTTGTGTAGTGTATGGAGAAGGTGCTGTGACTGATCGAACATGTCAGAAGTGGTTTGTGAAGTTTCGTGCTGGAGATTTCTCGCTGGATGATGCTCCACGGTTGGGTAGACCAGTTGAAGTTGATAGCGATCAAATTGAGACATTAACTGAGAACAATCTACGTTATACCACGTGGGAGATAGCCCACATACTCAAAATATCCAAATCAAGTGTTGAAAATCATCTGCACCAGCTTGGTTATGTTCATTACTTTGACATTTGGGTTCCACATAAGTTAAGCAAAAAAAAACCTTGACCATATTTCCGCATGCTATTCTCTACTCAAATGTAATGAAAATGTTCCATTTTTAAAACAAATTGTGACAGGCGATGAAAAGTGGATACTGTACAATAATGTGGAACGGAAGAGATCATGAGGCAAGCGAAATGAACCACCACCAACCACGCCAAAGGCCAGTCTTCATCCAAAGAAGGTGATGTTGTGTATATGGTGGGATTGGAAGGGAGTCCTATATTATGAGCCCCGTCCGGAAAACCAAACGATTAATTCCAACAAGTACTGCTCCCAATTAGACCAACTGAATGCAGCACTCGACAAAAAGCATCCAGAATTAGCCAACAGAAAACACATAATCTTCCATCAGGGTAACACAAGACCACGTGTTTGTTTGATGACCAGGCAAAAACTGTTACAGCTTGGCTGGGAAGTTCTGATTCATCCGCTGTGTTCACCAGACGTTGTACCTTTGGATTTCCATTCATTTTGGTCTTTACAAAATTCTCTTAATGGAAAAAATTTCAATTCTTTGGAAGACTGTAAAAGGTACCTGGAACAGTTCTTTGCTCAAAAAGGTAAAAAAGTTCGGGAAGATGAAATTATGAAGTTGCCTGAAAAATGGCAGAAGGTAGTGGAACAAAAGGGTGAATACATTGTTCAATAAAGTTCTTGGTGAAAATGAAAACTGTGTCTTTTATTTTTACTTAAAAGCTGAAGGCACTTTTTGGCCAACCCAATATGTATATAATGGAATGTTACTCAGCCATAAAAAAGGATGAAATTTTGCCATTTGCAACAAGGGATGGACACAGAGAGTATTGTGCTTAGTGAGGTAAGTCAGATAGAGAAAGACAAATACTCTTTATGTTAATGCTTATATGTGAAATCTAAAAAAGGAAAACAAATGTATATAAGAAGACAGAAACAGACTCACAGATACAGAGAACAAACTAGTGGTTACCAGTAGGGACGGGGAGTGGGGAGGGGTTAGATGGGGTATGGGATTAAGAGGTACACTCTACTGTGTATAAAATAAGCTACAAGGATATATTGTACAGCATGGAGAAATATAGCCATTATTTTGTAATAACTTTAAAATGGAGTACGATCTATAAAAATATTGAATCACTATGCTGTGTACCTGAAACTAATATAAAATTGGAAATCAACTATATGTCAATAAAATACAAAAATAAGAAAATTTTTTAATAAAATAAAATTTATAGGGCTTGATATGGTGAGTGGTAGAAAGTGACTCGGGTATCTAGCTTAGGTATTTGGACAGATAATAATGCCACTATTGGAAGATAGGAATCTGTACTTCCTGTAGAGGAAAAATACATTGGATGGCAAGACATTGAGTCGTTTGGCTATGCTGACTTTGCGGTGATTGTGAGACATCGAGGCTGGAACTAAGTAGAGTGTGCAGGCTTGGAGCTAAAGATCGGGCAGTTCTGGAAGCCATTTAAGTAGAAGAAGAGCTTACCCAAGGGTAGCTAATGAGAAGATTGCTGGTAACAAGAAGTGCACCAATATTGAATTAACAGAGCCGGGAAAAGCGATTGAAAAGGAGAAATCAAAAGCATGAGAACAAGGATTAATGGATATCAGAAAAGCATGAAAGCAGACACTTGCAAGAGGGTGGAAGTGTCAGTGTCAGACAGTGATTAGGATCAGACTGTGAGGCCTGAAAATGTTATGCAATCAAGAGTTCTCTGAGGACTTACCTGTAATGTCAGTAGAATAGTAGGATAGAGGCCAGAGTTAATAGGTTTAATCTGAATCATAGTGGATGACAATGCTTTTTTAAGACTGTATGTAAATGGAAGAGAAGAGGAGAATGAAGTTAGATTCTTTCTTCAACCTTGTACCAAAAAAGCTCCAGGTGGGCTAAGCATTGAAATGTAATATTAAATCATGAATATAAATATAAATAAAACTCAAGTGACAGAAATACAAGGACAAAGAAGGCTTTTTGAAATATGATGGCAGTGTCATGAATTAAAAACACAGAATATTTGTACAGATATCAAAACACACCATAAGCAAAATTATGAGAGGAGAAGCTGGGAGGGGTGGAATAGGTGATTGGCAAATGTATGAGTATTGATCGGTACCTAATATTTGTATGTTGCTTTCTAGTTAAAGAACCTTTTTCCATATATCCTTGAACTTAATTATCATAGTAACTCCGTGAGGTAGGTATTTTTACTGCTGTTTTATACCGGCAGACCCAGAACTTGAAACTAGATTTTCTCGTAAATTCAGTCCCCTTTAACTCTGTTAACAGTCACTTTTCTTCCATTCATTCATTCACTGCTGCAGAACACATTCTGCAAGCCAGATCAACACAAAAAGTAGAGAAGATACAAGTAATCTATGTAGACTAGGGAAATGTGACATAAATACAGTGACAGAGAAAATTTTACAGCATTGTAAATGAATATTATTTACAAATATGCTAGTTAATTTTCAAATTTAAGGAAAACTGATGTCTGCCTATGAGAATTTAAATTTCTAAAATGACTCAAAGTAGTTGAACAACCTGGCCAAACCAATTATAGCCATGAAAGAAACTAAATAGTCCAACATGTATTTAGAGAGGCACTAGACCCAGAGGATTTTAATGGATGAATGATACTAAATTTTCAAAAAACAAGTAAATCTTAGCTATGAAAATATTTCAGAGCCCAGAAAAAAATGGAAGCTCCCAGCTCATTTTATGAGGTTGGCATCCCTTTAAAGATACTAACAAGATAAAATGCTACCGTCCCTGGAATTGTTCAGCATGTGCATATATCTGCATGGAAAGGAGACAGGAAGTTGGGGGCAGGGGATTTCGGGTCAGAGAGGGGATTAAAGAAGGATTTTCAGTTTTCTTTGTGATGTCTGTATTTACAGTGAGAAATACTCAGGTATTATTTTTTAATTACCAGTTGTCATTTCTGTAGAGTTTTGATAAGCTCGGCTGTTTTATAAAAATGAGATTTTTACTTTGTAATATTTTCTTAGATAATTGAAAGTATTTCATTTACTGATTTTATAATAGCTCTCATTACTTGAGGTCTGCTTAATCAACAAATTGTCTATTAGCTCCTAATTTCAAGAGTGTGTGAATTCAACTCTTAACAATTTCAAGACACACATTTTTTATGGAAACATAGAGATCACAACATATCCTAATTTAAGCTACATTTACCAGCTTATCAATATTGACCTAAATCTGTCACTTCTATAAATAGATGGAGAACAGGGCTCAAATGAAATATAAGTGATTCAATTTTAAAGAGCAGTTTTAAAAATATTTTTATCTAAAAGATCCTTTTGTCTCAATCTTGGGTATGATCTTTATCTTCAATTCTTTTTTATAGGTATTTGATTATATGATAGAACCAGGAATTCACAGGAGCTTGAGGTATCCATGTATTTACATGGTTGCCATGACAAAGGGAAATCATAAATATAGAGGTCTTTTCAAAAAACAACAAATGAAGACTATCATGGTTGAGTGCTTCTTCCAAATTCATCAAGAAAGATCCATCAGTAAAATTACATCTAAAGAAATGACTTTAAGAAAACAAACGTGACTGTTTGCTAGTCGATTACACTGAGGTGTATTAAAAGTACTGTATTTACCTGCAGATTGGCCACCTCCAAGAAATGGTAAGCAAAAGTGAACAAGGTCTTGGCTCTGCAGAAGGACTCATTGCTAGTCTTCAGGACTCCCAGGAAAGACTTCAAAATGAGCTGGACTTGACTAAAGGCAGGCTGAAGGAGACCGAGGATGCTCTATTAAATGCTGAGGTAATGTCATTATCCTGTTATAATCTAAATATCAGCGAGGTAAAAATATAATTTACTTTGCTTAAAGTTTATTACAAACATCACATTTATATATAATTATTATTATTAGTTTCCTAGGACTGCCATAACAAAGTACTACAAACAACAGAAATTGGCTTAAAACAACAGAAACTTATTCTCTCAGAGTTCTGAAGATTGAAAGTTCAAAATCAAGGTGTTATCAGGGCCATTCTCCCTTTTAAACCTCTAAGGGAGGATCCTTCCTTGTCTTTTCCAGCTCCTGGTAGCCCCAGGCATTCCTTGGCTTGTGGCAGCACAACTTCAATCTTCTCTCTGTCTTTGCATGGCATTTTTCCTGTGTCCTCACATCTTCTTGTAAGGACACCAGTCATACTGGATTACGGGCTTACCCTATTTCAGCGTGGCCCCATCTTACCTAATTACATCTTCACTGACCCTGTTTCCAAATAGCATCACTTTCTGAGGAACTGGGGTGTTAGGACTTCTACATATCTTTTTGGAAACACAGTTCAATCCATTTACAGTTAGTACGCACAGTTCTTTTACTGGTAAGAGTTGAACTCCCATGTATAGCAACTCAGTGGGTCTCTGTGACCTACAGATTTTGGAAAAGATTTGTCTTTCCTCTTCAGGGTCATGAAGAAGAGCAGATATTTAGACTGCATTAGAAGGTAGAGAAATGAACCATACATCTAGGGGGACAGTAGCTAGAGATTTATCATTTTTTCTTTCAGAGAGATGGTTTAAGGTGTGGGCTCTGAAGTAGGATTGGTTGGGTGTGAATTCTGCATCTATCACTTAGTGTGTAACTTTGGGCAAGTTACTTTTTCTCAGTCTTAATTTCTTCATCCACACAATGCAGGAGAGGCGGGGGATGATGATAATGCACGTCACACTGCTGTTGTCATAACTGACCGAGGTAAACCATTACAGCACAGCGCTTAGCAAGATAGTAAGCACTCAGTACATGTTGCCTTCAAATTTTATTTTTTTCGCTTAGAATTGGATTCAGTTTCATTTCTTTAAGTTCCTTGCTCATATTTACATTGTCCTTCTATCAAATAGTAGAACATAATAAAAAACTTAAGCAAAACCGTATCAACTGTTCATTTTCTGTTCTGCTGGACAAATTTAATTGAGAAAATATAAGGTGCTGCATCACAGTTTACCATAACTTTGAGTAAGCTTCTTAAGAGCAAGCGCTTTCTTCTTTTCCCACCCCAGTAATGTCTAATAAAGTGCTTTGCATTCAGTAAAAGAAATACTCTTCGAGAAATTCTACTCCATTCAACACTGTCTTCGGTGGAAAACATAATTCTTAGAGGCAGAGTACTTAGTGAAAATGACAGTTGGCTAAGATGGCTGAATTCAGGTTTCAGTACTTACTGCTTACTAGCCAGGTCAACAATTACAGCCCTGACTTGCTACTTTCCCATCAATCTGCATATGCCCCTGGCAAGTGGGTGATCCAGAAAGGGTCATTGTGCAGTGTGCTACTGGCAAGTGGGTGATCCAGAAAGGATCATTGTGTTAACAGAAGGATGGACCATCATCTCTTCCTTTTCCATTGTACCCTAAGAGCAGCTACACTGCTGGCAGGGATTGATGGTTGCCAGTGTTGTCCGAACAGGTCATATCCAGCCCCAAGCTCCAGAAAACCACTTGATTTATGCTACTCTACAGAGACTTCATATATATCATAATAACACTAAACCCATGGACCACTGGTTTGAAGTTACAGGATGAAAATAGAAGCCTAAATTTCTCATGATTATTTTAATCACGTCAGTGAGATACAACGATAATGCTTAAGCTTTGTAGATAGCATACTTTTGACATGAATGGGAATGAATTTTAACAGCGTATCTGCCTATGTAATGTGTGTACAGGTGAAGATAATTGAATTCTTTGATACCTATGATATGGAAAATTTAGTTAAGATTATTCATTTAATGCTGACTTTAAACTATTAAAATAATTTGCAAACTTATAAGCCTTAATAAAATATAGTTTGCACAAGGACATTTAAAATATTAAATGGGTACCATGATTTTATTGTCAGAAAATCTCAAGTAATTGTCATAGATAGCACTATCAATTATTGTGCTGTAGAATTTAAAAGTTATAATGCAAGCACTCCGTTATTTGAAATAAGCAACAGTGACTTTGCTTTTGAAGACTAGTCTTCATTGAAAAGTTTTTATTCTTCAGAGTGAGCTAGAACAAGAAAGGCAACAGCATGAAGAAACACTTGCTGCCATGAAAGAAGAGGAGAAACTGAGAGTGGACAAAATGGCCCATGACTTAGAGATAAAATGGACTGAAAACCTTAGGTACATTCTTTACTCAGTAATGTAATCTTACCTATACAGACGTGCAGAAAATGGTTTTCTGTCATATGGCTTATATTGTCTCACTGTTGAAGCTGTAGTAGCAGCATTTTTAATGAATTTTTCCCATGATTAATTGCAGAGAAATTGGAATTCTCTTTTTCTGCTTAAGTATAGATTACTTTTTATTTCATTTCCTGGACTATAACATAGGAAGAGTACTCACCTGAAGTCAGAGGACTTATTGCTCTCATACCTATTCTGCTGTTAATAATTTGATAAATAAATGATCTTGGATAAGTTACCAATTTACTTTATGGTCCTTAACTATGAAATAATCACCTCTTATTCTGAGTTGGCTTTTGAGGAGGATTAATTAAATGCTTAGAAAACCTGCAAGCAACTATACTGCAGTTATCGAGAGGAATAATTCTCTTCACAAATTAAGTGCATTTGTTCTATTTTAGACAAGAGTGTTCTAAGCTTCGCGAAGAGTTAAGGCTTCAACACGAAGAGGATAAAAAGTCAGCGATGTCTCAACTTTTGCAGTTGAAAGAGCGAGAGAAAAATGCAGCCAGGGATTCATGGCAGAAAAAAGTAGAAGATCTCTTAAACCAGGTAATTAATAGTCTGTAGATTATGGAGGTTCATTTTCTTTGACATTCTCTAGCTACAGAAATATAAAACATTGTATGTTATTAATTCACTGTATTTTGTCATTTTTCATAAGGCAAACTTAAAATTTTTTAAATGTATAAAATCAAGGAGACAGAAACTTATGAAACCGTGTGCTAAATAATTGTGTTACATCTGCAGTCCTAAGTACTGAGAAGCACTTACAGTTTTTTGGTTTAATATTTGAAATGAATGCATTAAAGATTTTAAATGGAAAACTTTTATTATTTGAAAGTATACCATCTTTTTCCAAGCCATTAGATACCATTTGGGCAGTGGAAGGTAAAATTTATTAGATGTTATTCTGATTTCCTAAAACCACTTACCAGAAGTGAGTAACAGGAAGTTGCCTCTTATGCTTCAAAATGACATAAATGAAAGGTGGTTTTCTAAATCTATCTTCTTATGTCAGGCTTGTTACTTCCAGAACATTTATAACTGTAATTAAAAGAATTTGCACATTTTCACTCATTTACACAACTTCTAAATTTATGAATTCTTAACAGTCTCCTGCAAAGCCAGTAATTAAATAGGACTGACTGCATGAGTCACCACTTGATAAGCAAGTGCAGAACTTGGACGAGAAGCAGCTCAGCAGTTCAGTGCCAGAAATCCACTATTATCTTTCTATTGTGATCATGATGAATTTCAAAATAAACAGGGCAAGCTTTTTGTAAAATGACTTATTACATAGGTACATACGTGCAGTGTCTTTCAAGAGCACTTTGAGCCTGCCAGTTCGTGACTGGTATTTCATAATAACTTATAATGTTACTCTGGAAAGGGAGTATACCTACATGAATATTTATGAGCTTGTGTGAATAAATAAATCTGAAACCTTTGAAACAAAAATAAGAAAACAACAACTCTCATTAGAAGTTGGTCAGCATGTTAGCATTGCTTATTAGTTACCTTCTGTATACTTACATTACATTTCTACTTCGGGATCTAGAAGGACAAGTTTTACTGGGTAGAGTGGTACTACTCCTCTATGATGTTCTGTACTTTGGAAGATTTAATTTTATCATATAATTCAACTACATGATAAAAATGGAAAACATCCTTAAAAGTCCGCCTTGTTTTTCAATCAGGAAGTATTGACATAGACATTTTCTGGCTAGATTTGGCAATGTAAAGAGGGCCCACCACTTCTCCCACCTGTTTTCTATCAAATTATTTTATTCATTATTCATTTACTCTTTCTTATATTAAATTGTCAGATTTCATCCATGCTTCTCTGATATTCTTTTCTTGTCTTGTCTTTTTTTTTTTTTTTTTTGATACCTCGTCTACATTGTTCATTCCCGAGAGGACATAATGCTTTGCATCTTGTTCGAGGTCTGTGCATCATAAAATACTTCATTACATGTGGCTCCAATTTCTACTAGCTTGATAGAAAGAATTTTTAAATCAGTTTTCAAAGCAGATTAACCATAAATACCAAGATAACCAAGAATTAATTGCCTCCAAAGGTAAAACTGTTCTGTGCTGCTTCAGGCCATCAGGCCATTTCCAAAATTACAGTATCTTCCTTTCTCGCCACTTCTAAAATATATAGGCCACACACATTACCGTAGATAAGCTGGAAAATAGCTGTTGCATCCAGGATTGTCTACCTGAGGAAAGTTAAGAAAACAACTAAACAAAGGATTTCACGTTGAAATGAAAGTGGGTATTATGTTAGAGGTTTCACTCTTTGTAGACGTATGAGATGACAACGGTTCTAGCAAGCCAGCAATTTTTTTAATGGAACTTTGTTTTGGAAAGAAGACCCTTCCTGGCCCTTTGGATCTTGTTCTCTTGATTCTTTCTGATAGTTTCCTAGAGGCTGTGCTCTGACACCTGCTCCACCACTTTCCACTTGCCTGACTCCTGCTCAGCCCAGCTCCTCAAACCTTCCGCCCCCGACCCTGAGTGCTACAGCCACTCCACTCTGTTCACCCAGCACAGCCTGCACCCCTCCGCACTTAGGGAAAACAGACCCGGCTTGGGGTTCGTGACATTAAGGAAGTAAGAGTAGAGAATAGAATAGGAAACAGCCAGGGCCTAGGCAGAAGCGTATGTTATGAAAGGTATCAGAAGATCTGCATTTTCATGTATTTTAATTATTTCTGAGTGAACTGAACACAAGTCTAACTTTTGCGCCTTAGCTTACATGTATTTCATCCTACTTAGAGCAAAGAAGAATTTGTCTTTCACATGAATTTAAACTCTTGAGAGTTAAATTTGATTTAAACTAACCCTCATAGCCTATGTATCAGAAAAATGGGTATAGAAAAGCATAAGAATTTCATTTTTCTTTAATCAGATGTTTTTTACTTTATGAAAAGTTCCAAAAGCTATTATTTTCATTCTGTGCTCCAATCAGAGCCTAATTTTCTTTTTTTTTTTTTTGCTGTACGCGGGCCTCTCACTGCTGTGGCCTCTCCCGCTGCAGAGCACAGGCTCTGGACGCGCAGGCTCAGCGGCCATGGCTCACGGGCCCAGCCGCTCCGCGGCATGTGGTATCTTCCCGGGCTGGGGCACGAACCCGTATCCCCTGCATCGGCAGGCGGACCAATCAGAGCCTAATTTTATATCTTTTAGTTTTCTTTTAATATTTCATTGTGTTCTTTTCTTTCTATTCAATGATTACACTTCAGTGCAAAACTAATTATGCTTCCTGGGCTGATCGGTGCGTACATTTGAATTCCTTGAAAGCAAAAGAACTACATTGTTATTTTTCAACTCAGTCTAAAGCAAAGCGATTATATAGATTCCCCTGTGATCGTATTTTCTATTTGTGATCCTAAACTGTCATCATTTATTTCTTTATTTCACCTTTTTCAAGGCAGATTTAATTTTGGAACCAATATGACTTCATATTCCAATGCCCTTATTCAGACCAGTGGACTGAGAAATTTGAGAGACACACGGATCATCCAGGCATAAAATTATGGAATTTTGTAGTTCATGTGTGACTTTCCATTTTGAACTTTGAGGCCCCAAGGTCATTTAGCTGGTTTTAGTGATGTATATAACACAATTTTTACTCTCCACATATTTACGGTGTAATAGGGGAAAGATTTGGATACAGATACCTACAGTAAAAGTCACTGTGTAGTAAGTGACTTTGTAAATGGTCTGGACAGTTCGTACTGTAGGAGCAGTGGTGCAGCAGCTCTACCAGCTCACCAAGCTTGTCATGCACATACCTTCTCAGCTTCATATTCAGGGTCATCACGGCGGTGGCTTGCAGTCATCCATGGTGGGAGTGTTTACATCACAGATACAGCACATGCTACAGATGAGGGCTTTGTTTTTCAGGGAGCTGTCAAACATTTACCAACATACTGCTGGGTAGAGAGTAGAGAAAGAGTAGAGAAAGAGTAGTATAACCAGTGCGATTGGGAAGGAGTTCATTGAGGAGGTCAGCTTTAGTGTGACTCTTGAATAAGGTGAAGGATGAACACAAGTATTTTTATTCATTCACCAAACATTTAATTGAATATACTCTTATTTCCCAGGCACTGTGAGGAATACAGAGAAATAAGAGGACAGTTGGGGAGAGAGATCATTGTGAAAAACTTGGACTTCTAGGCTTGCGAGTTCAAAGTTCGCACAATAAGCTGTGAGATTCTATCAAAGGTTTGTGGACAGAGGAATAACATGCTGAAATTTTTATGTTAGACAGCTTAATATGGCTGTGATGTTGAAGTGAGGATGAAATGGAGACATCTCGATATAAATCCCTAAGTTAAAGTGTCTGAAGCAGACCTCTTGAATGCGTGCCATGCACCCCTCTGCCATGCCAGCCTAAGGCAGCCCGCCCCTCCTAGACCCCTGCCGTTCCTCACTGCTCAGCCTCCTCTCTCACACCGAACAGCCAGCCTGTCAGCACTTCCTGCTCTCTACCTTCAGAGTAAGTAAGCCCGGATCTGCCCGTGTCTCACCACTTCCTGCACTACTAGCCCAGGCCAAGCCATACGCAGTTCTCTTCTGCACCGCACCTGGAACCTACCTACAAATTGCTTTCCATCCGGCCATTTTAAGTTGGGGCTTCCCTGGTGGCGCAGTGGTTGAGAGTCCACCTGCCGATGCAGGGGACACGGGTTCGTGCCCCGGTCCGGGAGGATCCCACATGCCACGGAGCAGCTGGGCCCGCGAGCCATGGCCGCTGAGCCTGCGTGTCCGGAGCCTGTGCTCTGCAATGGGAGAGGCCACAGCAGTGAGAGGCCCGCGTACCGCAAAAAAAAAAAAAAAAAAAAAAAAATTAAGTTGGATGAAGTTATTCTTCTGCTTCAAATCCACCAGTGGCTTCGCGTCGCGTTTAGAACACACTCCACACTCTTATCATGGCCTGCAGTAGCCTCGTGATTCGGACCTTGTGATTTGGCCTCTGGCTGCATTGCCAGTGTCATCTTCTGCCACTTTCTCCCTTCCTTTCTTACAGTCATACTGAACTACTTGGAGTTTCTGGACCACACACACCAAGCTTAATCCATCTCAGGGCCTCTGCATCTGCCAGTCCCTCCAAACGGAATCCTCTTTCCCCAGATCTACATGGCTTGTTCCTCAATTTGTTCAATTCTCTGCTCAGATCTTAACTCCTCAAAAAGAGCTTCCTTGACCACTTTAAATAGCACCCGCTGTCACTCTCTGTCTTCTTATTCTGCTTTGTGTTTCTTCAGAACATTTGTTACCACATAGCATCATATTGCTTCCCTTCCCTGTTAGAATGTAGCTCCATGAGAGCTGATCTTTATCTGTACTGTTCACTGCTGCATCCCCGGCAGCTTAAACTGTGCCTGGCATGTGGTAAGCCCTCAGTAGTTGCTGAATAAAGAAAAACTGAGGCACGGCATCCAAAGAGGAAGTTGTCACGTATATGAAGTACAAATAATTCTACCCAAATAGGACGTGAGTTAAGTTGATTTCACTGAGAATTACCAGAAAAACTGTAAAGGAACAAATCATGTAATTTGATGGAGTACTTTGGTAAAGGAGAAGGAAATGTTAAAACTGACCCAGGATTTGAAGCCAGGATAACGAAAAGAAGACCATCGTCTGAGACAGGGAGGTCATGACAAACCACTTCACTGAAGGGGGCTGAGGTGGTGAGTGTGGTTTTAGACGCATTGATTCTACAATCCCAGGGTATTTTGGCATTTGTCACACTCAGTAGGAAAGAACAATGACATGAATAAGAAACAGAGCATTAAAATCAATGCTCTTGATCAAGAGTGACTGAAAAGCCAGTTTCTTAAGGCTGTTGCAGACCGCTTTCTGGTTTCTAGACTAGTGCTGTCTAAAATGGCAGTGACAGGCCACCTATGACTGTTCAGCACTTGAAATGAACTTCATCCAAATTCAGATGTCAGTGTAAAATTTATACCGGGTTTCAAAATTTTAGTATAAAAAGAGAATATGGAATGTCTCACTAGTACTTTTTATATAATTTCATGTTGAGATGCTAGTGTTTGGGATATATTGGGTTACATATATGCCTAAAAATAATTTTACTTTCTTTTTAATATGGCTACTAAAAAATCAAAATTACATATGTGGCTCTGAATTATAATTCTATTAGCACTGGACTAGACTATTTAGAACGCAAAATTTTGAGTAAATTTGGCACTATAAGCTCAGGACTCATTCTGCTGGCTCTCTCTCTTAACTCTTTAAGAAGTTTTATGTTAGGAAGAAAGGAATTCTCTCTCTTTAGAAATCATATTTCTGTCTATTGAAAAAAGATTATATTTTCATCAGTTTTATGCCCATTTTAAATGAGTAACAGTACTACCTTTTAATGGAAGAAGAGCTGCAAGCAGATTCTGAGGTAGAAGGAATAGAAAAGGACTTGGAATAATCATCTCTTCTCAGCTGATTCGAACCATGACCTTGACAGAAGCCCTAAGCAGTGCCAGGAGATCAGTGAAGCTTGACCCTGAAGGTTCAGAATCCTCTCCCAAGAAATTAGGAGGGCAGGAACTATGTAAAAGAAGCATCAGAGATTCAGCCTGAACCCTGGGAAAAGAGAGAACTTGGGTAAGGAAGAGGGAAGTCAAAAGAAGAAGAAGCAGGAAGACGAAGGGAAATAACATGGAGAAAAGAGAAAAGCCAGCTAGAACAGAGAGTGGGAATAGCAGGCATGGCTCAATTTTGCTTTCTCAGAAAATGTGGAATGGAATTAAGGTCTACCAAAAATCAACCAACATCCATGATACGTCATTCTTCCTACTTCAGTTCCTGGATTCAAAGTTAATTTGCAATGTTTTCCTTAGTAAATACGGAAGTTTAAAATTTTTCTTCAGTCAAAAAAATTAATGACATTCTTACTTCAACTATGTTATATCCTCTTTTATCAGACCTATGTTATTTTTATGCTTTTTTTCTTCTAAAATAAATAGTACTAAATTGCTTTCTGAATTAATTTGCAAATCTAAAAATATTTAATTTTCTTTTCCCTGCCAAAAACTCCCTTTTGCAAATTTAAGTCTATCCAGTTTTTATATTGACATCTTTAGGAGAAGAGGGTGAAGAGATGAAACTATGATATCTATACCTAACTTTAAAAGAGATGTTAAAATACTGGGTAGTTTTAATGTGTACTGAGTGTGTGTGTGTGTATCTGTTCTGCAAAATACTATAGTAGGACTGTGATGACATGCAGAACAGTTTGTGCCTTCAGGGGTACTAGGGCCCAGAACACACCTGAGAAATACTTAAGAACTTCTAGGTGGCACTGTAGTAATAAATCAATTTAATCTATCTCTATTTCCTATGGCAAGATACTAAAAAGAATTAAAATATTTTGGATATGAAGGCATTTAATGGATGTATGATTATAAAGTTATTTAAAGACGTAGTCTCTGAGAAGTGTTAAGATTACCTAACATATTAGCTTTTCTCTACCTTAATTTCATTTAAAAGCCAGTTATTACTAATTTAGTTAAAACATTAAATAGTTGTTCATGACTTTTTCTTCTATTTTTTTGCTTCAGGAGAATTATTAAAGTTGTGATTCCTACTTCTAATCTTAGGTTTATTGGTTGCTTTTCTCTAGATATTAGTATATTTGAAATTAATATTAGAACAAGCTTTATATAGTTTAAGAAATTACAGTATTGTATATTAAGTATTTAATTTTGGAACATTTTATTAAGATCTAACATTTTACTTGAATTGCAACATAAGATTAGTGTAGATATTGCTTCAAGGAATTTAGAAATTTAACAAATGACATTTCTTTTGTTAGTAATGAAAATTTTATTCTATATATTGGCATTTGATGACATTTTGACATATGTCAAAAATTCAGTGCTTCTGATATGGCATGCACTGTGTCAGACCAGTGATGGGGCTGTAATGATCTCTGCCTTCTCATTGCTTGTAATCTAGAAAAGAAGGCAAATAGAAATAACAGTGTGACACATTAATTCATTACAACCATGGGACACAAGTGTATGTACCATGAGGACCTACCATAGTCTGGGAACTTGGGGAAGGCTTCTCTGAGTGGGGGATCCTTTACCTGAGACCTGAAAGAGAAGCAATAGTCAGGCCAAGAGGGGAAGGAGAACAGCAATCTGGGGAGAGGGGGAAGTACGTGCAGAGGCCCTCAGCCTGCCCCCAAATACCTTTGTTCTGGGGAATAGAGAGCTAGGAAGGTGGTAGAGGTAGGCAGGGTCAGATCTTGTTTGCCTTGTTGAGACTTTAAAGGGCAATGAGGAGCTACTGAAAGGTTTTAATCAGGAGCGTGACGCATTCAAATATTGAAATTTCAAAACTCTGACTGCAGTATGGAGAACAAAATAGAGCAGGGCAAGATAGGTGCCATTCAGTGTATGTTGCTTCCCTCTTGGCAGTCTGTCTTTGTTCAGATTAATATTTTCTGAACAAATATTTAGTATACTCATTAGTTCATTTCTCTGAAGGGTTACATTTCTAAGTCTTAGATTCTGTTGGCTTTTGTCAACAGGATTTATGCAAGATACACATATTTTTTCTAAATAATTTCTTTCTTTTTCGTTATCTAGAAGTTTCTCATTACTGCCTATGTTACTGTGGGGAAGGGGAAAAGGTAGAGTAGTAAGAACTGACTCAATAATAAAAGTCCATGTCATTCATTTCGTTTTTTAGTAAACGTTTATTGACCACTTACTCTGCCAGGTACCAAGTCTGGCATTTTGGATACAAAATATGAACAAGGCAGGGTCCTCTAAAAGCTTGTAATTCAGTGGATTTCAATAGTTATATACCAATATGATTGCAAACTGCAAACATGTAAAAAACCTTGTGCTATTTTCTAAATGAATAAACTGAGGTTTAAAACAATGAGATTACTTCTAAGAGCATAGTTTCTTAGGTACAAAGCTGTAAGTTTCTAATTAAGTGCAGCAATTTTTAGTTATTTTCAGTTTTCTTCCTCACTTAGCTGAAAGTCTTATTATATTCGTCCTTCAAGACTAGAAATGCTGAAACACATTAGTAAGCCTTCTATGCTGAAGTATCCAAGTGCTTTCAATGAGCTGAAGAGGACCTCTTGAGGCCCTTTTCACTCATCTCAAAAACTAACAAGTAGCTTAAGATGCTTTAAAACAAATTGACTATTATATAGGGCATTGATTTTTATTAGCACGGATCTTGCCCATATAGAATATTGCCAAATAATATTTTTGCATACAGATTTTTAGTACATCCGATATTCTTTCAAGCAGACATTTACTTGGGGGATCTCATCCAGTTTTGTGGTTTAAACACCATCTGTATGTCAGTGACTTTCAGAGTTAAACCTCCAGCCTTGATATCTTCACCTCAATTCAGTCACTTGGTTGTCTAATAGGCATCTCAGGCTTAGCATGTCTGACTCAAAAGTATTGATTCTCAATCTCCAACCCATCATCTTTGCTTCTTGGCACTGCTTTTTGCTCAAAGGATGAGGAGTCATCCTTGCTTTCCCTCTTTCCTTTCTCTCTCATGTAAATGTCAATCCTGTTTATTCCACCTCCCAGCGCCACCTGCTTCCACCTGCCTTAGAAAACACTAGTCCAAGACACCATATAACAGCCTTCTATCTAGCCTCCCCAATTTCACTTTTTTCCACAGACTTGAAGTAATCTTTTATGATGTAAATCGGATCATGCCATTTTAAATGTCACGTTTTTCAAAAGATCTTTTCTTACCATCAACCCAGTATCACCTCTAGTCATTTCCTGTCACATCAACCTTTTTTTGTCATAATATTTACCATGAACTTTTTCTTATTTTTTGTGTGTGTTTGTTTTACTATCTTATTCAGTTCTCTATATCACTCTGTACTTCCTGGAATGTAATAGTACTCTAATAAAAATTTTTTAAACAAAAGAATAAATCTTATTTCGTTTATGTACTCATCAATAAGGGCACTGTGACCCAGCACCACTGTTGTGCCTTTTCTAATTGCTGTTGCCAGGTCTATGGTGTAAGTCACCCCAGGGCACAGCTTAGCGACCATGCCTTTGGTTTAGATATTTCCATGGCCTGCCAACAGTATGTTGACAGAGTTAGTGACCATATGAGTTTAGATTCCAAATGTTCAAATATACTCTCAAATAAAATCTAAAATCTAGAATTCCTACAGAAGAACCTCTGATCTTTCATATTGGTCTAATTTATCAGTTAGTTCAGGAATCCTAAATAACATATATATTTTTGTCTGATGATACCTTAAAGAGTGAAAAAATCTACTTCATAAGTAAATGCCATACATTTTACGTTAACTTCTAATGCCAGAACATCAATTCAGAGAAATACAAAGAGGTTAAAAAAAAAAAAACTACAGCTAAAAATCCCTCAGATTTTCATAAGTTTTGTGAAGTCTGGAGAAGTTGTGTCTCATTAGTATATAAAGCATATTATGAGTATGAGAAAGCATAAAGAAAAAAATAAAATTAAACTAATTTATTTAAAAGTATGAGCGTTTAAGAAGTTATGGTGTAATCAAATAGAAAGTTAATCATTTTTCTCAACTTATTTTTTCAACTCTGTGAACTATATCCTAAACTATATTTTGTATTAGTCTTAATTTATTGGTAAAAATTTGTTTACCAAATAAAAGCTAGCTTTAGTTTATGACACACCAAGGGATATTCACATTATGAGGAAAAAAAAGAAAAATTATGTTTTGTCTGAAAATTTGATTAGTGTCCAAAGTAAAAACCATTTTATAGGAACTTTTCTAGTTATATTAATAACATAAATTTAAAATACTATTTTGTATCCTTGGAAGGCACAAAAGTGAGGCAATTGAAAATGAAATCACATTTTCCCCACATTTGGGGGAGGGAGAGTGTGTGTTTTTCCAATGGTTTGTCACTCAGAATTCCAGTGAACTTCTTAAAAATGAACCTAGATCATACATAATTTTACCAAATATATCCTAGAGAAGAGGGTTGAAAAGATATGAAGGCATCTCTTCTTCCTTTCCCCTGAGTATAAAACCTGATTATTATCAAATCTTTACATTTTCAATGATTATCCATATTTATTTCTGGCCCCCAAATTATGTAGTCAATCAAGTTAGTGTTTCAGTTCTCATCTGCTCATTTCTCGTAAGAGAAATCCTTCTAAAATCTACCCAATGCTGAGTGGAATGCTTTGAAGCATTATATTGCAGATTTCTGGGAGGCATTTAGAACAGTAATATTCCTTCTAGGTGCTTCAGTAACCATTATCTTTTAAACTGACCTCTGGTTTACTTGTACTAGCCTTTGGTCTCTTGCATAGGTAAGTCTGCCAGCCCACAAGCATCAGACACTGTTCTAAGGGACTATAAATAATTTAGACTCTATGTTGTAAATTTCTTTTTGTCTGATTTCTTTCTCAGAACTGTTTTCAACTTATTTTTTTCTTGAGCATATTGTAATTAATGTTCTGTATGTTACTCTCCCTTTTTATTCTTCTTTCTTTCACTTAGTTGATTTCTGAATGTTTCCCTTTATTCCTGTGATCTTTTTCATAGAGGCACTCTCTGGGTGAAGCTTTGCATAAATCTATCAACAATGTAAGTGAGCGGCACTTACAATTTGTACATAAGGGCATGTTGCACTTTTGGTTTTGCATAAACATCATCACCGCTTTAACTTATGATTTTAAAAAATACACTTTTTGGCATTCAGTAAGATATGTTTTGTATATGGGTAACAAAAGCTTCTAACTTTCAGGCATGCATTTGTGTATGTGCATACATCTACCACATTGTATTGATAAGCATGTATTTTATTTTAAAGCCAAGCAAGATTTTACCTCTCACACGTAAACTTCATTATTTTAATGTTTACTTTGAAAGATATAGTAATATTTTTGAAAAACTGTTAAGTTGTTGCCTCTCATAAAAATGGAAATAAATGTATTTCTTCTTTTGTTAAACTAGTTTATTTTTTGAAAAAGTAGCATCAATTGACTTCTTAGAGTGTTAGGTAGTTGTGCAGGTTCATAGATTTAGAACATATTTTACATTTTAATGTTAAAATTACTAAAAGATTTAAAGCAAATGGAGTAAATCCCTTTCCTAAGAATTGGCAAAGCTATTCTTCTACTTAACGTACACTAAAATGTGCAGAAATTAAGCTTCAAAGTTATATTCCATTTAAACACATTAAAATTTTTTATCTTTACACGTGAAGAGAGAAAATGAGATTTATTTTCACATCAAACCCATACCCAACTTGTTTTTTTAAAATAAGTTAACAGAGAGCTAAGTAAGCATCTTTGAATATTTTTCTTGATATCCTAGGGCAGAGGTCAGCCAGCCTCTTCTGCCAAGGGCCAGACGGTAAATATTTCTGGCTCTGTGGGTCAGGCAGTTTCTGTGGCAGCTACGGGATTCTGCTACTGTGTGAAAGCAGCCACAGGCAATATGTGAATGAATCCGTTAATCTACAGAAACAGACTGTATGTAATGTGCCAATTCCTGACCTAGAGGAACCAGGTCTTGAGTCTAGAGATAGCCTGTGAAATTTTGATAACTTCAAAACTATGTTCTCATACCTTTCTAATTTCTTTCTACTATGCAAGAAAAATTTTATCTACTCTTTAGATTCAACTTTACTGTCTATGTAAAAATTAGAAATACATGAATACGTTTAAAGCCAGCTTCTTTAATATATTTTAAAGTAAGCAATAAAGATATTTATCTCAATGTTGGTGAAATAAGGCTACATTTAGAAATGTTTTAAAACAGTCACATAGAACATAGTGAGAATTTGGGCATGATTGCTATATTAATCCAGACTTTTTGACATATGTGCTGATTGGGATAGAAATACGAACCCAAATAAGATATGAGTACTGTCAAAAATTAGTTGAATTGTACTTCAGAATACTTGCAACGACATAGTCACTTCTTCCTAAATAGTTATAAATGAAAAGGTGTTCATTAAAATAAAAACCACCTTACTGAAGTTGAATCTATTAGTAATTGAAATGAGAATGCGTTGACTCATCTCCTACAAAATAAGTAAAAGGGGTCTGTAACACACTGACATCCCCATTCATTAATTCTCTTTTGTAACATTGTAGTCATTGAGGATGAACTCATCACTCAGTCATCAACCAAACAAGATGTGACCTTGTCAGTGTCATTCAGCAGGGTGAGATCTACCCACCCGCTCCACACACCGTCCTCAGCCAGCCTTCCATGGAAGAAGTTTCCCACTATATGCTGTCTTGTTCTAAAAAAAACAAGTGATTGTTGATTCCTCTGTTCTTTATAAAAGCTTTATAATTTTTTCCAACTGAGAGGATGATTAGAAACATATTCCAGAAATATCTTGAGGACATTAATTAGGCATTACTGTGGTTCTTAATCAACTCAGTTTATAGATCTTAGAAAATACCAAAAAAATTATGACAATTGAGAATTTTCAGGATGGTCATAATTCCAGAAGCTTAAGTTTACTTTTCTTAGCTAGACTCTCCAAAAATAGCAAATTAGAGGTTAAAAAAGGAAACAGCATAGAAAGAATTAAAATATTCAGACACCTTCAAACATTTTACATGAGCATTTATGTAAGTTGTTGACATAGTAGTAATTAGCCTTACCGTCCTCTACTAAGCCTATGGTAGCAGTTTTTAATGTTGCTTCATATATTTGAAAGTATTGCACTGAATATTAATATCACGTGGTTTAGACTTTCTAGTAGTTTGTGTTGGCCTTTCTTGTCAAAATTAATAAGTGTGCTGGCTCAGCACAACTCCATACCTATACTTACTGAAAAGCGAAATTATATTTATACATCCTATTTTTCAAACTGCTTTTCCTTACAAATTTTCTTGTTTTCACAAAAATGAATGAACCCTCTCACACAAAACCTCTACCCTAAAAAAGCAAATCATTTTTGAAAAATCATGATTTATGAACAGCCTTCTTCAAAAACACACAGAAGCACAAGATAAACAGTTCACCAATATCTTGATAAACTGATCAAAACTACAGGAAGAAAAAACCATAGGTAATACTACTTGAGGAAAATATCTTGTTTTCCTCCTTGATCTCATAAAATGAACGGAGAGCGGAGGACAAGTAAAAGGCCAGGGCTTCAAAGACTTCTCTAGACATTGCTTTAAGATTATCATTAAAGAACCAGCCAGAGTCTTTCATTTTATGAATTCTGGGGCAGTGGTTCTTGACTGTGACTGTACATTAAATTCATCTATGAAACTAAAAGAGAGTTATGTACAGCCTTCTGATAGACTCATATGTGTGTGCATTTAGACCATTTGTGGTTTTTGCGGGGGGGGGGGGTTGGTGCAATGTTTATAATAGCAAAACCAGATGAGATGATCTGAATTTCCATCAGTAAGAATTAAAGTAATTATAGTGTATTTATACTTTGGAATGATGTCTATTAGGATACATTTGGCTATAAGCAGCAGAATACCCAGGTGACAGTGGCTCAAGCTGTCAAGATAATTAAGTGCTCAGGTACTTTCTGTACTTCTGCTTTGCCATGCTCAATGCGTTAACTTTTGGACCTCAAGTTTGTCATGTCATAGTTGCAACATGGCTGCTACAGCTCCAGCTGTCATGTTCTTGAACAGCTGTGCTAATGCAAGAGACTCTCCTTAAGCATTTTTTACTTTTATCAGGAAATAAAGTCTTTCCCCTCCCCCCCCCAAGTTCCCCACATACTTCCTTTGAGCTTATTAACTAAAACAGAGTGATATGACCTTAGAGTTAGATTACCGTGACTTTCTTATCCCAGTCATAATTCACTCCTTGGTGCTGGGAGAGGGGCATACCATCTTGAAGATAGGGATTTCCATTCAGTCCGTGAACAAACTCAAGAGTTCAGCTAACTGGGAAGAAAGGAAAAGGGGGAGATGGGCATTTGGGGAGGCAAGAAACAGTGCCTGCCATTCGCATTATATGTAGTCATTGAAAAGAATGGGGCATGCCTACACGTCATGGGTTATGTACCCTAGAAATGTCACCGTGCAAGGAAAAACAAACCTCTAAAACCAAACTTGTTGGCCTCCCTAATGGAGAAATCATTGACCATCATTGAGCAAATCCATGAGTATACTCATCTTGAAGGGAGCTACATAGACTTCAGTGTTTGAGAAGCCACTCCATCACATAGCAACACCTGCGGGTCTGGACACCCTCCCTCATGGTTTCGCAAATGAAGTAGTGTTTCTTTCTCTGTGTAAGACATAGGGAATGTCTGTCCCAATCAGCAGCCCCATGGGTCTCTGTTCCAGCTACCTTGGACATTAAGCACTCGTCTCTTAAGGTGTGCCCTGGGGACCCCAAGTAACTTTTGTGTGTAAGACATAGCCAATATTTTGTCATGTCAAGGCAGCTGTACTCTCTACATGGTGGAAAGCATCCACCTGTTTACACACAATGTAGTAAAAAAAAAAAAAAATATGCAAAACAGGAAATTATATCAAAAGAGAAATAAGTCGTAAGAGTCTGGGGAGATAACAAAGTGGTAAAACTGGTTACCCTTAGGGATTGGAATTTGGCAAGGAAAAGGGAAGGAAGGAGACTTTCACTTTCATTTTATAAACTACTTTATTTAAAAAAATTATTTTTCACAACGAACACTTATTACTTTGTTAGTTAGGAATAAAAATATATTAGGTAGCCTGGGCTCAATTCCAGACCTATTTAATCACAATATCCAGGGATCAGGGCCTGGGCAAGTACATTTATTAACATCTACAGAGATAATTCTGATATACAGCCAGGTTTGAGAACCACAGATTACATTTACTATCTCAAGAAATGCTTTGTTTCGAGGATAAACAATTTGTATACCTTCTGTATTCTTTCATTTCTGTAACAAGAGTGATTTTTTTTAAAGGGGGGAAAAACCCAACAGTGCATCAAAAACGTAGGATGTACATAATTAATGACATATCTCATGTCGACATCCTATCATATCCAGTACCTCAGATTTGAGGTTTCAGTTTCTATTTTGAGGGATTTCTGCAGGCACCGTTGTAGAGGTACAGAATCTTTGTGAAACTGCCCTGTAGGAAGTAGGTAAAGCTTTCCCTTCTTCAGAAAAATGTATCCATATGTTTTTAGTTTTGTCTTTTTGAAATTTTTACACTTTATTTTCAAAAAGATAGTATTTTAAATGGTAGAGATCAGAAGGTAGCAATCACTATCAGCGAAGTTTGGCTTTTAAAATTGTTTGAAAGTATCTGGTACCTCCTTGATCAGTAGAATATATTATATAATTCATATCTAAACTGCTGTGGTTAGAATTTTTTAATTAGGATTAAAATTTTTACTGAAATAAATATTCTCTTTGGTTTATTTAAGATCAGCAAAATAAAAAGCCTTAAGATTTAAAATTATAACAAATGTGTAGAACTAGTACCATATGCTTCATAATTTGAAAATATAATTTGAAGTAACTACTTCTTCTCATTTATTCAACACATGCCTTTCTATAATACTGTAATAAAAGTATTGATCAAGGTTACCAAAAGTATTTAATGCAAAATCTGTCGTTCTCTTTTATTTTGAATTAAAGAGAACGACAGATTTTGCATTAATGAAATTTTATAGTATTTGTATTTCCGTAAAGTATACTAAACTCTGCTGTTTCAAGTTATAGCTATAAAACATTAGTTCATTTTACGTTGCTTTGCTCATTTCTGTCTTTAAAGTGCCCTGTAATGTTCATGCTGAATAAAGGCTGACAATATGGTGCAATCTACTAATTTATTAATTTGTAAAAAGAACAAAATAAGTAAGTTTTGGTGCTGCATTGCATGGTAAAGGCTTCCTGCTTATAATTCATGTTACTGTCTTGAGCATGAATCCAAAGATTTTTAGATAGCCTTAATATTATTTTGGTGTGCTTTCAAAATTAAGAATATAAAATATATAAACTAAGTATACTTGAACACTAAATTGCATGATAATGTCTTTTTGCATATACTTTGTTTTCTTGAGTATAGATAATAAAGATTAATCATATATCCTAAAATGAAAAATATTACTTTGGAGTTCTTTCAAGGTAAAGTATATTATGATATAACATATTTAAGTGTATTTTATTTAAGCTTGAGAGGTTGGAAAGTGTGCTTAGATTTTAAATGTATAACTGTTGTATTACTGTGGTACTTCATAATATGTTATAATTCTTGATAAATTTCATCCTTAAATGGTTCAAGTGTGAGTCAAATTATAGTCAAATTAACATGTGGGAGCTCTTTTTGACACAGTGAACTTTTGAAGTAGGTATTTCAGAAAATAAGCTACACTGCTGTGAACTGATGGGCTTCTTATTAACCTGAGTGCACACTTCATTGGAGGACAGAATCCAGGGCCACTGCTAGCCCACATAGTGCCTGTGTACACATCAGAAAATCATGCCCGTTTTCTTTGAGTGGAGACAGATGCGTACCAGGCCAGATGGCGGGGTGAGCAGTTCATTCACTGGGTAGATTAGTCCTCACGTGGCCAGATAATAGCTTTGACAATATGAGTCATTATTCTACATGTAACAGTAGTCTTTTCCTAATGTTCTCATATGTGTTTTAACAAGTTGTCACCAGAGACAAGGTAGTCATGTGGGTCCCTGTGCTGGGTCTGGGATTAGGGTTGAGCTTGGGAAGAGAGTGGCTAGGTGCCTTCTCTATTTCAAGAACCACCTAGCTGGGAAGAAAATGGCTCTGTCACTTTACACATCAGGATTCACAAACATTTTTATTGTCTTTTACCCTTTTATGATTTGTTTTCTCTTTCTGGATTGTGTTTAATATTCATTTCAGCCTGATTTTCTTTGCATAAAATGGTAAGAAATCACATAGTATAGTTTGTTTTGGTCCTCCTTCTCCACAAATAAGGCTTAGCTGTTGCTTTCTCCTGCAGTTTTCACACTTGCAGGGTTTATTTGAGCTGTAAATCATGAGTGCCACTGCCATTTAGAGGTGTAGGGAGTTGCATTGCCTGGGGTCAGAGTGTTGCAGTTCACCGTGACTCCAAACATATGAAATAACCTCTGAAATCTTAGGCTTATGTAGAAATTAATAAGTAGAATTCATATAACTTTCAATAGGTAAACTTACTTCTTTGGAAATACGTTAAAACAGACTGAACAGGGCTTCCCTGGTGGCGCAGTGGTTGAGAGTCCACCTGCCGATGCAGGGGACACGGGTTCGTGCCCCGGTCCGGGAAGATGCCACATGCCGCAGAGCGGCTGGTCCCGTGAGCCATGGCCGCTGAGCCTGCGCATCCGGAGCCTGTGCTCCGCAACGGGAGAGGCCACAACAGTGAGAGGCCCACATACTGCAAAAAAAAAAAAAAAAAAAAAAAAAAAAACAGATTGAACATATGTCAGTTATATCATTTCTCACCGGTGCTTGACCCTTTATACAAAGGCACGTGCTAACCTTTACAACTAATCCTGATGTATAACTTTGCTCAAAACCCTTCCAGACAGCTGTTATCCACCCTAAGCGCACTACAGTCTGTGACTGTTTCCAGCCGCTGACCTCTGACCTCTCCTGTCTTCCAGTTCCTTCTTTCTTTTCTTTCTTATTTTGCATCTCTGGTGATTCTCCACCCTTTCTCTTTCTTTCCCAGGTACCTTCCTTGGTGAGACATGTGAGGCAGACTATATCTGCCTTCCATCAATCGAAAGAAAGTCTTTCCTCATTTACAAAAACTCGCTTTAAAGTTCTCTCTTTCCATTAGCTTTCTTGGCCACAGAAACAGTTTTACTTGTGTATAAACACAGTATCTTAAGTTATTTAATGGAACACATTTGACACCTTTTTATCTGGTTCCCGTAAGTTCCCCTTAGTCTCAGACATCTAGAATATGATTGAGTTATCTAGTTTCAAGTTTATAGTTTCCTGTATGTGAGAAGAGAAATAAATCAAATAAAAATTTGGTTTCAACAAATGTGTAAATGAACACACACACACATATACAGATGCATGTATTTTGTGCTTTTAGTCTTTAAAATGGACTTAAATTTAAGTATTTTAAAACACATAGAAGCAATGTGGACATATTAAGGGTGATTTGTCTGTTTTCAAAAGCAAGGACAAATCAGTTTTCCATAGTGAATGAAAAGCACCTGTCATTATTAGAAGGCTGTAACTGGAGGATTGTGAGGGGTTTGTGATTTTTAAAAAGCTTGAAATCCTTTGAATTAAATCAAAATTCAAAAATAAAAACCTTTTTAAATATAAGAATTCTAAATTATAAACTAATAAATCTTTTAAAGAGTAGGTTTTTAATCCTCAAATAATCTTAGCTAGCTTTCATTGAGCACTTACTGCGTTGCAGGGGCCATTCTGAGTGAACTGTGTATAGTAACACTCTCCCCTCTGACACAGCCTGGTGAGGTATTGACAGTGACAAGTGGCAGAGCTACAATTTTAACTCAGAGCCCACAGTCCTAACTACTCAACTTTGCTGCCTCAAAAATAAGCAGTTTAACTTCTCCTACTAGATAGTGTGATTCCGTAAAGTGACCATAACCTAGTAAATACGTTAGCTATCTTTGTTTTTATTTCACATCATGAATTTTTGTGGCAGTGCAGCATAGGTATTTGTTGTATTTTTAAAATGTGGGCTGCAGTGTTCTTTAGAGAGTCTACAAGCGTAATACCACTGAAACAGTCTATTTTTAGGATAATTACTGAAAACAGAATAAAAGTGGTAATACCTAAAGATTAGTTATCTGTGATATATTATAAAACATTTTAAGTGGATATTTTGTTAAGGCAATTATTTTGCTTTTGTTAGTATCTTTGAAATGCTTTTTTCCTTAGATAGGCAATATGTGAAACATGCCTTGTATTTATTCTTCTTTGTGTACCATTCTGTGGCATAGATTTCCTTGCTGAAACACAATCTGGAGATGCAGCTTTCCCAGTCTCAGACCTCTTTGCAGCAACTGCAAGTCCAGTTTACACAAGAACGACAACGACTTACACAAGAGCTTGAAGAATTAGAGGAACAGCATCAACAAAGACATAAATCTTTACAAGAAGCACATGTCCTTGCATTTCAAACTATGGAAGAAGAAAAGGAAAAGGAACAAAGAGTAAGTTTAAAGTGACATAAGTTCAAATGTAATCAACAGCCCAATAATTGTTAGCCTTCTAATTTTAAAGAGTTCATTTTTTGCTCCAAAAAATTATATATTGCTTTATTTGTGTTTTCTAGGCTATGACTTCTTGTAGGGGGTCACAGTAATTAAACACAGACACTAATTATACACTATAGCAGACAAATTTTATTTCTGTTTCCCATGATATTGCCAAGTTCATGATGAAACTAATACACCGTCTGGCTTGTCATATGTTAGCAGTGATGAAATAAATTTAGTTGTAACCACTGTAATCACTTAATACTATCTTGAACTTACAATAGTGTTTCATCAAATTTTTAATTTTTCTCTCTCAGTCTGGATCTACAAAAGACACATGTACCCAAGGAATTTATATTTTTTAATCTCACATTTTTGTCCCTCATACTTTTTCTTATGTACAGAAGTCACAATGAATCGAAATGGGAGACATTTTAAAATAGTATAGTTCCCTATATACAGCCCTAACAGCTATATGAAAAGTAGTGATACAAATAAATCACTAAAAAAAGACTTAAACAGATACATTATTTGTTTAATTATATGCCAGAATCGCCCCATATCCATTATTTAGTTCTGTGTTAAAATGTTAGTTTGACATAGCCTTAGTGTGATTAATTTTGGTTTAGTTCACTTCTTAACACTGTATTTTTCAATTTCTTCTAGGGACCTTATGGATAAAGATAAAGATTTGATAGAAAAGTGTTATTAAACAGTATTTTTCACCATGTTTTAGTTATTACAGATACACATTTTTAATCCTTTATTTGGGTATAGATACTATTTTAAGAAATGGTATGTTATTTAAAGATTGTTAAAACAAAAAAGTCATATTCTTTAAAAACAACTCATTTGCCTGTACAATAAGTTGTAGTCTATTGATCTTGTCCAGAAATCAAGGAAGTTCCTTTGGTTAAAAATTTGACCTGTTTGCATTAACTAAATAATCTATTCATTGGATTCCATTTGTGAACTGTGATAACTTGTAAGCTTTCACATCAGTGCTTTAATTTTACACATTCAGTCTTTTCAAAACTGTAATCATTTTTCAAAAGAAATCGGAACTGGCAGTTTTGTTGTCTGTCATTAGGTTAGCCAAGCTTACCTGAGTCATGATGTCTATACGAGAAGTCCTTTATTTTTACCTGTATCCAAAGGAACTTATGCTGTACGTTTCAGAAAGGACATAAGTAGTCAAATAATTTTTAAAAGCAGCATTTTAGAGTAGTGGTTGAAGAAACACAGCCCTAGTTAGAATGTGGTATCTTTCTCAGAAACCTTTCATGTTATAGATTATAGTAAGGAAAACACTTCCTGGCTGAGTGCTATACAGTTCACTCTAAACTTGAAGTACCCTGAGCTCTGTTTTTTTTCTCTTGTGGCCATATAGCTTCTCTTCGTCTTGGCCACGTGTAGTGTGTTCTCTCTGGCTAGGCTTTTAAAATTAATCACATGAAGGGCTTTAGTTCACTTTTCCAGCTGCCTCCTCTCAGCTTTTGCTTCTGTTCACAAATGCAGGAGCAAAGAATGACTACAGAAAATAGCTACAAAAATTTTGTTAAGGTTGGAGTAGGAAAAGCCCTCATCTCTCTTTTCCTGATCAGAAGGAGATCTTTTCTGATCTGCCCTCCCCCACCTCTTTCCTAAGTCTAAGTCTGTGCACACGGAGGAATTATTCATTCATTTTAGGTGGTTTATGTCCCTTAGCAGCTTCAGAAAACAGCTTTATTTGAAAACTGCCTTAGGTAAAGGGTCTGTATCCCAATTCAAACACTGTATATTGACTCAACCTGATTTCATGATGATTATTCTACTGAAGTGAACCTACTGATTTATTTTCTAATGATGATCATTTATATCTAATTTTCATGAAAATGAATTAAAAAGACTTGTTTTCCTTGAATAATAACTGAGTTTTAGTAATTTTTCTATTTTGTTTCCATTTCCTTCCCTATATTCTAGCATAATAATTTGAATATGTTTCTCTTATTCAAGGCTCTTGAAAATCATTTACAACAGAAACATTCTGCAGAGCTTCAGTCATTAAAAGATGCACACAGAGAGTCAATGGAGGGCTTCCGGACAGAAATGGAACAGGAACTTCAGACGCTTCGGTTTGAATTAGAAGATGAAGGAAAGGCTATGCTTGGTATTTTGAAAAGATTATAATCCTGTCATATTTATTTTTACATCCTTCTAACTTAAAATTCAACAAGAAATCACAAAGTTTTATTCTTAATTTTTGAAACATCAAAATGAATATCTAAGTGGTGTTCACATTTTATTTGAAGTACCTGGGTGAAGGAGCAAGTATGGCAGAGGAGAATGGATAGAACACAAACAGTAAATTGAGGTCCCCTCAACGTTCTCCATACTCTGGCTGTGTAAGCAACACCCAGTGGTGCTTCCATTTGTCATTAAGGGACTAAACGGAGTCAGAACATTCAGGCTTCCCACAATCCAGTGACTGAAAGGAATAGACAAGGATGGAGCCACATGTCTTTAGACTAGATCATCATATTGGTTTTTTTTCCACTTAAGGATTTTGTTTTAATGAGAAAAGTCATGTCTAGGTCTGACTCTTTGTTTGGATATTTTCCAGAATTTTTATTAAATAGGACTTTTATCTCTGAGGTATTAAAATCACTATAGTTTTTATAGGAGATCAGTTGAGTTTGGAAGAAAAACTGAATATGTATTTAAAGGATTTTTTGTTTGTTTTTTAGTGTCATTCAGTGACTTTTTATTCCTGTCATCTCATTTTCCTTCTGTTTGTGTTTTTTTCCAAATTCTCCTATTGTTTTTGACGTCTTTTGTCACACCTCAGTGGCACACTCTTTTCCAAGTAATAATTGAGAACAAAGAAGACCAGAGTGTTCTGAATATTTGGGGCCTCAAAGGGAAAACCAATTGACCCAGTTCATCTTCTCTACTGTTGCTGGGAGTTCTAGGCCAAGTCGTTATAGCTCTCTCCTCTTCCCGAGGAGAGGTAAAAATGGGCGAAGTGTTGGAACTTGTATCCACTGAAACATGATTTAAATACATTTGTCTTTGTAGACAAAAGACTTTTTGTGGTTTCTTAGACTTTTTATTTTGAGATAATTGTAGATGCACATGAGATTATAAGAAATAGCATCTTTTTCGTCTGAAATCGTCTGAACCTTTTACCCAGTTTCCTTCCATGGTAACATTTTCAAACTAAAGTGCATATCACAGCCAGGATGTTGACATTGATACTGTCAAGACACAGAACATTCCCATCACCATGGTATCCCCGCTGCCCGTTTATAGCCACATGTACTTCACTCCCTGCCCCCACCATTAATCTCTTCTCCATTTCTATAATGTTGTCATTCTAAGAATGTTGTAAATGGAATTGTACGATACATAGCCTTTTGAGATTGGCTCTTTTCACTCAGCATAATTCTCTGGAGATTCATGCAGGTTGTTGTATGTATCAATAGTTTGTCCCTTTTTATTGCTAAGTAGTACTCCATGGTATTGGCCTACCGTATTGGTTGTCCTTTACCTACTGAAGGACATCTGTGTGTTTTCAGTTGTGTGCAAATTTAAGTTTTTATTTCTTTGGGATAAATGCCCAGGAGTTGAGTTGCTGGGTCATGTGATACTTGTATGTTTAGTTTTTTTAAGAAACCGCCACTGTTTTCCAGAGTGATTATTCCATTTTACATCCCCACCAGCAATGTATGAATGATCCAGTTTCTTCACATCCTCACCAGCATTTGATGTTGTCATTATTTTGTTATTTTAGCCATTCTGGTAGGAGTGTAGTGATATCTCATTGTGAATTTTACTTTGCATTTTCCTAATGGCTAATGGTGTTGAACATTCCTCCATGTGCTCTTTTGCCATTTGTGTATCTTCTTTTCCAATTGTATTGTTTCTTTTTCTACACACACATCTATGGCTTCAACGCCATCTGTTGTGCTTGTGACTCCAAATATGTATTTCTAGACCAATCTGCCTTCCTTGTGAATTAGATTTATATTTTTTACTGCTATTACACTGTTAGATATTCTAACTCACACTGTGTTTTAAAATATTAGCTCACCATCTCCCTCAGGTCTAAAATATATTTCCATTCCCACACCTCCCACTTGAATTTATGATATCACTGTTTACTGAGTTGCCAAAACCACGAATCTGGGAGATGCATTCAACCTCTTTTCTTTTGCTTGCATGTCGTGTTATTCCCTCCTCTTAAATATTCTCTGTATCTGTTTCCTCTTCTTTCATCCTTTCTCCACCCTTAATTCACGGTCGTATCATTTCTCACCTGGATTATTACCGCAACCTTCTTGCTGATCTTCCTTCCCACAGTCCATTCTCCAAACTCCAGTTGGGTTAATTTTTTTTTTTTTTTTTGCGGTACACGGGCCTCTCACTGCTGCGGCCTCTCCTGTCGTGGAGCACAGGCTCTGGATGCGTAGGCTCAGCGGCCACGGCCCACGGGCCCAGCATCGGCAGGCGGACTCTCAACCACTGCGCCACCAGGGAAGCCCCAGTTGGGTTAATTTTTGCAAGACTCAAATCTCACCATGTGACTTCCCCACTTTAAATCCTTCAGTGATTCCTCATATCCTTCACCAGGTCCTGTCAATTTTTCCACTGAAGCCGCCCTTAACAGCAGGGGAAGCTGAACTTATGCTCTACATGAGGGTCTCGGGAGGAGCCTAAGTTGACTTGCTACAAGCACAGCATTTCTTTGAAGTCTCATGTTTCAGCTTTGAAACTTGTAACTTGTATTTTACTCATATATTCAGTGTTAACATTAAATACAGTGGCTTTTCCAAAAATCTTCATGTAAAATTCACGTTTTGGAAGATGATCATGTGTATTCTAAAAGTCCCTCAGGCACACTGCCACACACACCTTAGTTTGAGGACCATGAATGTAAACATGGAGTAAAAATCATTTTGTACTAAAACTTTCTCAGGCTGGGCTCCATTTTCTTCCCAGTATGACCACTTGCTCTGTGGGCGCCTGCCATACCAAACTTCTTAAAGCTTGTCTGACAGAGCGGGTTCTTTCTGCTTTTGCATATGTTACTCCTTCCTCCTGAATGCTTTTATCTTTCTCCACTTGGAGAACCCCAGCTCAGTCTTTTAGACTGTGTTACCATGACAATTCCTTTGTTGATAGCATCCCCAGTTTCCCTCTCCTAGGAAATCTGGGTTCTTACACCACCCTGCTTTCATTATAACTGAAACACTGTATTTCATTATAATGTTCACCTCTGATATCCCACCTAAGTCCTTGATGCCCTTCCCTCTAGCCTGTGCAATTATAAGAACAGGGTCGTATTTTATTCTCCCATAGTATAGTACCTGGCATTCAGTAAGTGTGGATTGTATGAAATAATCTCAAATTCAGATAAAAATAATGACTTCGAAATCACTAAGAACAATCACCAGTCAGTGCTTAACATCTTTGAGGGATATCATGGAAGACGTCTTACGTGGGTGGGAAGTTGCCTCCTAAATATACGTTATAGTACCATTCAACCCTAAAATGTGTTATTCTACTAGTGAGTGAGAAGAGTTAAAAATTTCCTCTCCATTAGTACCTTACTTGCAAACTGAAAACATATATAGAAAACCTTGATCCATTTGAGCAGCTGAAAATTTTCTTATCCTCTTCAAAGCCAGATGGCCTCTAAATTTATATTTTATGATAGTATGTAGTATTTTAAGAGGCATAGACAATCCTATGATATTTTAATGGGAATATGTGTCCTAATTTTAAAAAATAATACTTTTATGATTTTTATCTAAAATACTAATATTTTAAAACTACACTAAATCTTTTTTTCCTTGGATTCCAGCTTCTTTACGCTCAGAACTAAACCATCAACATGCAGCTGAAATTGATTTGTTACGGCATAACCATCATCAAGAATTGGCAGCCGCTAAAATGGAATTAGAGAGAAGCATAGATATCAGCAGAAGACAGGTAGAGAACATTCTGTTCTGTGATGTCTTAAATAAATAGATATGAATAGATTTGAATGTTCACAATTTTCTGAAAATTATTTTGTAATAACTAGTATTTTCACTAGTAATTATTTACTATCTATATTAAAGAGTTTTATTTTTAAAGGGAGTTAGGTAATTCACCTTTAGTATAGTGGTCAGTTTATTTTATGACCTTTTAATTGAATATTTTGAATTTTATTTGCATCTTGAGTGAACAATGAAATACAAATAATACAAAGAGTGAAAACAGAATACTATAAAACAGCAGTGTCTGTCCAGTAGAACTTACCATGATGAGGGACCTCGTCTATATCTGTGCTATCCACTATGACAGTCACAAGCCAAATAGGTCTAGTGTGACCAAGGACCTGAATTTTTAATTAAATTTTACTAATATATTTAATTAATTTCAGTTAATTTAAACAGCCATATCAGATAGCACAGCTATCGAAGTAGCAGGTCCTCAGGAAAGAAAAGATAATTTATATGTCCATATCACTAGCATAGCTACTATTCACACTTTTTAAATTTTGCTCATTAGCCAAGTGTACTTTCTTTAATTAGATAGTTTGTGATCCTGAATGTACGTCTGGATGAATGGATTTCTAGTCATAGTACAGTGAAGGTTATTCCCTGTTTATTAGTTTATTACTTATGACTTTCCCTTTGTTAGTCTTCAGATATGTTAAATAATCAGCTCAAATTTTTCTTCATTACTAGAAAGTTTTAAATGAGCCACCTTATAACCATGGAGGGAACTTATATTCTCTCCAACTAGGCTGCTGCTGAAATTGACAATGTCTAGGCCTGCAGAATTTGCAGAAAACAGTGACTTGTAGGAAAATGGAAGGGAGCTTATCTGTCAGACAGGATAACTACTAGACCGGCATGAAGCAAAGTCTTCTAAGCAATGGGATGTGTATATACTGGGATGGCCTCCATAGAGGCAGGTCCTTTTTAAATTAAAGGACGATGGCACCAGCATTTTACTGCAAGACCATGTAACTTATTGAGTACTTAAGAGCCCTGTATTCTAATATCGGCTCTGCCATTGATTATAGATCATCCTTGGACAAATCATCTCTTGGGTATTGGTGTCTTCAACAGTAAAATGAGGGAGAAGTGCTTATATGGTCTTTTGGGTCCCCTGTGGCCCTGTGGCATCCATATAAACACTTCTTGTATATTGATTATGAAAATAGAGGAGGCCTCGAGGTTTCCTTATTTCAGCAGTTTGCTTTTGAAGCAATGTCAGATTTACGTTTGACATTCCAGTATGTCATTTTCTTTCCCTTAAACACAGAAAGTAAATATGCAGAAAACTTTTAAGAACTATTTGTATTTTTCAGAGTAAGGAGCACATGAGTAGAATAACAGATCTACAAGACGAAGTAAGGCACAGAGAGCATCACATCTCAGACTTGGATAAGGAAGTACAGCACCTTCATGAAAATATAAATGCCCTAACAAAGGAATTGGAACTTAAGGGAAAAGAAATTCTCAGAGTAAGAAGTGAATCCAACCAACAGATGAGGTATGCCTTCAGTCACCACAGAAGGAATTTGCAGTGTTACCTGAAAGACTGTTGCAATGGTATTTAGCAATACATGCCTATTTTTATGACTAGATAGCCTTCTAGTAAGATATTGAGGACCACTTTTTACTTTATTTGTTGACTATGTTATAATTTGGATGTAGAAGAAATGTTTATATTTTGAAAGATGTGTATACATTCACTAACTTTGGAAATTGTATGTAATTAACTAAAATCTTTTAAAAATGTTATTTTAAAAAGCATTAAAGGAGACAACTTTAACAAGCTCGAAGATTAGAGCAAAGTAAGTACTTTACTTTAGGCTGTTTCCACTGATTTTCTGTATATGATACCTAAAGCCATTTCAAATCTGTTAGAATATAGAAAGTTTTGAAAGCTCGACTTCAGAATAACGTTTTCTTAACTAAAAATAAATTAAACAGGTTGCATGAACAAGATTTAAACAAGAGACTTGAAAAAGAGCTGGATGTCATGACAGCAGACCACCTCAGAGAGAAAAATATCATGCGGGCAGATTTTAATAAGACTAACGAGCTACTCAAGGAAATAAATGCAGCTTTACAAGTGTCGTAAGTCGCATTGTATTAAAGAAAATTCATGTGTGGAGAATAAACTGAGGAGCACTGTGTCTAACCTCAGATTAGCTAGTCCTTTGAATCTAATTAAATGATACTTTAAAAGGAAAACTTAAGTGCTGTATTTACAGATGGTAACTGCAATATGATGTATTCTTTAATTACAAGAAGGCAGTTGAACAATTATGTTTTATCAGCTGCTACTGCTGTGGTTCTACTAGGATAATATTTGTCCAAAGACCTGTCCCTCAGGATCGTGAACCTATCATGCCATGGTGAAAACTCAAAAGATACCCATTATATAATGTTAAGTAAAAAGAGCATATTGTGACCAATGGGGTTATTATGATCCTATATATACACTAATAATACATATTTTACAAAAGTATCAAAAGATCTTAAATACAAATTTTAATGGTAGTGATTCCATCTATGGACTGGATTAGGAGGTATTGGAGATGGAGAAGAGCAAAAACTTCCTTTTAATTTTATATACTCTACTTACACATTGTTTGAATTCCTACAACAAGCATTTGATTGTTTTATGATTTTAAAAATCAATAAATGTAAAACATCACAAAGTTAGTACTCATATATAGTAGCTCCAATATCATTAAAACCCAAAGTTCTAATTATTGCTTTATGTTTTAAAAAATATTTAATAGCCCCTCTCTTTCCTACACACTTACTTATAAACTCCTATAGCTAATGCACCTGGCATTCACTCCATCTCTGTGGCCTAAACTGTGGTCCAGTTTAAGTTATCTCAGAAATAATTTACTCTAAGCTGCTGCAATGATTTATTCACTTTCAGTCTCTCCTCTTCCAACCAATTAAAAAGCCTTCATAAAAAAATATAAATATCTCCATATACTTCAATAAAGTCAAAATAGTGACTTATTCCCATTACCCTCAGTGTCAAAGTCAAACTTAAAGTCGTAGCTCCAGTGTGCCGTCTCCTGCCTCATCCCACAGCCACCCATATTCCCTGTCTGCTACCTTTGTGTCAGCCACACTGACGCTCACAGTTTCCTTCTGAGTCTCCTGTGTTATCCTCTACAGTCCAGAATAAGCTCCTGTGTCATTCCTACCTATTACCTTCCTCCAATCTAAAAATCATCTCGCATTTCATCCATTTAACCAGCTAAGCCTCACAGTAAGTCTTGTTAAATTTGTACCACATATGCCAACATTCACTTCAGCTGAAACAGAAAACAGACCCCACCCCCACCCCAGTCACTGGCATTTACTTCAGATGCCTCTGAGGTGAGGTGTTCTTTCTAATGGACACATACAGAATTTTCACATCAGTAGGCACTCAATGAATATTTCACAAATAAAATCTTTGAGGATTCCCTATAATACTTACCACTTCATAAAGTTACCCTTGAAATGGTAAAGAGACTCATGAGGTCGTTTCCCCAGTCACAGTGATTCTGGGTGTTTGCAGTTATTGGGGGTAATTTTTAAATCTTGTGGGCTGCAGTAAGAGCTTGCACACCTGCCGTGTCGAAAAGATAATAATCTCAGGCATTTTGCAGAGATGAGTTACAGTGAACCCCAGTGACCACAGCGTTATCAGGCAGAGGCTAAAATCCTGGTATCCCCCTCTTCATACTCTGAGAAAACATGCTCACGGAAAGAATAACCTCTGTCTGTCCGTGTGTCCGGTCTCCTTAGGAATGTTACGTTACAAAGAGTAAGGGTTATATCTTTGTTTTTACTTTATTCCGTTTTTTTTATGGTTTTTGCGCATTATGAACTTGCAGTAGATAGAAAATAATTTAGTATTTTTAATATTCATTTTAATCAAAGATTAGTGTGACTCATAAGTCAAATATTTTATCTGTTTTTCTAGATCTACCATTCAACTAGGTCTATGCTAACCAGCCATATTTCTTTCTTCACCTGCTGTCATTATGTAATTAACCTCTCGTCTTAGGTATCTACTCATTTAGTTAAAAACAAACACATATACAACTGTATTTAGGCTAGCAACGTCTAGTAGATTTTTCTGTAATAACAAACATGTGCTGTATCTGCTCCGTCCGCTAGCCACAGAGGCTGTTGAGCACTTGAAGTGGCTGGCGCAACCAAGGAACTGAATTTTTAACTTCATTTAATTTTAATTAAGTTAAATGTAAATAGCCACATATGGGCTAGTGGCCTCCATATTGAAAAGCACAGTTTTAGACAGGTGGATATTTCTGGTGCATATCCTCAGATGCAGCCTGCTGGGATCTGCTGAATGGTTTGGATTTAAACAGATGGAAAGCAGGGAGGGTCCATTCCAGTTTAAGGAACTGGGGAGAACAACTTTTGAACTACTCTCAGCCTGTTTCAGAGAACTAAGGGTACCCTACTGAAGTTCCTAATCAACCGCATGCTGACTTTAAAACTTCAAAATCCGCAAAGCCCTGGGGATGCTTGGCAGTGGGTATGGTGGAGGGACTGGAGGGGCACGGGTCAGCCTGCCACCTGAAGCCTGCAGCTGAGGGGCCTCTGGAGCAGCTGGACATTTCTTGCTTCTTTCCCTGCCCCAAACCTTGTTGGACTCCAGGGAAATGAAATGGGGACAAAAGTTTAAAGGAGGGACCGTACCTCTAAACATCGTTGAAATGGTGGTAAGAGTTCTGTGTCTCTTACGGAATTATTACTAGAAATCCTCTAGTGCTGGGTATTAAAGTCTACTTAGGTTTTCAGATATGCTACAGAAATTGTTTTATTTTCTTGAGTGGTATAGTATCTTAGTAAAAACATTGTATCTAAGAAATACGTCGTGGTTTTTGTTTTAGAAACAAATGAGAATGGGCTGTTTTAAAGAACTTTAAGCTAAATGTAAATATACACAGAACTTGGAGTCATGGCAGATCTTTATTATGCAAAAAAGGTAGTTTGGTTCAGAGATTATTATTGTTTAGGGTTATTTTACCTTAACTTCTCACTGTACTTCATGAAGCCAAAAGGTAATTTCTTATTGGGGGAAACATTTGAGTTTCTGTACTTGGACTTTAAGTAGGTCAGTAATACCTGATTAAAAAGAAGCTCTCCACCACACCAGCATTACTTATTCCTTAAAAGTTGTTTGAGTTTTTTAAATCTATAATACCCTAAGAGTTCTTTGTTGTTGTTATTTGATTTTTAAGTTGCCATACAGCTTATTTTCATAATCTTGTGAGGTAAAGATGAAGTCGTTCTATTGTCACAAGTCTGAATCTGTGCCTGTAACTTATGGGAAAGAGAAGTTCGACGTTAAGCTGCTTGAATTACTGTATTTCCTTTACCTTAAGGCTGTAGGAGATAGTATACTAGAGTTCTTTCATTTTATACAATTAAAATTCTAAAATAGATATGACTATTTTAGAATTTAGTCATATTTTAGAAATTAGTCATTAGTGACTAATAATACTGTTGTTTGGCTCTAAAATCTCAACTTACTGATTTTTTGTCATTTATTTTAAAAGTGTGGAAGGACTATCAACTGGGAAACTTTTTTATACAGCTTTTTATGCATTCATATTTTTGGTTTGTGTTATCCATGAGCCATAGACACTGACCTATATATTCTCAGAGCCAAAAAAAAAAAAAAAAAAAATCAGGGCGGGCGTGCCTGGGGAGAATCAAGCAGTGACCCTAATTAGTAATTTTATATGTTCTACTTCTGTCTGTTCTTTGTATTACTTCTAATGGGAATCTGTATTTTGAGTAAAAGTCTGTATGTACTTGTGTAGTTCCCTCAAGGCAGTTATTTCCCAGGCTTTAATCCTTCCTATACAGCCTTTGGGAATTTGGTCATTTCTGGCTACCTATGATATTATTGTCTTAATATTTTTAATTGACTTGTTTTAACTTAATCAACTTTTCCTGTTAAATTTTTAACTCTGCAGTAAAACCATTATCACTACTGAAAAATTTCACCCATTATTCTAAATAGAAGTTAAGCCATAACTATATAAATGTGACTTCTGTGAAAATACAACAGTGTTATTAGATCCTGGCTAGCACTGATGCTTGAGGCCTGCCTGAGTGCTGTGAAACAGCATAACATGCATATACGCTATGAAGACCAGTCAAGATACACAGAACCTAACAGACTTTCTCCTTGTGGTCAGAAAGATTAAAGGAGAACAAACTAAACTGTCTCCTGTATCACTAGTCGTTCACACCTAGTCTTTGGGAAGCAGCTGGCTTGGAGAGTTGAGTGGGGCAACTGAAAGGGAAAATGTTGACTGCCCGGTGTTGGCGTGAATGGGCATCAGAAGAGGACGAAGTGTGCTTCCCCCATCAGGATTTTGAAAGACTAATAATTCTTGGAATATGTTTGCAGGTTAAATCTACATCATATTACTTGTTCTCTCCTTTAATGCTTTCCCATTTGTGTTTATATGGATGTTTCTTCAGTTTAATCAATTATTTTTTTCCCTTTACTATCCAGGTATCTTTAAAAAATTATTTTGGTGCTATAAAGGTATTTTGTGGAGAAGATTAACTGATAATAATTTTGTAGGTAAAGAATGTTGAAACTAAACAAAGACATACACTGGAATTTAAGTTCAGAGACCTTTATTATGCAAAAAAGGTGGTTCAAGGATAGTAACTGACTATTTTAGACTCACTTTACCTTAACTTCTCATTGTACTGGAACAAAGACATAGTTATTGGTTTTTTTTTTTTTAACTTTACAAATGAAGTACATGTATTTATTTACACCCCAAGAAGATGCTTTCTGAATTTTCCATACTTAAAAGCAACATTCAGAATTATTCTAAGACATAATAGTTTTAAATAAGGCTTTAAATTGAGTTTTTTAGTGAACATTTACTACCAAGTATTTTTGTTCAGCTGCAGGAAACAGTTCAAAAATCTTGTACCTTGTTTTTACTGATAAAGAAAGTACTCCAGTGACATCTTGTGGCTACTCTGGTATGAAACACAAATGCCTTTTTCCATGTTTCTCAAGCTTTTCAAAACCGTTGCCCATAAAATATAAACCTTTGCCCATATAATGCCACATCATGATAAAATGCAAGGTTACTTTATACGAGCTCAGTGAATTGTCACAGAAGAACAAAAGTGAAGATAATGAAGCTAGCCTCACGCTGAACTGACGAAGTCCCAACTGATCCTGAGACAGTCACTCCCTAACCCCACACTTCCTCTCCCTCATACCTCCCTACTTCCCAGATTAGAACTTCAGCCATGGGGCTGGGTAGGGAGCCAAAAATGTTATCTCCAAGTCTTTGGCTTGAGCTGAGTTAGTGGAATTTACTAAAAGTACTAAAATGCACAGATTCTGGTGCCCCTCTGGAACTGGAGGGTGGCAGTGGATCACTGGTACCTAGAGGATAGATCATCTAGAAGTTACTCAGTATTTGTTGACTGAATAAATTTTTCTGTGACTCTTCATTAACCATAATTTTGTTGAGCTTAGTTTATTCTGCTTATTTGGAAAACAAGTTTTAAGATTGTTCTAATTATTTGAATTTTCTAAAATTGAGAGTGCTTTTTTTCAAACTACAGTAGCAGTTTCCATTTGCACCCTCGTCATTCTGCCCTGTGCTATATTCTTAGACTCTGCAGGGTCCATGGCACCTCTGCTCATAAAAAATGGCCTCTATTCTAGAGTCTTCAGTGGCATTTAGTTCTATTACCTTCTCATTTCATTCAGGGCAGAACAGGCCTAGAAGGAAATATGATTCTTCTTTTATCTGATGAACTGGGTTTTTTTTTTTTTTTCCAGTTTATATATTCAGTATATTAACTGATATGCAGAATTTGTAAACTGCATTTCCCATAAACCAGGAAAGAATGATGTCATATGTGTGTGTCCTTTGTACCCCTTTCCTCTGTATCTTCTGTCCTTTTTATATATGTTAACAAACGTTATGTCATCACACAATATCGTATATGTGGTAAGTTCTCCTAATAGTAAGCCTACATTTCCAGCATCAAGTCTGCATTGCTAGGTTAGTATTATTCAGTATATTATTTCTTCTACAGAGCATACCTCACCTCATTCCCATATACACTTAAATGACTTAAAAATGAGTGAATTCTTCCAAAAGTAATCTGCAAAGCCTTTAATAACATCATCTGCACTTGGAGAGCCTTTCATAACACTACCTCTTGAGTCAATCATGTCATTATGCTTACAAGTTTTAACGGAAAAAGTTTGATTTTAAATTTTTGTGTGTTCAGCTGAACCAATTTGAAAAATATAGGTATTGCAAAAGAATGTCTGCATCGTATCAATGAAAGGTTTTCTTGTTTTTAGACTAGAAGAGATGGAAGAAAAATATCTAATGAGAGAATCAAAACCAGAAGATTTACAGATGATTGGAGAATTAAAAGCCATGCTTACAGAAAGAGATCAGGTCATAAAGAAACTATTGGTAAGTTGTTTTGGTTTGGGGGGGTAGGGGGTTCTGGTGTAACCATGTTAGTAACCTGTAGACTGTTGATTGGGAAAACATGAGAAAATATTTTTAAGTAATGCTAAACAAAAGTTGAAAGTACAAAATACGTGTATTGTGATTGAACGTTTATTAAAATGTTTATGAATGAGGATAAGAAATACAAAGTAATTTTAAATTTGGTATTATGGTAAGGAGATTGTGGCTTTTTTTCAGTAATTTTTAAAAAGAAATACTTTTTAATACATATTGAACGTTTAATAATACGTTATTGCCAGTGTACAGTTAATATACTACTGAAGTGTGTGTGTGTGTGTATTGTACATGGAGAATTAGAATTGGATGGGAAAGAACGGTCAACACATACATGCACAAGCCTGCATTGCGCCCTTCCACTTAGTCCTGTTAACTTCCTAAAGTGTGTCCCACTAAAACCTGATCCAAAGACATGCTTCATGGAAAAAGGATTCTATTTTCTTAGGGGTCTAGCCTAAGAAAAGCTACAGGCTCTGTCTTGAGAGTCTCAGTGCACACTGAGATGTTAGCGGCTCTGAAAAGTCCATCAGGGAAGAAAATACAGATTTAACAATAAGTACACTGCCTTCATTAAAGTCATTATTCCTCAAGAATTAAAAAAACACAGATGTTTTAAAATTCATAAAACATTTCAGAGTCTTCTAAAATTACATGACCTGATCAATAATTAAAATATTGCTTTTTACTGCCACTAACAAAAGTCAGTAAAACTAGAAATAGAATGCTAATCATTCTGTTTACTTATTGATCTCTTCATGAAAACTTTGGACATTAGCATGCAAAGACAGCCTAAGAGCATTTATTTCTGAAGTCCTTTTTCCTTAACATATTTATTTCTCTTAGCATTTAGGAAAGCCATCCTGTTGTATGGGACTAGAAGTTCCTGCCAAAAAGCAACAGGTAGTTGATTGGGGTTCATAGATGGAGCCCAGGAGCAGGGCTCCTGGAAAGACAGAATATGTGCTACTTCATCCCAGTAACCACCCAATTTTCCAAGCTTTGTGAACATGAGCACAGGCATCATAGCTTGCTCTGTCTCTGTGTGACAACAGTAGAGTCATGAAAAATTACCTTATATTCTACGTATGAAATTAGCAAATGTATTACTATGTTTCACCTATGGTAGAAATAGCTGTTGTTTTTCCAATTCTAGCCAGGGAATGGTCTACACTCTTTTCACTACACCCTAAGTCTGTGGACTGTGAGGCACATGGGCTGAGATTAATGATGGTCAGTGGTAACTAGGAGGGGGTTGAAAATCTAGTTCTCCTAGAGCACACAACCCTGCCTTTCACACACACAGTGATCCATTCACTTATGTGTTTACTTCCTACTGTCTGGTTGTTCAGTTAGCACCTGTTGGTGAAGCCAAAGGCAAAGGGTTTATCTTTGCATGGGCCATTCACTTTTTCTCTGTTCTGTGGTTACCATTGCTGTAATACATTGATGTCTCACAGAGGAGATTAGGCAAGCTCAAATACTTTTCCAGTACTCAAGAATAATGATATACCATAGTGGCATCTTCATGTCTGGAAACAACTCAGCCATGCACAGAGCAGCTCCATGAATGCAGGTTAAGCCTGCTCAAAATGCACAGTCAGCCCTCTGGAAAAGAGATGGGCCAAATAAAACATTTAGCTCTAGCCTTGGAGGGAAAAGGTATGAAAGGGTAGAGAAGAATCCCGGAGCACAGTGTTTAAAATGTGTTGAAAACTCACCCACTAGCAGACTTGAAGATTTCTAAGATTTCTAGACCTGACAGGTCTAGAAATCTTTGAATAAGGTATATAAATTTTCATTCAGGTTTTATATTAAATTTTGAATGAAATGGCATTTATACAATGAAGTTTTTAAATATTCAATAGAAAATGTTTAAGAAATGTTTGTAATTCTTTTTCATAGGAGGATAATAAATTTTATCAGCTGGAATTAGTCAATCGAGAAACTAACTTCAACAAAGTGTTTAACTCAAGTCCTACTGTTGGTGTTATTAATCCACTGACTAAGGTATGTGCTGTAAACATTGTAAAATAGGAATATGGCTTAAACTTGATTAAACTTTTTTATAAAATATTTAGAGCAGCAGAAGATAAAGCTTCCAAAAAATGTTTTCTTAAATTTAATAATCTAGGACTAAAATCTATGAATTCTTTATATACTCATTTTCAAATGAGATGCTAATAATATTCATTTATTTGTTGAGAATTCATATTCCTTAAAACAGTATTTTATTAATATTATAAAACCTTGGTTATACCATTTTGTTTTCTTATATCTTAAAAAAAAGAAAACTCACTTCTGAGTCGCTTCAGGATAACTTCTTGTCATTTCCTTAGTGTTCACTGTCCTCTATGGGGTCTTGAAAAGTACTCCAAGCCCTGTATACCCAACAGCTCTCCCTGACTTAAGGCCTGCCATCTTAATGGGCCTTGGGTTGGACATGTATTTTGTTGCCCACTAATCTTCAGAGAAGGGCCTTACTTCTCACAGTCTTAATCACCTTTCTTGACAATTAAAATTGAACATGACCTATTCTTACATTTTGTTGCTGTCTTAGGACAGATAGAAGAGCCTTGCAGATAAATGAAACGGACATGGCTAAGTATTATACATCTTTGTACCCGAGCTTCCTATGACTCCCATCATAGTGCTATAGGTATAGTGAGTACTAAGTAAATATTTGTTCAGTTGCAAAATTTCATCATGTTTTCTATAAGCTACTACAAATTATTCTAGTGAATAAAGCAAGTAATAAAGAATCAATAATTATGTATATGGGCTTTATAGGGATTACATATCTTTTAGCAGGAATCAGTAGTAGAAATAAAAATGCCCATGCTAAAGCTATGTTTTGGATTCAGATTTAATTAATTTGCACATCATATCTAATTTCTCTTAGGCCCTTAGCTAGAAAAATTTCTGCTTTCAAAGCTCATAAAACTTCTCTATTAAGAAGATGGAATCTATCCTTTCTTCACAACTTAAAGTGCTCCAAACTTTAAACTTAAATGTTTATTAAAACAGAATGACTTGAATGATTTGCAAAATGGAATGACTAAGGTCAGGAAGGCTATAGCTGTATCTCCGGAGTCCAAAACAGTGTCTGGCACATAAAGGCCTCTCAAAACAAAAAATTGGTGAATGAATGAATATAGTTAGTTTCAGTTTTTAAATTCATTATTTAGGGTGAAATAAGCTTTTAATTAAAAAGCTAGGTTATGAGACTTGTTGAAACGAGATTAGAAATATTTCCTTTTTACCTATTTTATTGGAATTACATTTTTAGCCACAAAACCATTACTGTAGAACTTTACCAATGATACTTTTGATTTCTTAAAATAGAAACCTTAAGTAGGTTTAATTATGCCCTCTCATGACTAGAACAAGAAAATGCTAAAGATACATCTTTGTAAATTTTGACTCCTAATAGGGACTCAATTTTCACAAATAATTCTGAAGAAGATATTGTTCTTCCTTTCTTTTTGCAGTTATGCTAAAATAGGCTTCAGAGACTTCGTGGTTCATAGAAAATGACAAAGGACAATGTCTAGATAGTTGAGATCATTATAAGCAAAGGAAAAGGACCATCTTGTCTATTAATTGCATTTTTTTCAAACTCTGGAATCATTTTGCAAAAAGTTATTTCATAAATTAGCACACATTTATGTTAATTTTTATTACACAAAGCAAGATGATGTTCATTGAATCTACACATGAATAGAGGCTAAAGTTAATGATTTGAAAGCTGATAGATTTTAATAATCTGAAATTGTATTGCTCTTTTCATCCATCAATTTTAAAAACCAATTAAAAGAAAAAAACATTGATTGCCTTTGTTTTATAACCTTTAATTTTTTTTAAAGATTGTGAGCTAATGGTAATACTACTAATTAATTGGTAATTGAGACTTAAGTATACAGATTTCATCTTCCCTCTTCAGAGAGATGGTGCAGTGAATTTAAAACCAAATTATTTCTCTAGGTCAGCTCTAAGTCTTAGGTAGAAATGTGAGATTTGATTCAAACTACTTTGCCAAGCATTTTCTCATTCCTTTTATTTTCCAGGCAAGGACTGCCTCCCTTTGACAGATGACTAAAGTTCACAGACCTCTCTTTTAAAATTATGTTAACTTTTCACCTTCTCCTAATTTTAGCCTAAACCCATTTAACCTCATGGTATCCATGAGATCTGCTGTTTCCCCCTTTCCCTTTTCCTCCCAATATTCTTTATCCGTTGGCCTTCTTTCCACCCCCTCCTCTCCTCCCCATGAACCATTCCTAAACATTTCTTCCTCATTCTTTCTGTCCTAGCAGCATGTCTGTCTGTGAGGATTCCATGTAGATAAAGAGCACCTCCAAGGATCCCCAGACCGCACTTTGGGTAACACTGGTTCATCTTAACATCCAGCTTCCGAAATTTTCCCATGCCAAATTTGTATCTTCTATTGTTCCTATTTTCTCATTCGTCCTTATGCAGGGACTGTCCTCACATGTATTATTTTTAATACAGCAAAAGAAGAAGAACAATAAATCACCAACAAACAGGTTTGTGAGTGTTCCCAATCTAAGTGCTCTGGAATCTGGTGGAGTGGGCAATGGACATCCTAACCGCCTGGATCCCATTCCTAATTCTCCAGTCCACGATATTGAGTTCAACAGCAGCAAACCACTTCCACAGCCAGTGCCACCCAAAGAGCCCAAGACATTTTTGAGGTGAGCCCCGTCTCACCAGTGATTTCTTTTCTTTTTTAACTTGAGAAATTTACTTTCTTACATTGCAGAAATCTACTACTTTAAGAACAGCCTAGGAAAAGAAATTTTACTGTGAAATATTTTCAAAATATATTCACCACCTCTCTAGAGAACTCCTTTTTAACTCTGTTAAAAAGATTTTTTCTGTTTCCTTGTCAATTTTCTAAATGCTTGAAGAGGTACTAATGTAATTCATATGCTTAGAATTTTAATATTTATATTTATGGACCGGTGCTTCATTTTTAGAATTATCACCAGTTTTTCATTAATAATCCATCCCCCTTATTACAGAAATTCAAGATATTTTTTATTGCTTTTGTTTCTTATCTGTTTATTTTTCCCTTGCTTATTTATAAATATATATGCACTTATTGCCAAAATAAAAAATATATAAGCTCTGGGAACTTAATGACAGAAGTAGGAAATTTAGGAAAAAAATTTTATAATTAATATTCCAGTTTTATCTCAGAGTCCTTGAATGTATTAATAAGTAAAATTTGAATGAAATCCAATTGTTTATCCATTAAATAATTAGTCAGAAAGTGCTGTCATTTTGTGCTTACCTTACTATTACTGATCTTGTGCTGTTTTAAAATTTATCTTTTGACTTATTCTTACTAAGTCTCAGTGTCACTAGTAATAATCAATCATACAGGTAGACTACTTTTTTTTTCTAGGCTAAGTGATTAATGACTAGTTAATGACATTATTTTAAATAGAAAAAAATAGCAAGAATGAAAAATAGTCAAATACACCTTTGAATGTGTCTCCTGCTAAATACTTTGTGTTGCTTATTTTCCCTTGTGCATGGGTATGTTCAGGTGTCAGTAAGATGCATGTGCATGGGCTCAAGGAACATGCCTACTGGAGTTTCCATTACACATTGTTGCGTGCCTTGTAATTTCCCCCAAAGACGGTAGGGATCCTTTTATTTTCTTAACTAGCCCAAAGAATCTTTAGTTAGAGTTAAGATAAGTATAAATTATATAAATTTGAAGATGGAGGGGAAATTGGCATTTTAGTGTACTCCTTTCCCCTAGAGTATCTGCTGATGGAATTATGAAAGTTTAATATAAAACATACATATATAAAAAATATTATACCATGGTTTAGTTACTTAATTTAGTTATAGTTAAGGACACATCTGTAAGAAATGCTTGTGTCAGATTCTAAAAATTTTTTTTAATTAACTAAAAGAGAAAAGGTGCTGAACAAGAAGAATGTTACCTGGTTCTCTCTTATTTCCTACAGTTCCTCCTGAACTTTTTTATTCCAAGAAGGTCACCTGACTTTTCTCAACTGTTTGATTTTTTTTGTTTCTTGTAATTGTTGTAATGTGGCTCCTCCTTCACGGACTTCATCTGAGCTGCTGCTGCAGTCTCATGGAGTGGAGAACACAGTCCAGTGTAGAGGAAGTAGCAGATCTTTAAAATGCATCTCCTAATGTAGGGAACCAGTTGTGGTCATCTGCACTGATGTTTTATGTGCTTTTCCCTTCATTTTGCAAAACAGCTTAATGCTGGGTTACATGTCTCTCTTTTTATGAATTCAGTCCTCCTCAGAGTGAAGCTTCCCCGGTGGCTTCTCCAGATCCCCAGCGCCAGGAGTGGTTTGCCCGGTACTTCACATTCTGAAAGAATTGCTTTGGCACAGTTCTAGGCGGACTGTTACTAAAAGCATGACCTTATGCAGATCGTTATGTGAACAGGGTTTCCTATGTCAGACACGGTGAAAGTATTTGTCTCTCCAATTGAAAATGCCCTGTATTTCCTGTGATATTTATTGGAATCACTCTATAAGGTACTGTATTATGTGTGTAATTATAACAGTTATTTTTATTTGAGATGGGAGAGTCTTTAATCTTTGTAATTACTGCATAATAAATTTTGTTAGAACAAACAGTCTTTCTTTTTTGCTAGTAAGTTTGTTTTAACTTTTAAATACTTTTTAATTCCAGGTAAGACTTGTCAGAAAAAGTTTTACTACAAAATAATCATAAAATATCAAATTACTTCAATAACAAAATCAGGACAGGGAAATATAACCTGTTAATTTGTTTCATTTCCGTGTATAACTGTAACTGTGTTCTCTAAGTTTACAAGGCTAGAATGAAAACACATGTGGAAATTATGGACTTTCGAGTATATAAAATACTGCCAACTTATTTATATTGTTTTTTAAAATTATTCTGATAGTTGAGAACCTAGGATTTCTAGTACAGCATCTATGCTCAGTGTTACGAAGCCAGCTTGTTAGTTTTCTAAATAGGCAATTTGGTACTGACACATGAACATGGACCCAACTAACAACTATCACATGTTAATGAGACCTTTTCTTCCTTTAAGTTTTCAGTCCACCTTGGCAGGCTACTGTATTGTATTCTGTGGCCTGAAAGAGTGCATCCGTTTCTAAGAGTGCTAAATATAGTTGACTCCGTAATTATAGTTGACTCAGTAATGTAGATTTTAGAAGAACCTGGGTGAACATGATCTATGAATGATTATAATAATGTTAAAGACCAACATTTTAAATGATTGTTGTGTGTCAGGCACTGTGCTGAGGGGCCAGTAGAAAGATTATCTCATTTAATCCTCACAAAATCTTCAAGGAATAAACCACTGCATATGAGTATGCATGGCTGGTAGTGTGTTCTTTAAATTATCCTGAGAAAAAGTTCTTATAAAATGCTTGCTTTGAATTTTTTCTTCAGATAAGAGATTGAATTTTCCAACAAAACATGGTTAATGCTTATTTCAGAAAACACAGTTATAAGCTCATTTTCTTGCCCCTAGTTTATACATATCTTATAATTTGGATGTTTATTTACCAAAGATTTGATGATTAAAACTCCTGCAGGTGACTATGGGTATACAAAGATGAACACCTGGCCTCAAGGAGCTAATCATATACTCACTGAAATAGTTCAGTACCAAATGGTTTTTTACAGCAGTATCAGAAGGGCCACAATCAGCTCTATGGAGGGTGCATTGGGAGTGGAGAAGAGGAAGTGATTGCTCCCTAAGTGGTGGCTACTTGCCTACAGTGTCAAGCTACCTAAGCTGGATATGGAAGTGGAACTCAAGTATAATATTGTGTGTGTGTGTGTGTGTGTGTGTGTATATATATATATATAAAATATAATATTGAAGGATGAGTAGGAATTAAACAGCCCCACCTTTGGTCTGTCTGGTTAAGGCACAAGCTGAAACAACAGTCAGGAAGGAGCAGGCCAGCTGCATCCAAAGAACTCAGTGTAATCCTGTAGGACCATGGGACATAATAAGAGAGCACCTACCTTGTATTAGACGGTATAATTTTAACATTTTTAACCCTTCAACCACCCAGATGAAAAACCTGAACTCCCCCTCTTTGTCATCCCCCCACTGTACAGACATACGTACACACACACAACTCGTAAAGGTTGAAACCTGTACTCTTTATGCTACAAACGGCCTGGAATGCTTAGTAACGAATTCAACTTGATCCTTTAGTATTTGGAGCAGGTAATAAATAGCAGTGGTTAGGTTTTAAACTGTTTAGTCAGCATATTGGCCTCAATTTGTTCAGAAAATATGGGAACCTGACTAACAGCAAGACCAATTCAAGATTTATTGAATTTGGTTCAGATGAGGACTGAAAGGAAGAATTGTTCATGGGAACGGAAATGAGGGAATAAAGAGTGAAAATGTAGAATTGCTGGGAGTTGGTGACAGATATGTGTGGATTGTGAAAGAAAATGAAGTGTGGGCCAAAGATGCAGTGTGATTTCAGGTATGTTGAAATTAAAGTTTCTCTGGAATAACAAGCAGTTAAACACAAGGGTCTGGAGTGGAGTATGGCATATATGAGATAAAGCCAAAGGTGTGTGGATGAAACAACAAGGAATAGAGTTGTGAGCAGTACTTTGCGGGGGCACCAACACTTAAAGGGCACGCAGACCTTGGATGAGAATGAGAAGCAGAGTTATAGATCCCCAAAAGCATGATGTTGTGAAAGAAGAATGCTTCAAGGAGAGAGCAGCCAACCAACAGTGTCAAGTGCCGTAGAGATCAGGAAAGGGGAATAATGAAAAGTGTCTGTTGGTTTTGACGACTAGAAAATGGTCTTTGCAAAAGCAGAGTCACGGTAAATGGCAGGAGCAAAAGCTAGATTCCGGAGAAGTGAGGTGAAAGGGAGTTGAGAGAGTGAGTGAAAACCCCTCTTTGAGGACATTTGGCTATACAGGTAAGGGAAAGAGGCAGAGAAGGTAGTAGACTGAGATGGGGGGTCAGATGGGTTTTGTTTGTGTTTTATCATATTTTGCTACTGGGGAGGGAGAGAAGGAGAAAGAAGAGACAAGCAACAATTTTATAACCTTCAACTGTGTCACTGGGTTACATGTAATAACATTAAAGAGATGGTTAAAGAAGTCCTCTAACATTGTTAACATTGTGATTGAAGAAGAAGTTTCAGCAAGACAGTTATTTTGATAGAATATAAGAAGCCACATGGAATCTAGGATCTTGGAGTTAGAAGAGGCCTTAAAGGCCATCTCTTCTAATCTCCCACAGAATGCTTGAATCTCCTCTATAACATCCCTGAGTGAACTCTAATACTTCAGTGATAGGAAGCTCACCTCCTCTGAGGCGCCCTCCCTGCCTACTGGCTCTGCCACCAACAAGTATCTTAACCTCTGTGACTCAGTCTCCTGGGCTTTGTAGTAAGATGGATACTCTTAACCCTACCTTCCTACAAAGATAATGAGAGAGTTTGAGAAAGGTATAAATTACTATAGGTGAGTAAATAGTTGTCTCGGAAAGTAGAGCAAATATACTGGAGAAGTGTACAAGGATTGTCAGGCAGTGGTTGAGCTCAGAGGCTATATGTTTATATTGACACCCAGCAGCATGATTTTGCTCTTTGACCACGTTCGGCTGCTTGGATGCAGAATTATAGGAATGGATGGATAATAATGGACACTTAACCAGGATTAGGATTTTGTTAGGTAAGTACAACAAAAGGAATAAAGTCAGAGGAGCAAGAGTGTTTGCAGAGAACTGATTATTATTTTTTTTATACTAGAATTTTAGAAGTAAAACCATCAATTGCCTTACCAAAGGGTCTCATCACCAATTTCCAATGTGTGTCGGGGACACTTCCCCACACATCCAATTCTGACACCAGCTGGGTGTCCTACAATTCAACTCAATTCTGACACTAATTACCCAGAGATGACATCAGATCCCACAAGTTAAGGACCCAGTCCTATAAGACTACCCTCTGCTTCAGATGCCTATAAGCCCAGGCTATTACTGACTATAAAACAGAGGTTCTCATGACCCCCTCCTTGGGTTTGATTAATTTCCTAGCGTGGCTCACAGAACTCAGGAAACCCATTTACTCGCTAGATTATTGGTTTATTATAAGGGATATTAAAGGACATGAATCAACAGCCAGATGAAAATATATATAGCGTGAGGTCCCAAACAAAGGAGCTTCTGTCCTACTGGAGTTTGGGGCCCAGCACGATGGCACATGAAAGTGTACTGGTTCCCCAACCTGGAAGATCCCTGAACCCAGTCCTTCCTTTGGGTTTTTATGGAGGCTTCATTACATAGGCATTATCAGTGTAATCCACTGATTAAATTCATTGGCCATTGGTGATTGAACTCAATCTCCAGCCCCTCTTTTCTCCCCTTCCTTGAGAACCAAGGAGCTCTAACCCGTTAATCACATGGTTGGTTTTTCTGTCAACTATCCTTAGGTGGGGTCCAAAAACCACCTTATTAACATAAAAAAAAGACACCTTTTTATTCCTCTCATCACTTAGGAAATGCCAGTGGTTTTTTAGGAGCTCTGTGCCAGAAACTGGGACAAAGACCAAATCTATAAACACAATATCATTCTTACCTTAGAAGTTGTCAAATTAATCTTTGTATTTAGGTCAAGATGTTTAGTTCTTAGTTTTTATCTCATTCTGTCACCTCCTTCATAACCAGTCATATGTAAGTATGATTAAAATCCTTATTTTTATCTTAACATCATATCTTAAAATATTTACCTAAGGCTTTTCATTATCATCAAACAGGAAGTTCCTAACTCATAGCTTTTCCCCAAATACTGATTTTAAATCTGGAGTGAAGAGGTAGGTCCTAATGGGACAATCGTAAGGAATATTTTCTTTCTATATATGGCACTCTATACTACAGCTAGAGCAGAAAAAGTGCTTCTTGAAAAGCTGAACCACGATTGGTTTTTGTTGCTGTGTCCCTCTTTATGTTGTAGGGAATGTTAATGTGGATTAGGGAGTGGAGAAGGAAAAATGTATAACATGGTAGGAAATGCTTCATTCATGTACACAGGAAACATATGCAAAAGTTTGTCCAAAAACAATACAAATTAGATGTTTAGAAATAGGTCTAAAACAAGTTTTAGTTATGCATTCAGACTCTAAAAAATGTATTAATGATCAAAGCATATGAAAATATTTTGAGAGCAGTATCATGCTTTGGACCCAGCTAAAAATTATCCATAGGAAGTCTCATAACTTTTAACTTACTTTCATATACGAAAGGAGAACACATTTTATCTTTCCAGCAAAACAAGAGCAACAACATTATTTGGAATAGACATATTCTTTGACAATAATGGTGTGCATAATTTTTCGTTTCATGTTGTTATAAATATTCCAGATTCTCTGTCACATGACACCACTGTGATAATGGATTATACCATATTAATTTCAGTTTGGAAGATTACTACACATTAACCACCTCTGGTAATACCAGGAATATAATATCTTTGTAATTTTCTGAATGTAGCTATATTTAATTTTAACAATTTTAATTTACCCTTATTAATAGAATCTCTTTGAAATAGAACAGATATCCCAGACATGAACTCACATATGTGGCCAAATGATTTTTGACAAGGGTGCCAAGATCATTCAATTAAGAAAGGACAGTCTTCAACAAATGGTGTTGGGAAAACTGGATATCCACATACAAAAGAATGAACCATGGACCCTTACACCTTACACCATATATAAAAAAACTAACTCAATGTGGATCAAAGACCCAAACATAAGAACTATAAAACTCTTAGAAGAAAACAAAGGGTAAAGCTTCATGATATTGGATTGGGCAATGATTTCTCTGACATGACACCAAAAGTACAGGTAACAGATGCACAAAGATAAATTGGACTTCATCAGAATTAAAAACATGTGTGCACCAAAGGACAGTACTAACAGAGTGAAAATGCAATTCCCCCAAATAGGAGAAAATATTTATAAAGCATATACTTGGTAAGGGATTAATATCCAGACTATATAAAGAACTACTAAAACTCAACCAAAGAAACAATTCAAAAATGGGCAACAGACATAAATAGACATTTCTCCAGGGCTTCCCTGGTGGCACAGTGGTTAAGAATCCACCTGCCAATGCAGGGGACATGGGTTTGAGCCCTGGTCTGGGAAGATCCCACATGCCGCAGGACAACTAAGCCCATGCGCCACAACTACTGGGCCTGCGTGCCACAACTACTGAAGCCCACGTGCCTAAAGCCTATGCTTCGCAACAAGAGAAACCACCACAATGAGAAGCCCGTGCACTGCAACGATCAGTAGCCCCCGCTCGCCACAACTAGAGAAAGCCCAGGCGCAGCGACAAAGACCCAACACAGCCAAAAATAAATAAATTTTTAAAAAATAGACATTTCTCCATAAAGATATACAAATGGCCAATACGCACTTGAAAAGATGCTCAATGTCACTAGCCAATGGAAAAATGTAAGTCAAAACCATATTGAGATACCACTTCACGCCCATTAGGATAGCTTTTATTTATTAAAAAAAAAAACAAGGATGTAGAAAAATTGGAGCCCTTTTGCACAGCTAGTGGGAATGTAAAACGGTACAGTTGCTGTGGAAAATAGTCTAGCAGTTCCTCGAAAAGTTAAACAATTACCATATGATCCAGCAATTACACTTCTAGGTATAGTCCCAAAAGCAGAATTGAAAGCAGGAATTCAAACATTTACTTGTACACCAATGGCTGTAGCAGCATTATTCACAGTGGCCAAAAAGTGGAAACAATCCAAATGTCCATCAACGGATAAATGGATAACTAAAATAAACAGTCTTTCCCTCCTGTTGTAGGGAAAATCCTTAGTTCAGTCTATCTCCTGTGGGTCTTCCTTACTCCCTATACAAAACACCTTATTTCTGGTCACCAAATGTGTGGGTGGGTTTTGGGTTTTCTCCACAACAACATGCAAGTCTCCGCCACCAGACAGGCATTCTACAATTTAACTCAATTCCAACACTTATCAGGAGATAGCATCAGATCCCACAGATTTAGGGCTCAGTCCCACAGGACTGTACAAACCACACACACACACACACACACACACACACACACACACACACTTCAGATGTCAGTCCCAAGCTCAAGCCCAGGTGATCACTTGTGCATCCAACCAACCCACTACAGATCAGAGGTTCTAATGACCCCCCTTCCTTGGATTTGATTACTTTGCTAGACTGGCTCACTGAATGCAGAAAAACACATTTACCAGTTTATTAAAGGATATGATAAAGGATACCGGTGAACAGCCAGATGAAGAGAAACACAGGGCAAGGTCTGAGAGGGTCCTGAGGGCAATAGCTTCTGTCCCCATGGAATTGGGGTGTGTCACCCTCCCAGTGTGGATGTGTTCACCAACTTGGAAACTCCCTGAATTCCATACTATTGGGATTTTATGGAGGATTCCTCACGTAGGCATGATTAATTATTAACTGTTTCCAGCCCCTCTCCCCACTCTGGAGAAATGGGGGAGACAGGGCTGAAAAATTCTAAGCTTCTAATCAAGGTTTAGTTTTTCTGGTGACTAGCCCCATCTGGAAGCCATCCAGGAGCCCACTCAGAGTCACTTCAATAGAACAAAAGTTGCTCTTATCACTTAGGAATTTATAAGGGTTTTTGGAGCACTGTGTCAGGGACAGGGTTAAAGACAATATTAGAACAAGAGATGCTCCTAATTTTTTATCATTTTAGGAAAGGATTTCAGGAGCTCTGTGCCAGGGACCAACAGCAGAGACCAATACTTATTTCCCATTCTCTCACACGTATGCTTTGGATTTGCTGAATTCCTTGGATCTGTAGGTTCAGTTTTCATGAAATTTGTAAAATATTTTGGCTTTTATTTCTTCTAATATTTTTTCTGCTTCCCTCACTCCTGGCCTTTGACGACTCCAATTATACATATATTATGCTACTTGACATTGTCCTACAAAACTTATCAATACCCTGTTGAATTCTGGGAGCTTTTTTCTCAGTTTCATTATTGGATAGTTTCTATTGCTGTGTCTATAAATTCACTAATCTTTTCTTCTGCAATGTCTAATCTACTGTTAATCCTATTCAATGTATGCTACACTTCAGCCACTGTAGTTTTCATCTCCAGAAGTTAGGTTTGGGTCTTAAAAATTTTTTTTTTCTATCACACCTCTACCTAACATGTTCCTCTACTACTTAATCTTTCATATTGTTAATTATGTAGTTTTAAAACACATATCTTGTTTTATTTTTGTAAATTTTTAGTTGTGTATATTAAAATGATTATACTGTATTACAAGATTGCTTAATTTCTATTTTCATCCTACTATTTTGTATTTTATTCTATTTTACTTCACAATTTACATTCTGCTAAAATGTGAGCAGGAATTTTTGTTGGTTTTGAAGCTCCTAAAATTAGTGCCACTGAATACTGCTTGTTGAATTGAATTTTTGTCATATCACTAAAATGTTTGTTTTTGTATAACCTTGTTTTAGACCAATTTATGTGTTATCTATTATCTCACAATAACAGAATTTGGTATATACATAGAATGGAATATTATCCAAACTTTAAAAGGAATGAAGTTCTGATACATGCTAAAACATAGACAAACCCTGAAAACATGCTAAGTGAAATAAGCCAGACTAAAGAACAAATATTGTATATTATGTGAGGTACCTAGAATAGACAAATTCTTAAAGACAGAAGGACAGAGGTTGCCAGAAACTGAGGGAAGGAGATAAAGGGGAGTTACTATTTAATGGGTACAGAGTTTCTGCTTGAGACAATGACAAATTTCCGGAGATGGCTAGTGGCGATGATTACACAACATTGTGAATGAACTTAATGCCACTGAATTGTACACTTAAAAATGGGTAAAATGATAAATTTTGTGTTATATATGTTTAATCTCAATTTTAAAAAGCAACAAAAGCAAAAATAAACAAGTGGGACAACATGAAACTAAGTTTCTATACAACAAAGGAAACTATCAACAAGATGAAAAGGCAACCTACCGAATGGCAGTAGAAAAGAAATAGAAAATATGAACAGACCAATCACAAGTAATGAAATTGAAACTGTGATTAAAAATCTTCCAACAAATAAAAGTCAAGGACCAGATGGCTTCACAGGTGAATACTATCAAACATTAAGAGCTAACACCCATCCTTCTCAAACTCCTCCAAAAAATTGGAGAGGAAGGAACATTCCCAAACTCATTCTATGAGGCCACCATCACCCTGATACCAAAACCAGACAAAGATACTACAAAAAAAGAAAATTACAGACCAATATCACTGATTAATATAGGTGCAAAAATCCTCAACAAAATACTAGCAAAAAGAATCCAACAACACATTAAAAGGACCATAAACCATGATCGAGTGGGATTTATCCCAGCGATGCAAGGATTCTTCAATATATGCAAATCAATCAATGTGATACACCATATTAACAATTGAAGAATAAAAACCATATGATCATCTCAATAGATGCAGAAAAAGCTTTTGACAAAATTCAACACCGATTAACGATAAAAACTCTCCAGAAAGTGGCCATAGAGGGAACCTATCTCAACATAGTAAAAGCCATAAACGACAAACCCACAGCAAACATCGTTCTCAATGGTGTTTGAGAGAAACTGAAAGCATTTCTTCTAAGATCAGGAACAAGACAAGGATGTCCACGCTCTCCACTATTATTCCACATAGTTTTGGAAGTCCTAGCCACAGCAATCAGAGAAGAAAAAGAAATAAAAAGAATACAAATTGGAAAAGAAGTAAAACTGTCTCTGTTTGCAGATGACATGATACTATACATAGAGAATCCTAAAGATGCCACCAGAAAACTACTAGAGCTAATCAATGAATTTGGTAAAGTTGCAGGATAAAAAATTAATGCACAGAAATCTCTTGCATTCCTATATACTAATGGTGAAAAATCTAAAAAAGAAATTAAGAAAACACTCCCATTTACCTTTGCAACAAAAAGAATAAAATACCTAGGAATAAACCTACCTAGGGAGACAAAAGATCTGTATGCAGAAAACTATAAGACACTGATGAAAGAAATTAGAGATGATACCAACAGATGGAGAGATATACCATGTTCTTGGATTGGAAGAATCAATATTGTGAAAATGACTGTACTACCCAAAGCAATCTACAGATTCAGTGCAATCCCTATCAAATCATCAGTGGCATTTTTTACAGAACTAGAACAAAAAATCTTAAAATTTGTATGGAGACACAAAAGACCTTGAATAGTCAAAGCAGCCTTGAGGGAAAAAAGCAGAATTGGAGGAATCAGGCTCCCTGACTTCAGACTATACTACAAAGCTACAGTAATTAAGACAATATGGTACTGGCACAAAAACAGAAATATAGATCAATGGGACAGGATAGAAAGCCCAGAGAAAAACCCACGCACCTATGGTCAACTAATCTGTGACAAAGGAGGCAAGGATATACAATGGAGAAAAGACAGTCTCTTCAATAAGTGGTGCTAGGAAAACTGGACAACTACATGTAAAAGAATAAAATTAGAACACGCCCTAACACCATACACAAAAATAAACTCAAAACGGATTAGAGACCTAAATGTGAGACCACATACTATAAAACTCTTAGAGGAAAACATAGGAAGAACACTCTTTGACATAAATCACAGCAAGATCTTTTTTGATCCACCTCCTAGGGTAATGGAAATAAAAACAAAAATAAACAAATGGGACCTAATGAAACTTCAAAGTTTTTGCACAGCAAAGGAAACTACAAACAAGATGAAAAAGACAACCCTCAGAATGGGAGAAAATATTTGCAAATGAATCAAACGAGCTCATGCAGCTCAGTATTAAAAAACAAAAACCCAATCCAAAAATGGGCAGAAGACCTAAATAGACATTTCTCCAAAGAAGACATACAGATAGCCAAGAAGCACATAAAAAGCTGCTCAACAGCACTAATTATTAGAGAAATGCAAATCAAAACTACAATGAGGTATCACCGCACACCAGTTAGAATGGGCATCATCAGAAAATCTACAAACAACAAGTGCTGGAGAGGGTGTGGAGAACCCTCTGGCACTGTTGGTAGGAATGTAAATTGATACAGCCACTATGCAGAACAGTATGGAGGTTCCTTAAAAAACTAAAAATAGAATTACCATATGACCCAGCAATCCCACTACTGGGCATATACCCAGAGAAAACCATAATTCAAAAAGGCACATGCGGGCTTCCCTCATGGCATAGTGGTTGAGAGTCTGCCTGCCATCACAGGGGACGCGGGTTTGTGCCCCGGTCCGGGAGGATCCCACATGCCGTGGAGTGGCTGGGCCCCTGAGCCATGGCTGCTGAGCCTGTGCGTCTGGAGCCTGTGCTCCACAACGGGAGAGGCCACGGCAGTGAGAAGCCTGTGTACCACAAAAAAAAAAAAAGGACACATGCACCCCAATGTTCACTGCAGTGCTATTTACAATAGCCAGGACATGGAAGCAACCTAAATGCCCATTGACAGATGAATGGATAAAGAAAATGTGGTACAGATATACAATGGAATATTACTCAGCCATAAAAAGGAACAAAATTGGGTCAGTTGTTGAGACGTGGATGGATCTAGAGACTGTCATACAGAGTGAAGTAAGTCAGAAAGAGAAAAACAAACATCGTATATTAACGCATATATGTGGAACCTAGAAAAATAGTACAGATGAACCGGTTTGAAGGGCAGAAATTGAGACACAGATGCAGAGGACAAATGTATGGACACCAAGGGGGCAAAGTGGCAGGGGTGGTGGTGGTGGTGTTATGAATTGGGAGATTGGGATTGACATATATACACTAGTATGTATAAAATGGATAACTAATAAGAACCTGCTATATAAAACATAAAATTCAAAAAAAGGAGAAAATACTTGCAAATCATATCTGATAAGGGGTTAATACCCAAAATATATAAAGAATTCATACAACTCAATAGCAAAAAACAAACAATACGATTTAAAAATGGGCAGATAATCTGAATAAAATTTTTCCAAAGAAGACATAAAGATGGCCAACAGTTATATGAAAAGATGCTCTACATAATTAATCATCAGGGAATTGTAAATCAAAACCACAATGAGATGTCACCTTAGGTTAGAAAGGTTATTATCAAAAAGACAAGAAACAAGTGTCAGCAAGAATGTGGAGAAAAGGGAACCCTCGTGCACTATTAGTGGGAATGTAAATTGGTGCAGCCACTCTGGAATACAGTATGGAGATTCCTGAAAATAATAAAAGCAGAACTACCATACGATACAGCAATTCTACTGCTGGGTATTTATCCAAAAAACAAAAACATTAACTCCAAAGATATATGCACCCCCATGTTCATTGCAGCTTTACAATAGCCAAGACATGGAAACAACCTAGATGTCCATCAGTGAATGAATGGATAAAGAAAATGTGTCATGCATGTATATATATTATATTTATACATAACAGAATATTATTCAATTATTAAAAAGAACGATATAAGTCAGAGAAAGAAAAATACCATATGATCTCACTTATATGTGAATCTAAAAATACAAAAACAAGCTCATAGATACACAGAACAGATTGGTGGTTGCCAGAGGTTGGGGTGGGGGGTAGCAAGGGTGTGAGAAATGAGTGAAGGGGGTCAAAAAGTACATATACTTCCAGTTATGAAATCAATAAGCCATAGGGATTAAATGTACAGCACGGTGACTAGTTAATATTGTATTGCATATTTGAAAGTTGCTAAGAGAGTAGATCTTAAAGTTCTTATCACAAAAATAATAAATTTTGTATAACTATGTAATGTGATAGATTTTAACTAAACTTATTGTGGTGATCATTTCACAATGTATACAAATATCAAATCATGTTGTACACCTAAAACTAATATTATGTCAATTATACCTAAATTAAAACTTTTTTTAAAAAGGAAGACTAAGTAGTAGAATACTATCCCAGTGATTCTTCATTGCTTTCTGAATAAAAATAATTATAAGGTGCTATATTTGCAAATTATTCAAGGTGAAATCTCTTCTGTTTAATAAGATCCATTCCTTTTGCTTTTTTTCTACATGCCATTTGCTACACAAATGAAAGTTCTGCTATTGGTACCTCAGTATGTTTAAGTTATGTTATCTGAACAGAAAGTGCTTGGAATGTACAGTCAGAGAGATGGAGGATGACTGAAGATTACCTCAGATGCTGGAGGGATGTCATGTACAGACTAATGCATGGGTTCTACCCAGAGTATTACCAAGGCATTTACCCTTCTTATTTCTGAGTAATCTGGGCTTGTCTCTGAAATATCTTTCTGTTGACACCTAGTGAACTCTCTTGTCACCTCCTCTGTGAAAGCTTATTCCACACCCTCACACTGAATTAGACATTCTTTTCTAGGTGCACCTATAGCATTTATATTACATTTATTCAATCATTCAACAAATATTTGTTAAGTGCCTACTATATGCCTGGTATTACTTAAGGTGTTTGGGATGAATATATCATTGAAAAAGACAAATATCCCTGTCCTCATAGAACTCAGATTAGAAGCAGGGGATGTAGACAATAAACATCATGAATACATTTAATGTTAGAAAGTGATAAGTGCTATAGACAAAAGGGAAAGATGTGTAAGAGTGCAGAGGGTGAGAAGGGTTGGGCATGATGCAGTATTAAACAGAATGGTCTGGGTTAGCCTTATAAAAAAGTGATACAGGAGGAAAGACTTATTTCCTATCTCCCCAAAATGTCAAAGTCAATTACTATGTAATTTATCTTTTGCCTTTCCCTTCTAGTACAATCCCCAACACTTAGTAGGTCACTGGAAGAATAGAATAAAATATGTCTGTATCTTGAAGAGAAAATGACTGGGACTTCCTTGGTGGTGCAGTGGTTAAGATTCCATGCTCCCAATGCAGGGGGATTGGGTTCAATTCCTGGTCAGGGAACTAGATCCCACATGCATGCCGCAACAAAGAGTTCACATGCCACAACTAAGGAGCCTGTGTGCTGCAACTAAGACCCAGTGCAACCAAATTAATAAAATAAATGACTCTGTGTGTTCCATATGTTCATGTACATATGTGTGTGGTAACACATATACAAAAATTATTTTACATTCTAAATTCACTGTCATTTTGTATATGTAGATATATGTTAATTTAACATATATGTAGATATACATTAAAAATATAGACACACAGTGCTCCATTCAAAAAGGATTAGAAGTGACTACATGGATGATATATAATAAAAATATATATTCTTGGGCTTCCCTGGTGGCGCAGTGGTTAAGAATCCGCCTGCCAATGCAGGGGACAAGTGTTCCAGCCCTGGTCTGGGAAGATCCCACATGCCACAGAGCAACTAAGCCCGTGCACCACAACTACTGAGGCTGTGCTCTAGAGCCCGTGAGCCACAACTCCTGAAGCCCACATGCCTAGAGACAGTGTTCCGCAACAAGAGAAGCCACTGCAATGAGAAGCCCACGCACCGCAATGAAGAGTAGCCCCCACTTGCTGCAACTAGAGAAAGCCCGCGTGCAGCAACAAAGACCCAACTCAGCCAAAAATAAATTAATAAATTTATTTTTAAAAAATAATATATATTCTTTATCAAAGCAACTAATTAAATGGTAGTGGGAAATCAGCACTAACTGAAAGGAGAATACAAACATGCAGTTGAAGGCTAACATAACTAGGCTTAAATTAAACCTCAGTGTTTGCCTGATGTGTCTTTGAGCTCAGTGTTTGCCTGATGTGTATGGTTATGTGATTCTTATTATCATAAAAGAGGAACGGTTCTCATGAGGATAAAAAGATTTCTGAGCCCTGAATTCTAGAATTCCTCATAGAACTTCATTATAGGAGACAATTCTCAATTGATGATACTGAATGGTATTCTCAATTATTTTTAAAACAAAACGTGAATTTTAAAGCTGTTATCTTAAATAACCTTATATAAAAAGGGAAATTGTAGCATTAAAAAACAACTCAATTTAAGAAATTCTGTAGAAAATGCCAGACTACTAAGCAGTAACTGTCTAATGTCTAACTTGATCCTAGGATAGAACTGTAAATACAGGGGTGAAAAGTCCCTTGGACAAGTTTCCTTAAATATCATTTCTCTTAGCTAGACTCTTGGATAGAAGAAAGAGGCTGTAATCAGACAAGCTACTGATGACAATACCTGGAATGCTGTTATTTTGTATTTCTAATCAATGGTAGAACAATATGCTTTGGAAATGGCAAATTTGAAATCAAATTATGAAATCTGAAATTACCTATATTATGACTATCTCCTCTGACTGTTTTATTTCAAGCAAAATGAAAATTTTCCTCAGAAATCTGATTTTAATTGAATCTATTTTACTTTTTAAAATCACTCTACTTAAATTCCAGACTTCCATGTCATAAAGCATAGCCAAAATAATTTTGGCTGGAACACTTTCAAAGCAATTGTTGACATCACCCAACATGGCTAAAGAACAGCCTCAGTCATGCATCCCTGTAACATCTGTTTAGAGCTGCATGACTTCCTGCTTTATAATATAGCTGAAAAATGTCCTTCCAGAGAAGTGGCCAATATGGCAGAGTAGGAAGACCCTAAGTTCATCTTCTCCCACAGACACACCAAAATTACAACTATTTACAGAGCAACTATTGATGAGAATGACCTAGAGACTAGCCGACAAGATTTTCCACAACTAAAGATACAAAGAAGGAACCACAAAGAGATGAGTAACAGGAGTGGAGACTTGGTAAAATCAAGACCCATATCCCCAGGGTAGGCAACCCACAAACAGGAGGGTTGCAGAGGTTCTCCCCAAGGAACAAGGAGTTCAAGTCCCATAGTGGGTTCCCTAGCCTGGGGTTTCTGCACTGGGAAGAAGTGCCCCTAGACATCTGGCTTTAAAGGCCCACAGGGCTTGCATATAGGAGAGCTGGAGGGCTGTAGGAAACAGAGACTGCACTCTTAAAGCGTCCACCAAAATCTCACATGCTCCAGTTACAATGCAGAATCAAGAATTTGAAAGGAGCCTGGGTTAAACCCACCTGCTGATCTTGGAGTGCCTTCCAGAGAGGTAGGAGGCAACTGGGACTCCCCCTAGGGACAAAGATGTTGGCAGCAGCCTTTTTTGGGAAGCTTGTCCTACTATGAGGACAGTGGTGCTGGCAAGCACCATTCTGAGTCCTCCCTCTTTTCCTATTAGTGCTACAACCTGGCTCCAAGCACCAGCAGCCAGGACACCCCAGATCATGCACCCAGTCACACCATGACCCAGTCCCACCAGTGGCTGGCAGCCTCCACACGAGGCAGGCTGTGGTAATCAACCAAGCAGTGGACCAGCCCTGCCTACCAGTGTGCCCACCGTAGTCCACCCCAACACAACAGAAGGACCCATGAAGCCCACATAGGGGTCACCCTGAGATCATATAGCCCTGGTGACCAAAAAGGAGTGTGTTACTGGGCTCCATAGGACATATTCCACATAAAGACAGTCCTCCAAGATTGGGAAATGTAGCAAACATACCTAATACACACATAAACACAGAAAATTAGGCAAAATGAAGTGACAAAGGAATACGTTCCAAACGAAGGAACAAGATAAAACGCCGGAAGAATACTAAGCAAACTGGACCTAAGCAATCCACTCAAAAAAATCGTTCAAGGTAATGATTATAATTATGTTCAATGAACTCAGAAGAATGGATAAACACACTGAAAAGTTTAACAAAGAGATAGAAAATATAAAGTAGAGCCAAACAGAGCTGAGGAATACAATAACTGAAAAAAAAATACACTAGAAGGAATCAAGGGTAGATAAGATGATACAGAGGAACAGAGCAGCAACTGGAAGACAAAAATGAAAACACACGAGCTGAACGAAAAGAAAAAAGATTTTTTTAAAATGAGGATAGTCTAAGAGACCTATGGCACAGCATCAAGCATACTAACATTTGCATTAGAGGGATCCCAGAAGGAGAAGAGAGAAAAGGGCAGAGAACTTATTTGAAGAAATAATAGCTGACAACTTCTCTAATGTGGGGAAGGAAACTGATATCCAGGTCCAGGAAGCACAGAGAGTCCGATAGAAGATTAACCCAAAGAGGTCCACACAAAGACACATTGTAATTAAAATGGCAAAAATTAAAGATAATAAAAGAATATTAAAAGCAACAAGGAAAAAGCAACTAGTGACATGTAAGGCAACTCCCATAAGACTGTAGCTGACTCTTCAGCAGAAACTCTGCAGGCCAGAAGGGAGAGACACAATATATTTAAAGTGATGAAAGGAAAAAACCTACAACCAAGAATACTCTACCCAGCAATGCTATCATTCAGATTTGACACAGAGACAAAGAGTTTTACAGACAAGCAAAGGCTAAAATAGTTCATCACCACTAAACCAGATTTTTAAAAAAATGTTAAAAGGACTTCTCTACGTGGAAAAGACAAGACCTAAACTAGAAATATGAAAATTACAAAGGGAAAATCTCATTTGTAATGACAAGTACACAGTAAAGGTAGTATATCAACCACTTATAAAGCTAGTAGGACGGTTAAAAGACAAAAGTAGTAAATTCCTCTACCCTCAATAAGTAGTTAAGAGATACACAAAACAAAAAGATGTAAAATATGATGTCAAAAACATTCAACACGAGAAGGGGGAAGTAAAAATGCAGGGTAGTAAGAATGCATTAGAAATTAAGAAAATCATCAACCTAAAATAATCTCAAATAGAGAAAGACAGAGATAGACAGAGATAGAACTCTCAGTAGCCACAAAACAAAAATCTATGATTGATAAACACACACAAAAGAGAAAGGAACCCAAACATAATGCTTAAGTTCATCATCAAATCACAAAAGAGGGCAAAAGAAGAAAGAAAAAGAACTACAAAAATAACCCACAAACAATTAACAAAATGGCAATAAGTAAATATCTATCAATAATAACTTTAAATTTAAATGTACTAAATTTTCCAATCAAAAGACAGAGTGGGAGAGGGGGAAGATGGCGGAAGAGTAAGATGCAGAGATCACCTTCCTCCCCACAGATACATCAGAAATACATCTACACATGGAACAACTACAGAACACCTACTGAACGCTGGCAGAAGACCTCAGACCTCCCAAAAGTCAAGAAACTCCCCACGTACGTGGGTAGGGCAAAAGAAAAAATAATAAACAGAGACAAAAGAATAGGGACGGGGGCTTCCCTGGTGGCGCAGTGGTTGAGAGTCTGCCTGCCGATGCAGGGGAAACGGGTTCGTGCCCTGGTCTGGGAAGATCCCTACATGCCGTGGAACAGCTGGGCCCATGAGCCATGGCCACTAAGCCTGCGCATCCGGAGCTTGTGCTCTGCAACAGGAGAGGCCACAACAGTAAGAGGCCCGCGTACCACAAAAAAAAAAAAAAAAAAAAGGGACGGGACCTGCACCAGTGGGAGGGACGTGTAAAGGAGGAAAGGTTTCCACACACTAGGAAGCGCCTTCAAGGGTGGAGACTGCGGGTGGCGGAGGGGGGAAGTTTTGGAGGCGCCAAGGAGAGTACAGAAACAGCGGTTTGGAGGACAAAGCAGAGATTCCTGCACAGAGGATCGGTGCCGACCAGCACTCACCAGCCTGAGAGGCTTGTCTGCTCACTCGCTGGGGCGGGCGGGGCTGAGAGTTGAGGCTCGGGCTTCGGTTGGAGGGCAGGGTGAGGACTGGGGTTAGGAGCGTGAACACAGCCTGGAGGGGGTTAGTCCATCACGCCTAGACAGGAGGGAGTCCGGGGAAAACTCTGGACCTGTCGAAGACGCAAGAGACATTTTCTTGCCTCTTTGTTTCCTGGTGCGCGAGGAGAGGGGATTAAGACCGCTGCTTAAGGAGCTCCAGAGACGGGCGTGAGCCGCGGCTAAAAGCGCGGACCCCAGAGACGGGCATGAGACTCTAAGGCTGCTGCTGCCACCACCAAGAAGCCTGTGTGCGAGCACAGGTCACTATCCACAGCTCCTTTCTGGGGAGCCTGTGCAGCCTGCAACTGCCAGGATCTCGGGATCCAGGGACAACTTCCCCAAGAAAATGCACAGCGCACCTCAAGCTCGTGCAATGTCACGCTGGCCTCTGCCACAGCAGGCTCGCCCTGCATCATGCCCCTCTCTCCCCACGGCCTGAATGAGCCAGAGCCCCCAAATCAGCGGCTCCTTTAACCCCGGCATGTCTGAGTGAAGAACACATGCCCTCCAGTGACCTACATGCGGAGGCACGGCTGAATCCAAAGCTGAGCCCTGGGAGCTGTGCTAACAAAGGAGAGAAAGGGATATATCTCCCAGCAGCGACAGGAGAAGCGGATTAAATCTCCACAATCAACTTGATGTACCCTGCATCTGAGGAATGCCTGAATAGAAAATGAATCATCCCATATCGAGGAGGTGGACTTTGAGAGCAAGATTTATTATTTTTTCCCCTTTTCCTCGTTTTGTGAGTGTGTATGTGTATGCTTCTGTGTGAGATTTTGTCTGTATAGCTTTGCTTTCACCATTTCTCCTAGGGTTCAATCCCTCCTTTTTTTTTTTACTTTTTAAAAATATTTTTTTCTTAATAATTATTTTTTTATTTGAATAACTTTATTTTATTTTACCTTATTTTATTTTCCTTTATCCTCTTTCTTTCTTTTTACTTTTTCTTCCTTTTATTCTGAGCCGTGTGGATGAAAGGCTCTTGGTGCTGCAGCCAGGAGTCAGTGCTGTGCCTCTGAGGTGGGAGAGCCAACTTCAGGACACTGGTCCACAAGAGACCTCCCAGCTCCACATAATATCAAATGGCGAAAATCTCCCAGAAATCTCCATCTCAACACCAGCACCCAGCTTCACTCAACGACCAGCAAGCTACAGTGCTGGACACCCTATGCCAAACAACTAGCAAGACAGGAACACAACCCCAACCATTAGCAGAGAGGCTGCCTAAAATCATAATAAGTCCACAGACACCCCAAAACACATCACCAGACGTGGACCTGCCCACCAGAAAGACAAGATCCAGCCTCATCCACCAGAACACAGGCACTAGGCACCTCCACCAGGAAGCCTACACAACCCACTGAACCAACTTTAGCCACTGGGGACACACACCAAAAACAATGGGAACTACGAACCTGCAGCCTGCAAAAAGGAGACCCCAAACACAGTAAGATAAGCAAAATGAAAAGACAGAAAAACACACAGCAGATGAAGGAGCAAGATAAAAACCCATCAGACCTAACAAATGAGGAGGAAATAGGCAGTCTACCTGAAAAAGAATTCAGAATAATAATAGTAAAGATGATCCAAAATCTTGTAAATAGAATAGACAAAGTGCAAGAAACATTTAACAAGGACCTAGAAGAACTAAAGGTGAAACAAGCAATGATGAACAACACAACAAATGTAATTAAAAATACTCTAGATGGGATCAATAGGAGAATAACTGAGGCAGAAGAACTGATAAGTGACCTGGAAGATAAAATAGTGGAAATAACTACTGCAGAGCAGAATAAAGAAAAAAGAATGAAAAGAACTGAGGACAGTCTCAGAGACCACTGGGACAACATTAAACACACCAACATTCGAATTATAGGGGTTCCAGAAGAAGAAGAGAAAAAGAAAGGGACTGAGAAGATATTTGAAGAGATTATACTTGAAAACTTCCCTAATATGGGAAAGGAAATAGTTAATCAAGTCCAGGAAGCACAGAGTCCGATACAGGAAAAATCCAAGGAGAAACACGCCAAGACACATATTAATCAAACTGTCAAAAATTAAATGCAAAGAAAACATATCAAAAGCAGCAAGGGAAAAACAACAAATAACACACAAGGGAATCCCCATAAGGTTAACAGCTGATCTTCCAGCAGAAACTCTACAAGTCAGAAGGGACTGGCAGGACATATTTAAAATGATGAAGGAGAAAAATCTACAACCAAGATTACTCTACCAGCAAGGATCTCATTCAGATTTGATGGAGAAATTAAAACCTTTACAGACAAGCAAAAGCTGAGAGAGTTCAGCACCACCAAACCAGCTTTACAACAAATGCTAAAGGAACTTCTCTAGACAAGAAACACAAGAGAAGGAAACGACCTATAGTAACGAACGCAAAACAATATAGAAAATGGGAATAGGAACATACATATCGATAATTACCTTAAGTGTAAATGGACTAAATGCTCCCACCAAAAGACACAGATTGGCTGAATGGATACAAAAACAAGACCCTTATATATGCTGTCTACAAGAGACCCACTTCAGACCTAGAGACACATACAGACTGAAAGTAAGGGGATGGAAAAAGATATTCCATGCAAATGGCAGCCAAAAGAAAGCTGGAGTAGCAATTCTCATATCAGACAAAATAGACTTTAAAATAAGGACTATTAACAGGGAAAAAGAAAGACACTACATAATGATCAAGGGATCAATCCAAAAAGAAGATATAACAATTGTAAATATTTATGCACCCAACATAGGAGCACCTCAATACATAAGGCAAATACTAACAGCCATAAAAGGGGAGATCGACAGTAACACATTCATAGTAGGGGACTTTAACACCCCACTTTCACCCATGGACAGATCATCCAAAATGAAAATAAATAAGGAAACACAAGCTTTAAATGATACATTAAACAAGATGGACTTAATTGATATTTATAGGACACTCCATCCAAAAACAACAGAATACACATTTTTCTCAAGTGCTCATGGAACATTCTCCAGGATAGATCAATCTTGGGTCACAAATCAAGCCTTGGTAAATTTAAGAAAACTGAAATTGTATCAAGTATCTTTTCTGACCACAACGCCATGAGACTAGATATCAATTACAGGAAAAGATCTGTAAAAAATACAAACACATGGAGGCTAAACAATTCACTACTTAATAATGAAGTGATCACTGAAGAAATCAAAGAGGAAATAAAAAATTACCTAGAAACAAATGACAATGGAGACACAACGACCCAAAACCTATGGGATGCAGCAAAAGCAGTTCTAAGGGGGAAGTTTATAGCAATACAAGCCCACCTTAAGAAGCAGGAAACATCTCGAAAAAATAACCTAACATTGCACCTCAAGCAATTAGAGAAAGAAGAACAAAAAAACCCCAAAGCTAGCAGAAGGAAAGAAATCATAAAAATCAGATCAGAAATAAATGAAAAAGAAATGAAGGAAACGATAGCAAAGATCAATAAAACTAAAAGCTGGTTCTTTGAGAAGATAAACAAAATAGATAAACCGCTAGCCAGGCTCATCAAGAAAAGAAGGGAGAAGACTCAAATCAATAGAATTAGAAATGAAAAAGGAGAAGTAACAACTGACACTGCAGAAATAAAAAAAATCATGAGAGATTACTACAAGCAATTCTATGCCAATAAAACGGACAATCTGGAAGAAATGGACAAATTCTTAGAAATGCACAACCTGCCAAGACTGAATCAGGAAGAAATAGAAAATATGAACAGACCAATCACAAGCACTGAAATTGAAACTGTGATTAAAAATCTTCCAACAAACAAAAACCCAGGACCAGATGGCTTCACAGGTGAATTCTATCAAACGTTTAGAGAAGAGCTAACACCTATTCTTCTCGAACTCTTCCAAAATATAGCAGAGGAAGGAACACTCCCAAATTCCTTCTACGAGGCCACCATCACCTTGATACCAAAACCAGACAAGGATGTCACAAAGAAAGAAAACTACAGGCCAATATCACTGATGAACATAGATGCAAAAATCCTCAACAAAATACTAGCAAACAGAATCCAACAGCACATTAAAAGGATCATACACCATGATCAAGTGGGATTGATTCCAGGAATGCAAGGATTCTTCAATATATGCAAATCAACGTGATATACCAAATGAACAAATTGAAGGAGAAAAACCATATGATCATCTCAACAGATGCAGAGAAAGCTTTCGACAAAATTAAACACCCATTTATGATAAAAACCCTCCAGAAAGTAGGCATAGAGGGAACTTTCCTCAACATAATAAGGGCCATATATGAGAAGCCCACAGCAAACATCATCCTCAATGGTGAAAAACTGAAAGCATTTCCACTAAGATCAGGAAGAAGACAAGGTTGCCCACTCTCACCACTCTTATTCAACATAGTTTTGGAAGTTTTAGCCACAGCAATCAGAGAAGAAAAGGAAATTAAAGGAATCCAAATCGGAAAAGAAGAAGTAAAGCTGTCACTGTTTACAGATGACATGATACTATACATAGAGAATCCTAAAGATGCTACCAGAAAACTACTAGAGCTAATCAATAAATTTGGTAAAGTAGCAGGATACAAAATTAATGCACAGAAATCTCTGGCATTCCTATATACTAATGATGAAAAATCTGAAAGTGAAATCAAGAAAGCACTCCCATTTACCATTGCAACAAAAAGAATAAAATATCTAGGAATAAGCCTACCTAAGGAGATGAAAGACCTGTATGCAGAAAATTATAAGACACTGATGAAAGAAATTAAAGATGATACAAATAGATGGAGAGATATACCATGTTCTTGGATGGGAAGAATCAACATTGTGAAAATGACTCTACTACCCAAAGCAATCTACAGATTCAATGCAATCCCTATCAAACTACCACTGGCATTTTTCACAGAACTAGAACAAAAAATTTCGCAATTTGTATGGAAACACAAAAGACCCCGAATAGCCAAAGCGATCTTGAGAACGAAAAAAGGAGCTGGAGGAATCAGGCTCCCTGACTTCAAACTATATTACAAAGCAACAGTAATCAAGACAGTATGGTACTGGCACAAAAACAGAAAGATAGATCAGTGGTACAGGATAGAAAGCCCAGAGATAAACCCACGCACATATGGACACCTTATCTTTGATAAAGGAGGCAGGAATGTACAGTGGAGAAAGGACAGCCTCTTCAATAAATGGTGCTGGGAAAACTGGACAGGTACATGTAAAAGTATGAGATTAGATCACTCCCTAACACCATACACAAAAATAAGCTCAAAATGGATTAAAGACCTAAATGTAAGGCCAGAAACTATCAAACTCTTAGAGGAAAAAATAGGAAGAACATTCTATGACATAAATCACAGCAAGATCCTTTCTGACCCACCTCCTAGAGTAATGGAAATAAAAACAAAAATAAACAAATGGGACCTAATGAAACTTCAAAGCTTTTGCACAGCAAAGGTAACCATAACCAAGACCAAAAGACAACCTTCAGAATGGGAGAAAACATTTGCAAATGAAGCAACTGACAAAGGATTAATCTCCAAAATTTACAAGCAGCTCACGCAGCTCAATAACAAAAAAACAACCCCATCCAAAAATGGGCAGAAGACCTAAACAGACATTTCTCCAAAGAAGATATACAGAATGCCAACAAACACATGAAAGAATGCTCAACATCATTAATCATTAGAGAAATGCAAATCAAAACTACAATGAGATATCATCTCACACCAGTCAGAATGGCCATCATCAAAAAATTGATATTTATAGGACATTCCATCCAAAAACAACACAATACACATTTTTCTCAAGTGCTCATGGAACATTCTCCAGGATAGACCATATGTTGGGTCACAAATGAAGCCTTGGTAAATTTAAGAAAATTAAAATTGTATCAAGTATCATTTCCGAAAACAACGCTATGAGACTAGATATCAATTACAGGAAAAGATCTGTAAAAAATACAAACACATGGAGGCTAAACAATACACTACTCAGTAACGAAGTGATCACTGAAGAAATCAAAGAGGAAATCAAAAAATACCTAGAAACAAATGGCAATGGAGACACAATGACCCAAAACCTATGGAATGCAGAAAAAACAGTTCTAAGAGGGAAGTTTATAGCAATACAATCCTACCTTACAAAACAGGAAACATCTTGAATAAACAACCTAAACTTGCACCTAAAGTAATTAGAGAAAGAAGAACAAAAAACCCCAAAGTTAGCAGAAGGAAAGAAATCATAAATATCAGATCAGAAATAAATGAAAAAGAAATGAAGGAAATGATAGCAAAGATCAATAAAACTAAAAGCTGGTTCTTTGAGAAGATAAAACAAAATTGAAAAACCATTAGCCAGACTCATCAAGAAAAAAAGCGAGAAGACTCAAATCAATAGAATTAGAAGTGAAAAAGGAGAAGTAACAACTGACACTGCAGAAATACAAAAGATCATGGGCGATTACTACAAGCAACTCTATGCCTATAAAATGGACGACCTGGAAGAAATGGATAAATTCTTAGAAATGCACAACCTGCTGAGACTGAATCAGGAAGAAACAGAAAATATGAACAGACCAATCACAAGCACTGAAATTGAAACTGTGATTAAAACTCTTCCAACAAACAAAACCCCAGGACGAGATGGCTTCACAGGCGAATTCTATCAAATATTTAGAGAAGAGCTAACACCTATCCTTCGCAAATTCTTCCAAAATATAGTAGAGGGAGGAACACTCTCAAACTCATTCTAGGAGGCCACCATCACCCTGATACCAAAACCAGACAAGGATGTCACAAAGAAAGAAAACTACAGGCCAATATTACTGATGAACATAAATGCAAAAATCCTCAACAAAATACTAGCAAACAGAATCCAACAGCACATTAAACGAATCATACACCATGATCAAGTGGGGTTTATTCCAGGAATGCAAGGATTCTTCAATATACGCAAATCAATCAACGTGATACACCGTATTAACAAACTGAAGGAGAAAAACCATAGGGTCATCTCAACAGATGCAGAGAAAGCTTTCGACAAAATTCAACACCCATTTATGATAAAAACCCTGCAGAAAGTAGGCATAGAGGGAACTTTCCTCAACATAATAAAGGCCATATATGAAAATCCCACAGCCAACTTCGTCCTCAATGGTGAAAAACTGAAACCTTTTCCACTAAGATCAGGAAGAAGACAAGGTTGCCCACTCTCACCACTCTTATTCAACATAGTTTTGGAAGTTTTAGCCACAGCAATCAGAGAAGAAAAAGAAATAAAAGGAATCCAAATCGGAAAAGAAGAAGTAAAGCTGTCACTGTTTGCAGATGACATGATACTATACGTAGAGAATCCTAAAGATGCTACCAGAAAACTACTAGAGCTAATCAATAAATTTGGTAAAGTAGCAGGATACAAAATTAATGCACAGAAATCTCTGGCATTCCTATACACTAATGATGAAAAATCTGAAACTGAAATCAAGAAAACACTCCCATTTACCATTGCAACCAAAAGAATAAAATATCTAGGAATAAATCTACCTAAGGAGACCTAAGATGTGTATTCAGAAAATTATAAGACACTGATGAAAGAAATAAAAGATGATACAGAGAGATAGAGAGATATACCATGTTCTTGGATTGGAAGAATCAACATTGTGAAAATGACTCTACTACCCAAAGCAATCCACAGATGCAATGCAATCCCTATCAAACTACCACTGGCATTTTTCACAGAACTAGAACAAATATATTTCACAGTTTGTATGGAAACGCAAAAGACCCCTAATGGCCAAAGCGATCTTGAGCACGAAAAACGGAGCTGGAGGAATCAGGCTCCCTGACTTCAGACTATATGACAAAGCTACAGTAATCAAGACATTATGGTACTGGCACAAAAACAGAAAGATAGATCAATGGAACAGGATAGAAAGCCCAGAGATAAACCCACACACATACGGTCACCTTACCTTTGATAAAGGAGGCAGGAATGTACAGTGGAGAAAGGTCAGCCTCTTCAATAAGTAGTGTTGGGAAAACTGGACAGGTACATGTAAGAGTATGAGATTAGATCACTCCCTAACAGCATACACAAAAATAAGCTCAAAATGGATTAAACACCTAAATGTAAGGCCAGAGACTATCAAACTCTTAGAGGAAAATATAGGCAGGACACTCTATGACATAAATCACAGCAAGATCCTTTTAGACCCACCTCCTAGAGAAATGGAAATAAAAACAAAAATAAACAAATGGGACCTAATGAAACTTCAAAGCTTTTGCACAGCAAAGGAAACCATAAACAAGACCAAAAGACAATCCTCAGAATGGGAGAAAATATTTGCAAATGAAGCAACTGACAAAGGATTAATCTCCAAAGTTTATAAGCAGCTCATGCAGCTTAATAACAAGAAAACAAACAACCCAATCCAAAAATAGGCAGAAGACCTATACAGACATTTCTCCAAAGAAGACATACAGAGTGTCAACAAACACATGAATGAATGCTCAACATCACTAATCGTTAGAGAAATGCAAATCAAAACTACAATGAGATATCATCTCATACCAGTCAGAATGGCCATCATCAAAAAATCTAGAAACAATAAATGCTGGAGAGGGTGTGGAGAAAAGGGATCCCTCTTGCACTGTTGGTGGGAATGTAAATTGATACAGCCACTGTGGAGAACAGTATGGAGGTTCTTTAAAAAAGTACAAATAGAGCTACCATATGACCCAGCAATCCCACTACTGGGCATATACCCTGAGAAAACCATAATTCAAAAAGAGTCATGTACCAAAATGTTCATTGTAGCTCTATTTACAATAGGCCAGAGATGGAAACAACCTAAGTGTCCATCATCGGATGAATGGATAAAGAAGATGTGGCACATATATACAATGGAGTATTACTCGGCCATAAAAAGAAATGAAGTTGAGCTATTTGTAATGAGGTGGATAGACCTAGAGTCTGTCATACAGAGTGAAGTAAGTCAGAAAGAGAGAGACAAATACCGTATGCTAACACATATATATGGAATTTAAGGGGAAAAAATGTCATGAAGAACCTAGGGGTAAGACAGGAATAAAGACACAGACATATTAGAGAATGGACTTGAAGATATGGGGAGGGGGAAGGGCAAGCTGTGACATAGCAAGAGGGAGGCATGGACATATATACACTACCAAATGTAAGGTAGATAGCTAGCGGGAAGCAGCCGCATAGCACAGGGAGATCAGCTCGGTGCTTTGTGACTGCCTGGAGTGGTGGGATAGGGAGGGTGGGAGGGAGGGAGACACAAGAGGGAAGAGATACGGGAACACATGTATACATATAACTGATTCATCTTGTTGTAAAGCAGAAACTAACACACCGTTTTAGAGCAATTACACTCCAATAAAGATGTGAAAAAAGTAATAATAATACCTAGTCTCGATAAGGATACAGGGATACTGGTACTCAGTACTGTTAGTGAGAATATAAATTGGCAGACTATATTTGAAAGGGAATTTGACACTATCAAAAAAATGTTAAACGTGCATACCTTTTATGCCAGATAAGCCTTTTTTTTCTTCTTGCGGTACGCGGGCCTCCCGCTGCCGTGGCCTCTCCCGCCGCGGAGCACAGACTCTGGACGTGCAGGCCCAGTGGCCATGCCTCATGGGCCCAGCCGCTCTGCGGCACGTGGGATCTTCCAGGACCGGGGCACGAACCCTCATCCCCTGCATCGGCAGGCTGACTCTCAACCACTGTGCCACAAGGGAAGCCCCCGATAACCCATTTTTTGGAATCAAAACTGAACAAATCCTCTTATGTATGTGCAAAGAGATCTGTGTAGTAAGAATGTTAATTAATACATTGTTAATTTAATTAGTAATAATAAAAGAGAGGAAACCATCCAGATTTCTTATGATAGGGATCGACTAAATAAATCGTGTTGCACCGCCACGTTGAAATGGTATAAAGCTGTAAAAAATGAGATAGATCTATATGCCTAAGATACACTATTAAAAGAAAAATCAAATTGCCAAAAGAAAAAAAATCTTCCAACAAACAACAGCCCAGGACCAGATAGCTTCTTAGGCGAATTCTATCAAACATTTAGAGAAGAGCTAACACCTATCCCTCTCAAACGCTTCCAAAATATAGCAGAGGGAGGAACACTCCCAAAGTCATTCTACAAGGCCACCATCACCCTGATACCAAAACCAGACAAGGATGTCACAAAGAAAGAAAACTACAGGCCAATATCACTGATGAACATAAATGCAAAAATCCTCAACAAAATACTAGCAAACAGAATCCAACAACACATTCAACGGATCATACACCATGATCAAGTGGGGTTTATTCCAGGAATGCAAGGATTCTTCAATATACGCAAATCAATCAACGTGAAACACCGTATTAACAAATTGAAGGAGAAAAACCATAGGGTCATCTCAACAGATGCAGAGAAAGCTTTCGACAAAATTCAACACCAGTTTATGATAAAAACCCTGCAGAAAGTAGGCATAGAGGGAACTTTCCTCAACATAATAAAGGCCATATATGAAAATCCCACAGCCAACTTCATCCTCAATGGTGAAAAACTGAAACCTTTTCCACTAAGATCAGGAAGAAGACAAGGTTGCCCACTCTCACCACTCTTATTCAACATAGTTTTGGAAGTTTTAGCCACAGCAATCAGAGAAGAAAAGGAAATAAAAGGAATCCAAATCAGAAAAGAAGAAGTAAAGCTGTCACTGTTTGCAGATGACATGATACTATACATAGAGAGTCCTAAAGATGCTACCAGAAAACTACTAGAGCTAATCAATGAATTTGGTAAAGTAGCAGGATACAAAATTAATGCACAGAAATCTCTGGCATTCCTATACACTAATGATGAAAAATCTGAAAGTGAAATCAAGAAAACACTCCCATTTACCATTGCAGCCAAAAGAATAAAATATCTAGGAATAAATTTACCTAAGGAGACAAAAGACGTGTATTCAGAAAATTATAAGACACTGATGAAAGAAATTAAAGATGATACAAATAGATGGAGAGATATACCATGTTCTTGGATTGGAAGAATCAGCATTGTGAAAATGACTCTACTACGCAAACCAATCTACATATTCAATGCAGTCCCTATCAAACTACCACTGGCATTTTTCACAGAACTAGAACAAAAAAATTCACAATTTGTATGCAAACACAAAAGACCCGGAATAGCCAAAGCAATCTTGAGAACGGAAAAGTAGAGCTGGAGGAATCAGGCTCCCTGAATTCAGACTCTACTACAAAGCTACATTAATCAAGACAGTATGGTACTAGAACAAGAACAGAAATATATATCAATGGAACACGATAGAAAGCCCAGAGATAAACCCATGCACATATGGTCACCTTATCTTTGATACAGGAGGCAGGAATGTACAGTGGAGAAAGGTCAGCATCTTCAATAAGTGATGCTGGGAAAACTGGACAGGTACATGTAAAAGTATGAGATTAGATCACTCCCTAACACCACAGACAAAAATAACCTCAAAATGGATTAAACACCTAAATGTAAGGCCAGAAATTATCGAACTCTTAGAGGAAAACACAGGCTGAACACTCTATGATGTAAATCACAGCAAGGTCCTTTTAGACCCACCTCCTAGAGAAATGGAAATAAAAACAAAAATAAACAAATGGGACCTAATGAAACTTCAAAGCTTTTGCACAGCAAAGGAAACCATAAACAAGACCAAAAGACAACCCTCAGAATGGGAGAAATTATTTGCAAATGAAGGAACTGACAAAGGATTAATCTCTAGAATTTACCAGCAGCTCATGCAGCCCAATAACAATAAAACAAACAACCCAATCCAAAAATGGGCAGAAGACCTAAATAGACATTTCTCCAAAGAAGATATACAGACTGGCAACAAACACATGAAACAATGCTCAACATCATTAATCATTAGAGAAATGCAAATCAAAACTACAATGAGATATCATCTCACACCCATCAGAATGGCCATTATCAAAAAATCTAGGAACAATAAATGCTGGAGAGGGTGTGGAGAAAAGGGAACAGTCTTGCACTGCTGGTGGGAATGTGAATTGGTACAGCCACTATGGAGAACAGTATGGAGGTTCCTTAAAAACTGCAAATAGAACTACTGTATGACCCAGCAATCCCACTACTGGGCGTATACCCTTAGAAAACCATAATTCAAAGAGTCATGTACCAAAATGTTCATTGCAGCTCTATTTACAATAGCCAGTAGATGGAAACAACATAAGTGTCCATCATCGGATGAATGGATAAAGAAGATGTTGCACATATATACAATGGAATATTACTCAGCCATATAAAGAAACGAAATTGAGGTATTTGTAATGAGGTGGATGGAGCTAGAGTCTGTCATACAGAGTGAAGTAAGTAAGAAACAGAGAGACAAATACCATATGCTAACACATATATATGGAATTTAAGAAAAAATATGTCATGAAGAACCTAGGGGTAAGACAGAAATAAAGACACAGACCTACTAGAGAATGGACTTGAGGATATGGGGAGGGGGAAGGGTAAGCTGTGACAAAGTGAGAGAGTGGCATGGACATATATACACTACCACATGTAAAATAGGTAGCTAGTGGGAAGCAGCCACATAGCACTGGGAGATCAGCTCGGTGCTTTGTGACCACCTAGAGGGGTTGGATAGGGAGGGTGGGAGGGAGGTAGATGCAAGAGGGAAGAGATATGGGAACATATGTATACATATAACTGATTCACTTTGTTATAAAGCAGAAACTAACACACCATTGTAAAGCAATTAGACTCCAATAAAGATGAAAAAAAAAGAAAGAAAAGAGACAGAGTGGCTAAATGGACTGATAAAACAAGACCAATGTATATGTTGCCTACAAGAAATTCACTTCAGAAATAAAGACATACACAGACTGAAAGAGAAGGGATGGAAAAAGGTATTCTTTGCTAATGGAAACCAAAAAGAAAAGAAAACCTGGAGTAGCAATACTTATGTCAGAAAAAATAAACTTTAAAACAAAGTCTGCAACAAGAGATAAGAAAGGATATTACATAATGATCAAGGAATCCATCCAAAAATAAATAAATATATATATCCCTAACACAGGAGCACCTAAATACATAAAGCAAATATTACCAAACAGAAAGAGAGAAATTGACAACACAATAATAGCAGGAGACTTTAAACTCCACTTACATTAATGGACAGATAATCCAGACTGAAAAATAATACGGAAACACTGACCTTAAATGACTTATAATAGACACGTATGGAACATTCCATCCAAAAGCAGCAGAATACATAATTTTTTCAAGGGCAAATGGAACATTCTCCAGGATAGATCATATGCAAGGCCACAAAACAAGTGTCAATAAAATAAGAAGATTAAAATTATACCAAGAATTTTTTTTCTGACAACACTATGAGACTGTAAAACAACTACAAGAAAAAAGACCAGAAAAAACACAAACGTAGTGGTTAAAATATGCTACCATTAAAATACCATAAATATGCCACTAAGTGATCCATGGGTCACTGAAGAAATCAAGAGGAAATAAAAACCATACCTGGAGATAAGTCAAAATGGAAATACACAATCCAAAATCTATGGGACACAGAAAAAGCAGTTCTTAGAGGGAAGTTTATAGCAATACAAGCCTATTTCAGGAAACAAGAAAAATCTCAAATAAACAACATAACCATACATATAAAGGAGCTAGAAGAAGAACAAAGAAAACCCAAAGTTAGTAGAAGGGAAAAAATCGTAAAGTTCAGAGCAGAAAAAATTAGAAAAGATCAATGAAACTAAGACCTGGTTCCTTGAGACAATAAAATTGATAAACCCAGAAAAAAAGAGAGGACCCAATAGAATCAAACCAGAAATGTAAAAGGAAATGTCACAAGTGAGATCAGAGAAATACAAAGGATCATAAGAGATTAGTATGAACAGTTATACAATAATAAAATGGATAACTGAGGAGAAATGGACAAATTCCCAGAAATGTACAATCTCCCGACTGAACCAGAAAGAAATAGAAAATATGAACAGACCAATTTCCATTAATGAAATTTAATCAATAATAATTTTAAAACTCCCAACAAACAAAATCCCAGGGCCAGATGGTTTCACATGTGAATTCTATGAAAGAATTAGATGAGAGATAACACCAATACTCTCCAAAAACATTGCAGAAGAAGGAACACTTCTGAACTAGTTCTATAAGAGCAGCATTACCCTTATACCAAAATCATACAAAGGTAACAAAAACAAAAAAAATTACAGACCAATAACACTGATGAACATAGATGCAAAAATCCTCAACAAAATATTAGCAAACAGAATCCAAGAATACAGTGAAAAGATCATATGCCACAATCAATTAGGATTTATCCCAGGGACACAAGGATTTTTCAATATCTACAAATCAATTGATGTTATACAACACATTAACAATTTGAAGAATAAAAAAAATGATCATCTTAAATGACGCAGAAAAAGCTTTTGACAAAATTCAACATCCATTTTATTTATGATAAAAACTCTCTACAAGGTGAGCATAGAGGGAACATACCTCAACATAATAAAGGCCATATATAATAAGCTCACTGTTAGCATCATAATCAGTGGTGAAAAGCTGAAAGCATTTCTTCTAATATCAGGAACAAGACAACGATACTCACTCTTACCACTTTTATTCAACAGAATTGGAGGCCCTAGCCACAGCAATCAGAAAAGAAAAGGAAATAAAAAGAACTTAAATTGGAAAGAAAGAAGTAAAACTGTAACTGTTTGCAGATGTCATGATACTATACAAAGAAAATCCTAAAGACACCTCCGGAAAGCTACTAGTGCTCATCAGTGAATTTGGTAACGTTGCAGGTTACAAAACTAATATACAGAAATTCGTTGCATTTCGATACACTAACAACAAAATATCAGAAAGAGAAAGAAACAATCCCATTTGCAATCACATCAAAAAGAATAAAATACCTAGGAATAAACCTACCTAAGGAGATAAAGGACATATACTCGAAAAACTATAAGACACTGATGAAAGAAACTAAAGATGACAGAAACAGATGGAAAGATATACCATGTTCATGAATTGGAAGAATTTTGTTAAAATGACTGTACTACCCAAGGCAATCTACAGATTCAATGCAACCCCCATCAAAATACCGTGGGCATTTTTCACAGAACTAGAATAAATAATTTTAAAATTTGTATAGAAACACAAAAGACCCAGAATAGCCCAAACAATTTTGAGAAAGAACAAGAGAGCTAGAGGAATCATTCCCCCCTGACATCATGCTATTATACTACAAATCTACAGTCATCAGAACAGTATGGCACCGGCACAAAACCAGACACATAGGTCAATGGAACAGAAGAGAAAGCCCAGAAATAAACCCATGCACCTATGGTCAGCTAATCTATGACAAAGGAGGCAAGAACATACAAGGAAGAAAAGACAGTCTCTTCAATAAGAAGTATTGGGAAAACTGGACAGCTATGTGTAAAATAATGAAATTAGAACACTCTCTAACACTGTATACAAAAATAAACTCGAAATCAATTAAAGACCTAAATGTAAGACCGTAAATACTAAAACTCCAAGAAGAGAACATAGGCAGTATGCTCTTTGATACAAATTGTAGCAATATTTCTTTAGCTCTGTCTCCTAATGCATAGAACATAAAAGGAAAAATAAACAAATGGGACCTAATCAAACTTTAAAACTTTTGCACAAGAAAGGAAACCACTGTCAAAATGAAAAGGTAACCTACAGAATGGTAAAACGTATTTGCAAATATGACCAATAAGAGATTAATATACTATATATATATATATATATATATATATATATGCATAGCTCATACAGCTCAACATCAAAAATACAACCTGATTAAAAAATGGGCAGAAGAACTAAAGAGACATTTTTCCAAAGAAGACATACAGATGGGTAATGGGCACATGAAAAGATGTTCAATATCATTAATCATCAGCTAAATGCAAATTAAAACCACAATGAGATATCATCTCCCATCTTTCAGAATGGCTACCTTCAAAAAGAACACAAATAACAAATGTTGGCAAGGATATGGAGAAAGGGGAACCTTCATACACTGTTGGTGGGAATGTAAATATGGAAAGCAGTGTGGAGGTTTCTCAAAAAACTAAAAATAAAACTACCATATGACTCAGCAATTCCACTCCTGGGTAAATATCTGGAAAAAACAACCAAAAAAACCACTAATTCTAAAAGATAAATGCACCCCGATGTTCATAACAGCATTATTTGAGATTCCCAAGAGTGGAAGAAACGTAAGTGTCCATCCACAGATGAATGGATAAATAAGATGTGATATGTATGTGTATATTATATATACACATACATATATACGCACACATAAATACACACACACACAAAATGGAATACTACCCAGCTATAAAAAAGAATGAAATTTTGCCATTTGCAACAACAAGGATGAACTTGGAAGGTATTTCACTTAGTGAAATAAGTCAGACAGAGAAAGACAAAAACTTTATGATATAATTCCTATGTGGAATCTAAAAAATAAAACAAATTAGTGACTATAACAAAACAGAAACAGACTCACATATAGAGAACAAACTAGTGGTTACCAGTGGGTGAGGGAAGAGGGAAGGGAAAGATAGGAGTAGGGGACTAAGAGGTAAAAACTATTATGTATAAAATAAGCTACAAGGATATATTGTAGAACAAAGGAATATAGCCAATAGTATATAGTAACTATAAATGGAATATAATATTTAAAAACTGTGAATCTCTATGTTGTACACCTGAAACTTACATGATATTGTACATCAACAATCTCAATGAAAAAAAAAGTCACAGGTTTTCCTGACAAGACAGTGGAGTAGAAGGACCTGAGCATGTCTCCCCTCCAAAAACACCAAAATCACACGTAACTGCTGAACAACCATTGACAAAAAGGACTGGAACCTACCAAAAGAGATTTTCTACTTCCAAAGACAAAGAAAAATCCACAATGAGATGGTAGGAGGGGAGCGTTTGCAATACAATCAAATCCCATACCAGGCAGGTGGGCAACATACAAACTGAAAAATAATTATATTAAGGAGGTTCTCCCACAGGAGTGAGAGTTCTCAGCGCCATGTCAGGATCCCCAGTATGGGGGTCTGGCACCGGGAAGAGGAGCTCCCAGAGCAATTGGCTTTGAAGGCCAGTAGGGCATGACCGTAGAAACTCCACAGGACTGGGGGAAAACAAAAACACCACTCATGAAGAATAGGTGAGATCTCGTGTGCACCAGGATCCAGGGGAAAAAGCAGTGACTTCAAAGGAGCCTGAGCCATACCTATCTGCAGGTCTTGGAGAGTCTCCTGGGGAGGCAGGGGTTGGCTGTGGCTCACTGCAGGGACAAGGACACTGCTAGTGGAGGTACAGGAAAGTACTCATTGGCATGAGTTGTCCTGCAGGCTGCCATTTTGATGCCAAGACCTGGTCCTAACCAACAGCCCTTAGGCTCCAGGACGTGGATGCCTCACGCCAGCCAACCAACCAAGGGCAGGAACACAGCCCCATTGATCAGCAGACAGGCTGCTTAAAGTCTTCCTGAGCCCACAGCTGCCTCTAAACACATCCCTTGACATGAACCTGCCCATCAGAGGGACAAGATCCAGCTCCACCCACTACTGGGCAGGCACCAGTTCATGCCACCAGGAGGCCTGCACAAGCCCCTTAGACTAGCCTCACCCATGAGGGGGCAGACACCAGAAGCAAGAGGAACTACAGTCCTGTAGCCTGTGAGACCACAAAACAGAAACTTAAAATGAGACAGCAGAAAAATACATTCCAATTGAAGGAACAAGATAAAACCCCAGAAGAACAACTGAGTGAAGTGGAGATAGGCAATCTACCTGAAAAAGAATTCAGAGTAGTGATAATAAAGATGATCAAAATTCTAGGAAAAAGAATGGAGGCACAGAGAAGATACAAGAAATGTTTAAGAAAGAGCTAGAAGATTTAAAAAACAAATGAACACTGCTGAACAATACAATAAGTGAAATGAAAAATACACTAGAAGAAATCAATAGCAAAATATATGAGGCAGATGAATGGGTAACTGATCTGGAAAACAGAATGGTGGAATAACTGCTGAGGAATAGAATTTAAAAAAAAAGAATGAAAAGGAATGAGGACAGTTTAGGAGACCACTGGGACAACATTAAAATGCACCAACATTCACATTATATGGGTATCAGAAGGAGAAGAGAGAAACAGCCTGAGAAAATATGTGAAGACATAATAGCTGAAAACTTCCCTAACACAGGAAACAAACAGTCACGCAAGGCCAGGAAGCACACAGAGTCTGATACTGGATGAACCTAAGGAGGAACATGACAATACACATATTAAGCAAATGGACAAAAATTAAGGAGAAAAACTTAAAAGCAACAAGGGAAAAACAACAAATAACATACAAGGGAATCCGCATAAGGTTATCTGCTGATTTTTCAGCAGAAACTCTGTAGGCCAGAAGGGAATGGCATGATACATTTAAAGTGATGAAAGGAGAGGCCTGAACCAAGATGGCAGAGTAGAAGGACATGCTCTCACTCCCTCTTGCAAGAACACCAGAATCACAACTAACTGCTGAACAATCATCAACAGGAAGACACTGGAACTCACCAGAAAAGACACCTCACATCCAAAGACAAAGGGGAAGCCACAGTGAGACGGTAGGAGGGGTGCAATCACAATAAAATCAAATCCCGTAACTACTGAGTGGGTGACTCACAAACTGGAGAACACTTATACCACAGAAGTCCACCCAGTGGAGTGAAGGTTCTGAGCCGACCTCAGGCTTCCGAAACTGGGGCTCCAGCAACGGGAGGAGGATATTCCTAGAGAATCAGACATTGAAGGCTAGTGGGATTTGCTTGCATGACTCTGACAGGACTGGGGAAAACAAAGACTCGACTCTTGGAGGGATCACACATAGTAGTGTGCATATCGGGACCCAGGGGAAGGAGCAGTGACCCCAGGGAAGACAGAACCAGACCTACTGCTAGTGTTGGAGAGTCTCTGGCAGAGGCAGTGCAAGGCTGTGTCTCACCGTGAGGACAAGGACGCTGGCAGCAGAAGTTCTGGGAAGTACTCGTTGGCATGAGCCTCCCAGAGTATGCCATTAGCCCCACCAAAGAGCCAGGTAGGCTCCAGTGTTGGGTCGCCTCAGGCCAAACAACCAACAGGGAGGGAACCCAGCCCCACATATCAGCAGACAAGCAGATTAAAGTTTTACTGAGCTCTGCCCACCAGAGCAACAGGCAGCTCTACCCACCACTAGTCCCTCCCATCAGGAAACTTGCACAAGCCTCTTAGATAGCCTCATCCACCAGAGGGCAGACAGCAGAAGCAAGAAGAACTACAATCCTGCAGCCTGTGGAACAAAAACCACATTCACAGAAAGATAGACAAGATGAAAAGGCAGAGGGCTATGTACCAGATGAACGAACAAGATAAAACCCCAGAAAAACAACTAAATGAAGTGGAGATAGGCAACCTTCCAGAAGAAGAATTCAGAATAATGATAGTGAAGATGATCCAGGACCTCGGAAAAAGAATGGAGGCAAAGATCGAGAAGATGCGAGAAATGTTTAACAAAGACCTAGAAGAATTAAAGAACAAACAGAGATGAACAATACAATAACTGAAATGAAAACTACACTAGAAGGAATCAATAGCAGAATAACTGAGGCAGAAGAACGGATAAGTGACCTGGAAGACAGAACTGCTGCAGAACAGAATAAAGAAAAAAGAAATGAAGACAGCCTAAGAGACCTCTGGGATAACATTAAATGCAACAACATTTGCATTATAGGGTTCCCAGAAGGAGAAGAGACAGAGAAACAACCCGAGAAAATATGTGAAGAAATTACAGCTGAAAACTTCCCTAACATGGGAAAGGAAATAGCCACCCAAGTCCAGGAAGCGCAGAGTCCCATACAGGATAAACCCAAGAAGAAACACACTGAGACACATAATAATCAAACTGCCGAAAATTAAAGACAATGAAAGATTACTGAAAGCAGCAAGGGAAAAAAAACAAGTAAAATACAAGGGAACTCCCATAAGGTTAACAGCTGATTTCTCAGCAGAAACTCTACAAACCAGTAGGGAGTGGCATGATATTCTTAAAGTGATGAAAGGGAAGAACCTACACCTAAGATTACTCTACCCTGCAAGGATCTCATTCAGATTCAATGGAGAAATCAAAAGCTTTAGAGACAAGCAAAAGCTAAGAGAATTCAGCACCACCAAACCAGCTCTAAATCAAACGCTAAAGGAACTTCTCTAAGTATGGAACACAAGAGAAGAAAAGGACCTACAAAAACAAACCCAAAACAATTAAGAAAATGGTCATAGGAACATACATATCAATAATTACCTTAAACGTGAATGGATTAAATGCTCCAACCAAAAGACTCAGGGTTGCTGAATGGATACAAAAACAAGACCCATATATATGCTGTCTACAAGAGACCCAATTCAGACCTAGGGACACATACAGACTGAAAGTGAGGGGATGGAAAAAGATATTCTATGCAAATGGAAATCAAATAAAGCTGGAGTAGCAATACTCATATCAGATAAAATAGACTTTAAAATAAAGAATGTTGGGGCTTCCCTGGTGGTGCAGTGGTAGAGAGTCTGCCTGCCAATGCAGGGGAAATGGGTTCGTGCTGTGGTCCGGGAGGATCCCACATGCCGCGGAGCAGCTGGGCCCGTGAGCCATGGCCGCTGAGCCTGCGTGTCCGGAGCCTGTGCTCTGCAACGGGACAGGGCACAACAGTGAGAGGCCCGCATACCACAAAAAAAAATAAAAATAAAAAATTAAGGAATGTTACAAGAGACAAGGAAGGACACTACATAATGATCAAGGGATCAAACCAAGAAGATGATATAACAATTATAAATATATATACACCCAACATAGGAGCACCTCAATACATAAGGCAACTGCTAACAGCTATAAAAGAAGAAACCGACAGTAACACAATTTTATAGCTAACAGTAACACAATATTATAGCTAACAGTTATAAAAGAGGAAACCGACAGTAACACAATTATAGTGGGAGACTTTAACACCTCACTTACACCAATGGACAGACCGTAACAAATGAAAATAAATAATTAAACAGAAGCTTTAAATGACACAATAAAGCAGATACATTTAATTGATATTTATAGGACATTCCATTCAAAAACAGCAAATTACACTTTCTTCTCAAGCACGCATGGAACATTCTCCAGAATATATCACATCTTGGGTCACTAATCAAGCCTCAGTAAATTTAAGAAAATTGAAATCATATCAAGTATCTTTTCTCACCACAAGGCTAGGAGATTAGAAATGAATTGCAGGGAAAAAACATAAAAAACACAAACACATGGAGGCTAAACAATAAGTTACTAAATAACCAAGAGATCACTGAAGAAATCAAAGAGGAAATCAAAAAATACCTAGAGAAAAATGACAATGAAAACATGATACAAAACCTATGGGATGTAGCAAAAGCAGTTCTAAGAGGGAAGTTTATAGCTATATAAGCCTACCTCAAGAAACAAGAAAAATCTCAAATAAACAATCTAACATTACACCTAAAGGAACTAGAGAAAGAAGAACAAACAAAACCCAAAGTTAGCAGAAGGAAAGAAATCATAAAGATCAGACCAGAAATAAATGAAATAGAAACAAAGAAAACAATAGCAAAGATCAATAAAACTAAAAGCTGGTTCCTTGAGAAGATAAAACAAAATTGATAAACCATTAGCCAGACTCATCAAGAAAAAGAGGGAGAGGACTTAATAAAATTAGAAATGAAAAAGGAGAAGTTACAACAGACACCACAGAAGTACAAAGCATCCTAAGAGACTACTACAAGCATCTCTATGCCAATAAAATGGACAACCTGGAAGAAATGGACAAATTCTTAGAAAGGTATAACCTTCCAAGACTGAACCAGGAAGAAATAGAAAATATGAACAGACCAATCACAAGTAATGAAATTGAAACTGTGATTAAAAATCTTCCAACAAACAAAAGTTCAGGACCAGATGGCTTCACAGGTGAATTCTATAAAACATTTAGACAAGAGCTAACACCCATCCTTCTCAAACTCTTCCAAAAGACTGCAGCAGAAGGAACACTCCCAAACTCATTCTATGGGGCCACCACCATCCTGATACCGAAACCAGACTAAGACACTACAAAAAAAATTACAGACCAATATCACTGATGAATATAAATGCAAAAATCCTCAACAAACTACTAGCAAAAAGAATCCAACAACACATTAAAAGGACCATAAACCATGATCAAGTGGGATTTATCCCAGGGATGCAAGGATTCTTCAATATATGCAAATCAATCAATGTGATACACCATATTAACAAATTGAAGAATAAAAACCATACGATCATCTAAATAGATGCAGAAAAAGTTTCTGACAAAACTCAATAGCAATTTATGATAAAAACTCTCCAGAAACTGGGCATTGAGGGATCTTATCTCAACATAATAAAGGCCATATATGACAAACCCACAGCAAACATCATTCTCAATGGTGAAAAACTGAAAGCAATTCCTCTAAGATCAGGAACAAGACAAGAACATCCACTCTCACCACTATTATTCAACGTGGTTTTGGAAGTCCTAGCCACGGCAATCAGAGAAGAAATAAAAGGAATACAAATTGGAAAAAAAGAGGAAAAACTGTCACTGTTTGCAGATGACACGATACTGTACATAGAGAATCCTAAAGATGCCACCAGAAAACTACTATAGCTAATCAATGAATTTGGTAAAGTAGCAGGATACAAAAGTAATGCACAGAAATCTCTTGCATTCCTATATACTAATGATGAAAAAATCTGAAAAAGAAATTAAGAAAACACTCCCATTTACCATTTTAACAAAAAGAATAAAATACCCAGGAATAAACCTACCTAGGGAGACAAAAGACCTGTATGCAGAAAACTATAAGACACTGATGAAAGAAATTAAAGATGATACAAACAGATGGAGAGATATATCATAGTCTTGGATTGGAAGAATCAATATTGTGAAAATGACTATACTACCCAAAGCAATCTACAGATTCAATGCAATCCCTATCAAATTACCAGTGGCATTTTTTTTACAGAACTAGAACAAAAAATCTTCAAATTTGTGTGGAGACACAAAAGACCCCGAACAGTCAAAGCAGTCTTGAGGGAAAAAAGCAGAGCTGGAGGAATCAGACTCCCTGACTTCAGACTATACTACAAAGCTACAGTAATCAAGACAATATGGTACTGGCACAAAAACAGAAATACAGATCAATGGGACAGGATAGAAATCCCAGAGATAAACCCATGCAACCTATGGTCAACTAATCTATGACAAAGGAGGCAAGGATATACAATGGAGAAAAGACAGTCTCTTCAATAAGTGGTGCTGGGAAAACGGGACAACTACATGTAAAAGAATGAAGTTAGAATACTCCCTAATACCATACACAGAAATAAACTGAAAATGGATTAGACACCTAAATGTAAGACCAGACACTATGAAACTCTTAGAGGAAAACATAGGAAGAACACTCTTTGTTTTTGTTTTTGCGGTACACGGACCTCTCACTGTTGTGGCCTCTCCCGTTGCAGAGCACAGGCTCTGGATGCTCAGGCTCAGCAGCCATGGCTCACAGGCCTAGGCACTCCACGGCATGTGGGATCTTCCCAGACTGGGGCATGAACCCGTGTCCCCTGCATCAGCAGGCTGACTCTCAACAACTGCTCCACCAAGGAAGCCCCAAAGAACACTCTTTGACATAAATCACAGCAATATCTTTTTTGATCCACATCCTAGAGTAATGGAAATAAAAACAAAAATAAATAAATGGGACTTAATGAAACTTCAAAGCTTTTGTACAGCAAAAGAAACCATAAACAAGACGAAAAGACAACCCTCAGAATGGGAGAAACTATTTGAAAATGAATCAACGGATGAAGGATTAATCTCCAAAATATATAAACAGCTCATGCAGTTCAGTATTAAAAAAACAAACAACCAATCTAAAAATGGGCAGAAGACCTAAACAGACATCTCTCCAAAGAAGACATACAAATGGTCAATAAGCACATAAAAAGCTGCTCAACATCACTAATTATTAGAGAAATGCAAATCAAAACTACAATGAGGTATCACCTCACACCAGTTAGAATGGGCATCATCAGAAAATCTACAAACAACAAGTGCTGGAGAGGGTGTGGAGAAAAGGGACCCCTCTTGCACTGTTGGTGGGAATGTAAATTGATACAGCCACTATGGAGAACAGTATGGAGGTTCCTTAAAAAACTAAAAATAGAATTACCATATGATCCAGAAATCCCACTACTGGGCATATACCCAGAGAAAATCATAATTCAAAAACACACATGCACCACTTTGTTCACTGCAGAACTATTTACAATAGCCACGTCATGGAAGCAACCTAAATATCCATCGACAGATGAATGGATAAGGCGATACATGTATACAATGAAATACTACTCAACCATACAAAGGAACAAAATTCCGTCATTTGTTGAGACGTGGATGGATCTAGAGACTGTCATACAGCGTGAAGTAAGTCAGAGAGAGAAAAACAGATATCGTCTATTAACTCATATATGTGGAACCTAGAAAAATGGTATAGATGAACTGGTTTGCAAGGCAGAAATTGAGACACAGATGTAGAGAACAAATGTATGGACACCAAGGGGGTGAAGTGGCAGGTGGGTGGAGGTGGTGGTGTGATGAATTGGGCGATTAGGATTGACATATATACACTGATGTGTATAAAATTGATGACTAATAAGAACATGCTGTATAAAAAAATAAAATAAAATTCAAAAAAATAATAATAATAAAGTGATGTAAGGGAAAATCCTACAACCAAGAACACTCTACCCAGGAAGGCTCTTGTTCAGATTCAGTGGAGAAATCAAAAAGTCTTACAGACAAGCAAAAGCTAAGGGAATTCATCATCACCATACCAGCTTCACAACAATTGATAAAGGAACTTCTCCAGGTGGAAAAAGAAAACTCACAACTAGAAACAAGAAAATGACAAATGGGAAAGCTCACTGGTAAAGGCAAACATAGAGTAAAGGTAGAAAATTATTCACACACAAATATGATATCAAAACCAGTAATCAGGGCTTCCCTGGTGGCGCAGTGATTGAGAGTCTGCCTGCTAATGCAGGGGACGTGGGTTCGTGCTCCGGTCCGGGAAGATCCCACATGCCGTGGAGCAGCTGGGCCCGTGAGCCATGGCCGCTGAGCCTGTGCGTCTGGAGAGACCACAGCAGTGAGAGGCCTGCGTACCGCAAAAAAAAAAAACAAAAAAAAAAAACCAGTAATCGTGAGAAGAGGAGAGTACAAATGCAGGTTATTGGAAATGCATTTGAAATTAAGAGACTGGCAACTTAAAACAATCTTGTATACTGACAGACTGCTATGTCAAAACCTCATGGTAACCACAAAGCAAAAATTTACAATAGATATATACACAAAAAAGAAAAAGGAATCCAAACACAACAATAAAGATAATCATCAAATAACAAGAGAACAAAAGAGGAAGGAAAGAAAAAACACAAAAACAAACCCAAGGGCTTCCCTGGTGGCACAGTGGTTGAGAATCTGCCTGCTAATGCAGGGGACACGGGTTCGAGCCCTGGTCTGGGAAGATCTCACATGCCGCGGAGCAACTAGGCCCGTGAGCCACAACTACTGAGCCTGCGCATCTGGAGCCTGTGCTCTGCAACAAGCGAGGCCACGATAGTGAGTGTCCCTGCTTGCTACAACTAGAGAAAGCCCTCACACAGAAATGAAGACCTAACACAGCCAAAAACAAATAAAAAAATTTTTAAAAACACAAACCCAAAACAATTAACAAAATGGCAATAAGAACTTACATATCAGTAATTACCGTAAATGTAAATGGATTTAATGCTCCAAACAAAAGATACAGACTGGCTGAATGGATACAAAAAGAAGACCCATGTGTATGCTGTCTACAAAAGACCCACTTCAGATCTAGGGCCACATACAGACTGAAAGCCAGCAGATGCAAAAAGGTATTCCATGAAAATGGAAAGCAGAAGGTAGTCGAGTTGCAACACTCTTATCAGACAAAATAGACTTTAACATAAAGACTGTTACAAAAGACAAAGAAGAACACCACACAATGATCAAGGCATAAACCAAGAAGAAGATATAACAATAGTAAATATATATGCATCCAACATAGGAGTACCCCAATATATAAGGCAAATGCTAACAGTCATAAAAGGAGAAATCAACAGTAACCCAAAAATAGTGGGGGTCTTTAACACCCCACTTATATCAATGGACAGATCATCCAGACAGAAAATTAATAATGAAACACAGGCCTTAAATGACAAATTAGACCAGATGGATTTAGTTGATATTTGTAGAGCACTCCATCCAAAAGCAGCAGAATACACATTCTTTCCAACTGCACATGAACATTCTCCAGGATATATCACATGCTGGGACATAAAGCAAGCCTCCAAAAATTTAAGCAAGTTGAAATAATATCAAGTATCTTTTCTGACCACAATGCTATGAGATTAGAAATCAACTGAAAGAAAGAAACTGTGAAAAAACACACAAACAGGTGGAGGCTAAAAAAAATGGTATGATAAAACGAATGGATCACTGAAGAAATCACAGAGGAAGTCAAAAAATACCTAAAGACAAATGACAACTGAAGCATGACGATCCCAAACGTATGACACACAGTAAAAGCAGTTCTAAGAAGGAAGTTAACAGCAATACAATCTCACCTCAGGAAACAAGAAAAATCTCAAATATACAATGTAACCATACACCTAAAGGAAGTAGAGAAAAACAAACAAAACCCAAAGTGAGTAGAAGGAAAGAAATCATAAAAGTCATCCCAGAAATAAATGAAATAGAGTCAAGGAAAACAATAGAAAATATCAATGAAACTAAAAGCTGGTTCTTTGAAAAGATAAACAAAATTGATAAAGCTTTAGCCAGACTCATCTAGAAAAAAGAGAGGGCTCAAATCAATAAAATTAGAAATGAAAAAGAAGTTACAGCAGGCACCACAGAAATACAAAGGCTCATAAAAGACTACTACAAGCAAGTATATGCCAATAAAATGGACAACCTAGAAGATGTGGACAAATTCTTAGAAAGGTAACATTTCCCAAGACTGAACCAGTCAGAAGTGTAAATATGGACAGACCTATGACAAGCACTGAAATTGAAACTGTGATTTTAAAACTCCCAACAAAAGTCCAGGACTAGGTGAATTCTATCAAACAATTAGAGAAGAGTTAACACCTATCCTTCTGAAACTCTTCCACAAAATTACAGAGGAAGGAACACTCCCAAACTCATTCTATGAGGCAACCATCACCCTGATACCAAAACCAGACAAAGGTACCACAAATAAAAGAAAATTACAGGCCAATATCACTAATGAACATAGATGCAAAAATCCTCGATAAAATACTACCAAGCTGAATCCAACAATACATTAAAAGGATCGCACACAACAATTAACGGGGATTTATCACAGGGATGCAAGTATTTTTCAATATCCATAAGTCAATCACTGTGATACACCACATTAACAAAATGAAGAATAAAAAACCAATATTATCATCTCAATAGATGCAGAAAAAGCTTTTGAAAAAATTCAACATCCACTTATGATAAAAACTCTCCAGAAAGTGGGCACAGAGGGAACATACCTCAACATAATAAAGGCCATATATGAAAAGCCTACATCTAACATCATAATCAACAGTGAAAAACTGAAAGCATTTTCTCTAAGATCAGGAACAATACAAGGAGGTCCACTTTCACTCAACATGGTTTTGGAAGTCCTAGCCATGGTAATCAGAGAAGAAAAAGAAAGAATAGGAATCCAAATTTGAAAAGAAAAAGTAAACTGTCACTGTTTGCAGATGACATGATACTATACATTGAAAATCCTAAAGATGCTACCAGAAAACTACTAGAGCTCATCAATGAATTCAGTAAAGTTTCAGGATACAAAATTAACACACAGAAATCTGTTGCATTTCTAACAATGAAAGATCAGAAAGAGAAATTAAAGAAACAATCCTATTCACCACTGTATCAAAAAGAATAAAATACCTAGGAATAAACCTACTTAAGGAGGCAAAAGACCTGTATTCCAAAAACTATAAGATGCTGATGAAAGAAATTGAAGATAACACAAGCATGGAAAGATATACAGTGTTCTTGAATTGGAAGAATCACTACTGTTAAAATAACTATACTGCCCAAGGCAATCTACAGATTCAGAGCAATCCCTATCAAATTACCAATGGCATTTTTCACAGAACCAGAACAAAATGTTTTTAAATTTGTATGGAGATATAAAAGACCCCAAATAGCCAAAGCAATCCTGAGAAAGAAAAAGCTAGAGCTGGAGGAATCAGCCTCTCTGACTTCAGGCTATACTACAAAGCTACAGTCATCAAAACAGTATGGTACTGGCACAAAAACAAAAACACAGATCAATGAAAAAGGACAGAAAGCCCAGAAATAAACCCACACACTTATGGTCAATTAATCTATGACAAAAGAGGCAAGAATATACAGTGGAGAAAAGACAGTCTCTTCAATAAATGGTTCTGGGAAAACTGGACAGCTTAACGCCATACACAAAAATAAACTCAAAATGGATTAAAGACCTAAATGTAAAACCAGATACTATAAAACTCTTAGAGGAAAACAGGCAGAACACTCTGTGACCTAAATTGCAGCAATATTTTTTTGATCCACCTTCTAGAATAATGAAAATAAAAATAAACAAATGGGACCTAACTAAACTTAAAAGCTTTTGCACAGTAAGGAAAACCATAAACAAAACAAAAATACAACCCATGGAATGGGAGAAAATATTTTCAAACAATGTAACTGACAAGGGATTTATCTCAAAAATTTGCAAACAGCTCAACATCAAATAAACGACCCAGTAAGAAATTGGCAGAAGATCTAAATAGACATCTATCCAAAGAAGACATACAGATGGTGGAGAAGCACATGATACTCAACATCACTAATTATTAGAGAACTGTAAATCAAAACTACAATGAGGTATCACCTCACACTGATCAGAATGGCCATTATCAAAAAAATCTACAAGCAATAAATGCTGGAGAAGGTGTGAAGAAAAGTGAACCCTCCTACACTGTTGGTGGGAATGAAAATTGGTATAGCTACTATGGAGAAAAGTATGGAGGTTCCTCAAAAAACTAAAAACAGAACTACCATATGACACAGCAATCCCACCCCTGCACATATATCCAGAGAAAACCACAGTTCAAAAGTATACACGCAACCCAATATTCACTGCAGTGCTGTTTGCTACAGCCAAGACATGGAAGCAACCTAAATGTCCATCAACAGATGCATGGATAAAGAAGATGTGGTAAATATATACAATGGAATACTACTCAAACATTAAACAGAATGAAATAATGCCATTTGCAGCAACATGGATGGACCTGGAGATTACCATAGGAAGTGAAGTCAGTCAGACAGAGAAGGGCAATATATGATACTGCTTATATTTGGAATCTAAAAAAAAATTGATACAAATGAACTTATTCACAAAACAGAAACAGACTCACAGACCTAAAAAACAAATTTATGGTTACCAAAGTGCAAAGGTGGGGCTTGGGGAGGAATAAATTAGGAGGTTGGGATTAACAGATACACTATATATAACATAGATAATCAACAAGGCCCTACTGTATAGCACAGGGAATTCTATTCAATAATCTGTAATAATTTATATGGAAAAAGAATCTGAAAAAGGATGTATATATGTATATGTATAACTGAATCACTTTGTTGTAGACCTGAAACTAACATATCACCTATATTCCAATATAATAAATTTTGTTTAAAGAGTAAGGGAAAACCCCTGAAAATAATAATAGAAATAAGTAATTTACCAGATGAAGAATTGAACATATTGGTCATAAAAATATTAAATGAATTAGGTTAAGGATTTATGCACGCAGTGAACACTCTAACAAGGAACTACAAAATATAACAGATACACAAACATTGAAATGAATTCAATAGATAAAATATAATTATAAAAAACACTAGAAGGAATAGATAACAGACTGAATGATACACAAGAATGTATAGCTGATCTAGAAGATACAGTAATGGAAATCACCCAATTAGAAAACAAAAAGAATTTTAATGAAAACAGTTTTAGAGATCTCGGGATAACATTAAGCTTATGAGGATTCACATTATAGGGGTACCAAGAGGAGGAGAGAGAGAGAAGAGGATCAAAAATGTACTTGAGAGGGCTTCCCTGGGGGCACAGTGGTTAAGAATCCACCTGCCAGGAGGGGGAAAATGGCGGAAGAGTAAGACGCAGAGATCACCTTCCTCCCCACAGATACGCCAGAAATACATCTACACATGGAACAACTCCTACAGAACACCTACTGAACGCTGGCAGAAGTCCTCAGACCTCCCAAAAGGCAAGAAACTCCACACGTACCTGGGTAGGGCAAAAGAAAAAAGAATAAACAGAGACAAAAGAATAGGGACAGGACCGTGCACCAGTGGAGGGAGCTGTGAAGGAGGAAAGGTTTCCACACACTAGGAAGCCCCTTCGCGAGCAGAGACTTCGGGTGGCGGAGTGGGGGAGCTTCGGTGCTGCGGAGGAGAGCACAGCAACAGGGGTGTGGAGGGCAAAGCAGAGAGATTTGTGCACAGAGGATCGGTGCCAACCAGCACTCACCAGCCCGAGAGGCTTGTCTGCTCACCTGCCAGTGTGGGCGGGGCTGGGAGCTGAGGATCAGGCTTCGGTGGGAGCACAGGGAGAGGACTAGGGTTGGCAGCATAAACACAGCCTGCAGGGGGTTAGTGCACCACGGCTAGCCGGGAGGGAGTCTGGGGGAAAGTCTGGACCTGCCGAAGAGGCAAGAAACTTTTTCTTCCCTTTTTGTTTCCCGGTGCGAGAGAAGAGGGGATTAAGAGCGCTGCTTAAAGGACCTCCACAGATGGGCGTGAGCCGTGGCTAACAGCGCAGACCCCAGAGACAGGCATGAGATGCTAAGGCTGCTGCTGCCACCACCAAGAAGCCTGTGTACGAACACAGGTCACTATCCACACCTCCCTTCCGGGGAGCCTGTGCAGGCCGCCACTGCCAGGGTCCTGGGATCCAGGGACAACTTCCCTGGGAAAACGCACGGCGCGCCTCAGGCTGGTGCAAACGTCCCGCCGGCCTCTACCGCCGTTCACACCCGCATCCGCAACCCCTCCCTCCCCGTGGCCTGAGTGAGCCAGAGCCCCCGACTCAGCTGCTCCTTTAAAAGCTGTCCTGTCTGAGCAAAGAACAAAACGCCCTCCGGTGACCTACACGCAGAGGCGGGGCCAAATCCAAAGCTGAGCCTCAGGAGCTGTGCGAACAAAGAGGAGAAAAGGAAATCTCCCCAAGCAGCCTCAGAAGCAGCGAATTAAAGGCTCCACAATCAAACTTGGATGTACCCTGCATCTGTGGAATACCTGAATAGACAACGAATCATTCCAAATTGAGGAGGTGGACTTTGACAGCAAGATTTATGATTTTTTCCCCTTTTCCTCTTTTTGTGAATGTGTATGTGTATGCTTCTGTGTGAGATTCTGTCTGTATAGCTTTGCTTTCACCATTAGTCCTAGGGTTCTATCCGATTTGTTTTTTTTCTTTTAAAAATTTTTTCTTATTTTTTATTTTAATAACTTTATTTTATTTTATCTTACTTTATTTTAATCTTTATTTTATTTTATTGTCTTCCTTTCTTTCTTTCCCTCTTTTCCTTCCTTCCTTTCTTTTTCTTTCTTTCCTCTTTCCTTCTTTCCTTCCTTCTCTCTTTTTCTTTCTACTTTTTCTCCCTTTTATTCTGAGCCATGTGGATGAAAGGCTCTTGGTGCTGCAGCCAGGAGTCAGTGCTGTGCCTCTGAGGTGGGAGAGCCAACTTCAGGACACTGGTCCACAAGAGACCTCCCAGCTCCACATAATATCAAATGGCGAAAATCTCCCAGAAATCTCCATCTCAACACCAGCACCCAGCTTCACTCAACGACCAGCAAGCTACAGTGCTGGACACTCTATGCCAAACAACTAGCAAGACAAGAACACAACCCCACCCATTAGAAGAGAGGCTGCCTAAAATCATAAGTCCACAGACACCCCAAAACACACCACCAGATGTGGACCTGCCCACCAGAAAGACAAGATCCAGCCTCATCCACCAGAACACAGGCACTAGTCACCTCCACCAGGAAGCCTACACAACCCACTGAACCAACTTTAGCCACTGGGGACAGGCACCAAAAACAACAGGAACTACGAACCTGCAGCCTGCAAAAAGGAGACCCCAAACACAGTAAGATAAGCAAAATGAAAAGACAGAAAAACACACAGCAGATGAAGGAGCAAGATAAAACCCCACCAGACCTAACAAACGAAGAGGAAATAGGCAGTCTACCTGAAAAAGAATTCAGAATGATGATAGTAAAGATGACCGAAAATCTTGTAAATAGAGAAAATGCAAGAAACATTTAACAAGGACCTAGAAGAACTAAAGATGAAACAAGCAATGATGAACAACACAACAAATGTAATTAAAAATACTCTAGATGGGATCAACAGCAGAATAACTGAGGCAGAAGAACTGATAAGTGACCTGGAAGATAAAATAGTGGAAATAACTACTGCAGAGCAGAATAAAGAAAAAAGAATGAAAAGAACTGAGGACAGTCTCAGAGACCTCTGGGACAACATTAAACACACCAACAGTCGAATTATAGGGGTTCCAGAAAAAGAAGAGAAAAAGAAAGGGACTGAGAAAATGTTTGAAGAGATTATAGTTGAAAACTTCCCTAATATGGGAAAGGAAATAGTTAATCAAGTCCAGGAAGCACGGAGAGTCCCATACAGGATAAATCCAAGGAGAAATACACCAAGAAACATATTAATCAAACTGTCAAAAATTAAATGCAAAGAAAACATATTTAAAGCAACAAGGGAAATACAACAAATAACACACAAGGGAATCCCATAAGGATAACAGCTGATCTTTCAGCAGAAACTCTGCAAGCCAGAAGGGAGTGGCAGGACATACTTAAAGTGATGAAGGAGAAAAACCTACAACCAAAATTACTCTACCCAGCAAGGATCTCATTCAGATTTGATGGAGAAATTAAAACCTTTACGGACAAGCAAAAGTTGAGAGAGTTAATCACCACCAAACTAGCTTTACAACAAATGCTAAAGGATTTTCTCTAGCCAAGACACACAAGAGAAAGAAAAGAACTATAATAACAAACCCAAAACAATTAAGAAAATGGGAATAGGAACATACATATCAATAACTACCTTAAATGTAAATGGATTAAATGCTCCCACCAAAAGACACAGTTTGGCTGAATGGATACAAAAACAAGACACACATATATGCTGTCTACAAGAGACCCACTTCAGACCTAGAGACACATATAGACTGAAAGTGAGGGGATGGAAAAAGATATTCCATGCAAATGGAAACCAAAAGAAAGCTGGAGTAGCAATTCTCATATCAGACAAAATAGACTTTAAAATAAAGACTATTACCAGAGACAAAGAAGGACACTACACAATGATCAAGGAATCAATCCAAGAAGAAGAAATAACAATTGTAAATATTTATGAACCCAACATAGGAGCACTTCAATACATAAGGCAAATGCTAACAGCCATAAAAGGGGAAATTGACAGTAACACATTCATAGTAGGGGACTTTAACACCCCACTTTCATCAATGGACAGATTATCCAAAATGAAAATAAATAAGGAAACACAAGCTTTAAATGATACATTAAACAAGATGGACTTAATTGACATTTATAGGACATTCCATCCAAAAACACAATACACATTTTTCTCAAGTGCTCATGGAATATCTCCAGGATAGATCATATCTTAGGTCAGAAAGCAAGCCTTCGTAAATTTAAGACAACTGAAATTGTATCAAGTATCTTTTCTGCCACAACGCTATGAGACTAGATATCAATTACAGGAAAAGATCTGTAAAAAATACAAACACATGGAGGTTAAACAATACACTACTTAATAAGGAAGTGATCACTGAAGAAATCAGAGAGGAATTCAAAAAATACCTAGAAACAAATGGCAATGGAGACACGACAACCCAAAACCTATGGGTTGCAGCAAAAGCAGTTCTAAGAGGGAAGTTTATAGCAATACAATCCTACATTAAGAAACAGGAAACATCTCAAATAAACAAGCTAACCTTGCACCAAAAGCAATTAGAGAAAGAAGAACAAAAACCCCCAACGTTAGCAGAAGGAAAGAAATCATAAAGATCAGATCAGAAATAAATGAAAAAGCAATGAAGGAAATGATAGCAAAGATCAATAAAAATAAAAGCTGGTTCTTTGAGAAGATAAAAAAATTGATAAACCATTAGCCAGACCCATCAAGAAAAAAAGGGAGCAGACTCAAATCAATAAAATTAGAAATGAAAAATGAGAAGTAACAACTGACGCTGCAGAAATAGAAAAGTTCATGAGAGGTTACTACAAGCAACACTATGCCAATAAAATAGACAACCTGAAAGAAATGGATAAAGTTTTAGAAATGCACAAACTGCTGAGACTGAATCAGGAAGAAATAGAAAATATGACCAGACCAATCACAAGCACTGAAATTGAAACTGTGATTAAAAATCTTTGAACAAACAAAAGTCCAGGACCAGATGGATTCACAGGTGAATTCTATCAAACATTTAGAGAAGAGCTAACACCTATCCTTCGCAAATTCTTCCAAAATATAGCAGAGGGAGGAACACTCCCAAACTCATTCTACCAGGCCACCATCACCCTGATACCAAAAACCAGACAAGGATGTCACAAAGAAAGAAAACTACAGGCCAGTATCACTGACGAACACAAATGCAAAAATCCTCAACAAAATACTAGCAAACAGAATCCAATAGCACATTAAAAGGATCATACACCATGATCAAGTGGGGTTGATTCCAGGAATGCAAGGATTCTTCAATATATGCAAATCAACGTGATATACCAAATTAACAAATTGAAGGAGAAAAACCACATGATCGTCTCAATAGATGCAGAGAAAGATTTCGACAAAATTCAACACCCATTTATGATAAAAACCCTCCAGAAAGTAGGCACAGAGGAAACTTTCCTCAACATAATAAAGGCCATGTATGAAAAACCCACAGCCAACTTCGTCCTCAATGGTGAAAAACTGAAACCATTTCCACTAAGATCAGGAAGAAGACAAGGCTGCCCTCTCTCACCACTCTTATTCAACATAGTTTTGGAAGTTTTAGCCACAGCAATCAGAGAAGAAAAGGAAATAAAAGGAATCCAAATCAGAAAAGAAGAAGTAAAGCTGTCACTGTTTGCAGATGACATGATACTATACATAGAGAATCCTAAAGATGCTACCAGAAAGCTACTTGAGCTAATCAATGAATTTGGTAAAGTAGCAGGATACAATATTAATGCACAGAAATCTGTCATTCCTGTACACTAATGATGAAAAATCTGAAAGTGAAATCAAGAAAACACTCCCATTTACCATTGCAACAAAAAGAATAGAATATCTAGGAATAAACCTACCTAAGGAGACAAAAGACCTGTATGCAGAAAATTATAAGACATTGATGAAAGAAATTAGAGATGATACAAATAGATGGAGAGGTATACTCTGTTATGGATTGGAAGAATCAATATTGTGAAAATGACTCTACTACCCAAAGCAATCTACAGATTCAATGCAATCCCTATCAAACTA